>NW_003852543.1:1547127-1576908 GCF_000181295.1 Otolemur garnettii | reverse complement strand
GTGGCGGGCACCTGTAGTCCCAGCTACTTGGGAGGCTGTGGCAAGAGAATTGCCTAAGCCCAGGAGTTGGAGGTTGCTGTGAGCTGTGTGACACCATGGCATTCTACCAAGGGCGATAAAATCAGACTCTGTCCCTACAGAGGAAAAACAAAGAAAAAAAATACAATTTAAACACAAAAAGAAAAAATTACACAAAGGCAGTCAGCATAGTATTTATACATTATTGCAAAGAATTAGAAACAACCTAAAAAGTCTTAAAAATAAGAAAACAATTGGGTTCTTCATAGAACATCAACTTCATGAGATATTATACAATATGAAATCAATTTTAAAAACCATTTATAGGATGATTTCATTCTTCCTTTCTTTTCTTGGGATCCCTCTCACTCCTTTTCTCGCTCTTCCTCTGCCCCAGTCTTCCCTTCTCTCACTTTCTGCTCTCTGTTCTGTTCCCTCATTCTCATGTCTTCTCCCCCCACTCTCTTCCCTTTTTTTTAATTTTTATTAAATCATAGCTATGAACATTAATGCAATCATGGGGTACAATGTGCTGGTTTTATATACCACTTGAAATATTTTCATCAAACTGGCTAAGTCTTCACTGCATTTTCTTAGTTATTATGTTTAGACATTTATACTCTACACTTAGTAAATTTAACATATGAAAGCTATAAACTGGTTTCATAGTAGGGCTGAGTTCGTTGGATACTTTTTCTTCCATCTTCCCTCTTTAATATAAACTATATACTTTTATATTCTAAAATATAAGTAATAATAAAAACCACTTATAACAATGATACATAAAAAAGGCAGAATTTCAAAAATATGAACATTCTAATGGTGGTCATATACAAGGGAATATGCCCATGAATCAAAGAAACTCTCTATGAACAGTATGAAAGAGATGTGCCATGGCTGTGAGACTGTGTGGTAACATTAGATAGCGTAATGACATAGCCAAAGAATGTTAAATCACCTTGCAGATGAACAAGCTTTAGGTTTTCAGATTAATAATTTATGCTATTATTTATTTTAGCAACAGGAATATTTCAATTTTGCAAATAATTTTGTCATTATAGCAGCAGGCTAAATTATGGGCCCCAGTCTTCGCTGCCCTACAATACTAATATACATTCATACTTCCAGTACAATTTCACAGTGGACCTGGCCAAGTGTCTGGCTTTGGCATAGATCTCAGCAGGGGGATCTCAGCAAGCTCAACATAAGCAGGGGACTGAAAAATATTTCCACTATTTGGTTCTCTTTTATGTGTCATCACCATGAGAAAAACGCGCCCTCCAGTCTGAGTCCAGAAATAAGGCATGTGAAGCAGAACCAGAGCAGCTAACCCATAGCTTAAAGTAGAACTACTCAAGCTAATTATAGTTGTCTGTCATGTAGTATTACTGTGAAAATACCTAACTGATAAAATCATACTGAACAATAACATATTTTCAATAATATCATCAGAAATGTATGTGGAAAACATCCCAAATAGGTCAGAACAGGATACATGAGTTTTTTTTTTTTTGAGACAGGGTCTCAAGCTGTCACCCTGGATAGAGTGCTCTGACATCATAGCTCACAGCAACCTCCAACTCTTGGGCTCAAGTGATCCTCTTGCCTCAGTTTTCCTATTATTAGTAGAGACAGGGTCTCGCTTTTGCTCAGGCTGGTCTCAAACTCGTGAGCTCAAACAATCCACCCGCCTTGGATTCCCAGAGTGCTAGGATTACAGATGTAAGCCACCACGACCAGCCTATAAGTGTATTTTTTAATTGCTGAGCAAACCAATAATGCCAAAAATATTTCCATTTGTCAGAAAAAATGACAACACGTAGTATAAATTTCCAAAAAGTTTAGCTCTAATGAAAAACAGAATACTGCAGTAAGTATATGCACCTTACCATTTCCAGGTTCATCACCAACATACTCATTAACATGGAAGGAGGAAAGAAAGACTCAAAACTACTTAATTCTATTGTAACTGCTGTTGTCCAATAGAATATATATTGTGATACTCAGGATCAAATCAACTTTGAGTCTTAAGCACAGGCCATTGCTAGACATTTCTTGGTAAAGAAATAGCAGGATAAATAGTATGTTCATCTGTGATTAAAACCACCAGTACCTCATTAAATGTAACCACTTAGCTGGGTGCAGTGGTTCACCCCTGTAATCCCAGCCCTTTGGGAGGCTGAGGCAGAAGGATTGGTTGAGCCCAGGAGTTCCAGACTAGGCTGCAGAAAGATCCCCATCTCTATAGAAGATAAGAAAAATTAGCCAGGCATGGTGGTGCATGACTGTAGTCCCAGCTATTCAAGGGGCTAAAGTAGGAGGATCACTTGAGCCCAGAAAGTCAAGATTACAGTGAGCTATAATCACACCACTGCACTCCAGCCAGGGAATTCATTCACATGGAATGTATAACATATGCCTACCAAGATTCAATACTATTAATCCCATACCTATTTCAGCCAATAAGACTTCTGCAGTATGTCTATGAGCTGTTCCCTGATACACAAGGCCAATGCCAACAACTGCAGCCACTTGGACGTTGTGAGGAACATCTAATTCTGTAGACGTTGGGGGTAAGAGAGCAGGAATGTGAATACTAAGAAGCCGTGTAATTGACATGTCCATGGTGCCTAGTTTTGCAGCAGAAACACCAAGTAGCAGTCCAATGCTTGTCATTTCATGGCCCTAAAATAGAAAATAAATTGAAACTTGAGTCATTACCAAAACAAATAGGGAGTTTTAAATAAAATACTGTCTGCCACTTGAAATACTTGAATGTGACAGACACAATGAGAAATACTGAGATTATATACATAGTGGTAAACTAAACAAACATGATCCTTGCTCTCTGGACCTGTGCCCTATTATGGAAAAAAGGAGTGTTAAACTAAAAATACATAAACATACATTATTAAAAAGTAATACAATATGAAGTATTAAGACAAAGTATTTTAAAGGATCCTAATTTAGACTAGGAAGGCCTGGAGGATTATTAGAAAGCAATCTCTAAAGATTATATATAGAAATTATAATAGGACCTGAAAGATGAGTACAAATTAGCCAGGAAAAGAGGCGAGAAGGTGGGCACTCAAGCTTAGAAAGTAAGGAAGACTGTCTCAGGTGACAGAACAGCATGCAAATGGTCCTGAGATGATTCAGATATAAACCCATACTTTGACAGTCATCTGACCATAAGGGTGCCAAGACATATCCATGGGGAAAAAACAGTCTATTTCCAAAAATGGTGCTGGGACAACTAGAGAGACATAATATAATAAACAGGTGATGGCAAAAATATGGAATTACTGGAACCCTTGTGTATGCTGATGAGCTTGCAAAATGATGCAGTCATTCTGGGAAACAGTTTCTCAAAAAGTTAGTAAGTTACCATATGTCCAAGTAAATCCACACCTAAGTATGTACCGAAGAGAAATGAAAACATATATCCACATGAAAATATGCACACAAATATTCATAGCAGCATCATTCATAATAGCCAGAAAGTGAAAACATCCATCAACTGATGAATATATAAATATGATACATTTGTACAATGAACTAATAAATGATTGCTGATTCATTCAGCAATAAATAGGAATGAAGTGCTAACATGTAATACAATATGGATGAACCCTGAAAATCATGTTAAGTGAAAGAAGCTAGCCCCAACAAGCCACATATATTATAAGATTCCACATATCTGAAAGGTCCAGAATAGGCAAATCCATAGAGACAAAAAGTAGATCAGAGGTTGCAAGGACTAAGGCGGGGCTGGAGGGGAAGAGAAGAATGGGAAGTGACTGCTAATGAGTATAAAGTTTCTATATGGGGTGAAGAAAATGTCCTAAAATTAACAGTGGTGGTAGGTGTGTAATTCTGCAAATATACTATACTAATATAATAATAAAACCCACAAAATTATACATTTTAAATCACAGAATTATACGGTGTGTGAATTTTTTTTCAAGGCAGAGTCTCACTTTGGCACCCTTGGTAGAGTGCTGTGGTGTCATAGCTCACAGCAACCTCAAACTCTTAGGGTCAAGTGATTCTCTTGCCCCAGCCTCCCAGCACAACGCCTGACTATTTTTAGAGACAGGATCTCGCTGTTGCTCAGGCTGGTCTTGAACTCCTGAGCTCAAGCAATCCGCCCACCTCAGGCTCCCAGAATGCTAGGATTATAGGTGTGAGCCACTGCACCTGGCAGGCATGTGAATTTTACATCATATATATGATATATGATAAATAAAAAGCTTCCTGACACACTAAGACTGTGAAATGGAAGGATGTAGTTTAATAGGAAGCTAAAACAACCTAAACATATGGCTGGAGTCTTGGGAGCAAGGGGAAGAGTGGTACAAAGAAAAGCTGGAGAAGTAGGATCACACAGGCTCCTAGAATGTACATTAAAAGCAACAGAAGATCATTAAGCGTTTTTGACCAGGGAAATGATACATTCTGATTTATACTTTAGAAAGATTACCCTGCCAGCATTTGAACAAACTGATTTAGAGGTATGAGAAGAGGAATCAGGAGTTACTGCAATAATAGACAAGTTCTCACCTTGGTCAAGTAGTCATGGATATTGAGAGTAGCCAGCTTCGTAAGGTGCCCATTCAGACCCAAGGCCATAAGAAAGCCAGCATACTCATTGGCTAACTCAGCATGCTTGGGCTTATTATAAACAATCCACGCTGAGTCGATCTGGGAGGCAGGGGCTATCTTCAGGCCAGCAGCCACACCATTATGGAAGCTGGCCCAGCTTGTCATGTTGGGAGGCACATCAATATTTCCACTATTAAGGTCAACTGTTGTGTTCCGAGGAGGGGCACGCCCTATCCAGCGAAAAGAAATTTAACATGAGAGAATAAAAATTCACAAAACCAAAATTGTTAAATTTAGATCTTTAAGAATAAGATTACCTTTTCTACATTCAAAATTCTTAACCTACATGTAGGTCAAACTTAATGTAGGTGGAAACACGCTTGATTGTTTAAAAATAGTTCATATCATTTTTGATAAAATGCAGTGGGGTTGTATCTTAAAATAACTGATACCAATTTAACTTTATATAGATTTAGGATACTCACTGTATTGAAATCATACAGCAAGGGGCTAAATTAGAAACCAAAATGAAGATTAATATCACAGTTAAGCTGTATAAATAATAAATTCCAACACCTAACTGATAATGATAATGATGCTAATTTCAAATAGCCTATCCTTTATTTTCCTCTGGAAAAGTGACACTTTAAAAGGATCCAATCAGACCAGGTGCTGTGGCTCATGCCCGTAATCCTAGCACTCTGGGGGGCCACATGGAAGGATCCCTTGATCTCAGGAGTTTGAGACCAGCTTGAACAAGAGCGAGACCCTGAGCCTACTAAAAAGAGAAAGGCTAGCCAGGTGTGGTGGTGTGCACATGTAATCCTAGCTACTCAGGAGGCTGAGGGAAGAGGATAGCTTGCCCAAGAGTTTGAGGTTTGCTGTAAGCTATGACGATGCCACAGCACTCTAGCCGGGTGACAGAAAGAGATCATATTCCCCCCACCCTAAATGAAGAAAAGAAAATGAATATATATATATATATATATATATATCTTTCTGAATTTTTCTAAGTGACTTTTGATATCTTAAAATTATTTCAATAAAAAGGAAAAATTAATGAGCTATGTTGTGTTTCTCTCAATGTATAGTTTGATTTGCTATTTGAGCTTTGGTAACAACTGTAGCAGCTATTAACATTAAAATTCCTGAGGATAGGGGAACATTTCCTTCGTTTGTAACTAAAATAATTCAAACTCCATTTACACATGTTACCTAATCATTTTCCTTTCTCACTGAGGCCAGAATTTAACATACCAGTCAGATTCAATTTAGGAATAGGCAATGGCTCTGTTGGAACAGGATGGTATGAAAACAAGGTAAACATTCCTCGTCCTACAGGAAGGGCCATAGTTCGCTGACACAATTGGAGTAATCTGTAATTAGAATAAAAACCAACATGTGAAAATGTTAAGGCAAAGCATTAACAGAAATATAATCTGTAGGTAGGTACAGGGATCACTATGAAAGTTTTGAAACAGAATGGAATCACAGCTGACAACGTCCTTCTTCATACCCCATGCACATTTCAACCCATGTGGATGTTACATTTCTTGATTTTTGTGTGTCTCAAAACATACATTATGACTCGGATTTTAAAGAAGGCATACTGTGTAAGATCGAGTCACCCCAAAGCTAATTCACACAAAGATGTGGGTGAAGCACCCAAAGGTGACTGTTTTCATACTCATGCTCCTACCAGAAACTCAAGGAGACAGACATATTTCCTTTGTTTTGTTTTATATTTGTTTTGAATGAAAACAGCTTGGCTATCAACCAAGCCAATTCTGCCTAGATATTCAAGAAAGAAATCTAAAGTTATATTCTGATTGATGCTAATCTTCTCAAAGGTAAATATAGTACACTTGAGGGTTTGTCATTGCTGATAATTTTGGTCTAGCTGTCCTCAGTACAGGTGAGATTATCCTATCCAGTATTTTCCCAACACATAAGAAATGCCACCTCTGTGGCCTATCTATACACAAGGGAAGGCAGCTCTATATTAGAGGTGAATGAACTTCATAGTGTCTCAAGGGGAAACACATAATTAATTTCATTTACATGACAGCCAGAATTTACATGACCAATATTAATAACAAAAAACATGAGGTACATTCAATGTTAAAATGGCATCTATGGGATATACTATCCCATAGTATGGTGTAGAAATTAACACACCACTCTTTAACTTGCTCCTATGCTAAAATAAATTACATTCTATATAATCCCTTTTAAAACAAGATAAAACCTAGCAAAAATCTTGAAAATAGGGCCATTTATAATTAGGAACTGTTACACAGTTACCTCTTAAAGACATGGAAATATTCTCTTAAAGGTTTATAAGAGACCAACATTTTCTCTGCAGACAAAGCTATTCCCAAGTATGTTTGTTCTCTCTCTGTACACATTTAAATGCTTTCTTAGCTCACTAAAGAGGAAAAGTTTGTTGTCCTACAATTCTTTGGGAACACGGCCTCGTAATAATTTGGAATCAAGAAAATTAAAGGCCACAAGACTGCATCTTGTAATATTTTTTCAAGGAAACCTTACACATAATCCAACTCAACCTTCCAAAAATCACAAGATTTTAATACTGATGATAATACTGTATCCTCTGACCCTGAGATGTCACTGATAAGAAGATGGACCATCATCTCACAAGGTGCTAAGACAGAAAAAGTGCTGCCAATTACACTATGACACCTACTGACTGAAAGACATTCTGATTTCAGATATTAAACAGTGAAGAAACTACACCTCTTACAAGTATTACAGAATCAATGAACTCTGTTAATAATAATGGCTGACTACACTGAATTTTTTAATGTACTGGACAGTATTTCAAGTGTTATTTACAAATAACTCACTTAAAACACAGAGCAACCCCATGAATACGACTGTTAATAATCATGTCTATTCTTACAGTTGAGGCAACTTAGGCAGCAAGAGGTTAAGCAATTTATCCAGAGTCACCCAGTAGATAGTGGCCACACCTGGCTCTAGATACATGCCCAGACGTAGTAACCACTATACCCTACACCAAACTTCCCTGTCACCCATCTCACTTAGGGTTAACATACCTGAGTACATATGGAGAAGAAACAGTAACAGGTCATTATGACTAACTCAGACTTTTAGCAGCTTGTGACTAAGTGTGGGTGGCCCTTTGCCTTGAAGTAGCAACACAAGAAAAAGTAAGAAGTAGAAAACAGTGACAGAGGAATGACAGATGACAGAGGCAAGGCAGATAAAAGGACAGGGAAAAATTTTAAAGCAGAAGTTGAAGGGTCCCACAGCAAGAGCTTGGGAATATGAGAAGCATGTGATACTGGTCATCATGTGGTAGGGAGTGGTAGGAGAAAGTTTATATAGTATTGCCTCAAAAAAAAAAAAAAACTGTCAGAAAAAAAATCTGAAAATCTACTTCTGATCAAGACACAGAAGAATGAGTCCAGTGTTTTGCTTTGTTTGTAAATTCATAATGTAACTATCAGAAAAACGGTTTTAGATTCACTTTTTCTAAACAGTATTACTGCTGTATATATTTCAAAAGAAGGTAGGTCTGAAATAAAACAATTATGCCCTCAAAAGCCAAAAATTTTGAAACCATGTGTGGTTTGGTGAGATTGAATGAAAACTTAAAACACATGGTATATTTTAATTTTCAAGTATGTTTTTAATCTTTTTGAGTGTTAAATGCTAAAAAAAATTGAAGGAAGAACAAATACAAACAAGTTCCAAATGTTAAAAAAAATAAGTCTGACAAGAGATAATCAACACGGTCTCCCTTTACCTGTTTTCTTTTTCTTCAATGAATTCATGATCACTGAGTTCTGGATACTGCACTACATTGACACGGACGGGATGTGCACTCTGAAGAAGCCTTCGCACATCCTGCACCCTTAAATCTTCACTCCATATCAATGACATAACCTCGTGATTCATGTCATTCATGCCATCATCCTCCTCCTCAGTTTCTGTTCCTGAAGCAACATCTGACGAGAGCACCTGAGTAATAGACTTTGTTATAATAATAATCTAGAAAGCACTCACATACACTTATTGACACAGGAGATAGACACAGGCTGATACATCACGGCTGTACCAGTACAGAGAAAATATGTGCACAATAGGCTCGGGTCCCAATGTGTACTAGACCCTAACACATAAATCTTTAAATAAGTATTATACTGCCTAATAGGAAACATTCCATATTGAACTGAGGTGAAAAGTCTACATTTAGGACAATAGTCAAGAAGCTAAAATACCTGAAAGAAATATCCTAAATACACTGTTAAATTTTAGCATCTTAATCATTTAAAAAAAAGAAACAAATTACTACAAGAGAACATAAATACCACTCACTATTATTAAAGAATCCACACTAATTTAAATATTGCTTGTTGATTAACAGAAGCAGAAAGAAAAAAAACCATTTGCCATGTGCTGGGGAAAATAGGGCAATAAAATACTTTCCCATTTTATTACTTTAAATAGAATGGATCATGTTCGGTGTTTCTCTTTTTTCTAATTATCTTCCAAATAAAAATTTCTTAGATGGAAAGGAACTGAATTGCAGCAAAGAAAGTGAGAGGGTAAATTCCTGTTTATTATACTGTTCTCATAAGTTCAGCATGTGCTTTTAAAATGGGTTTCTCCAGTCTAAACAATTCAATCTGACTACAACACAGATGGGAACTGCATAAAATCTCATTTTCTCTTAAAAAGAGTTTTATACTTTTTTAACAAAAGCTTAATTCCTAGTTGAAATGTTAACAGTTTTTAAACATTTAACAGGGGGAAAAAAAACAACCCAGTGACCAATCAATCTTAGTTTGTAAAACTTCATTTTGGTTCATAACTATGCAACATTTAAAAGAAACTATATTCTAATAGTTGAGTTAGCTATAAAATACAGACTCAAGTAGCTCATGAACTGAATCTAGCTAGGATTAGTTATAAAATGTAGCCTCAAATAACCAAATTGAATTTAGATCCAATTACTTTAAAATGATGTTTCAATACACATTAATGTTTTATTTCTAATGCTGTTAAACTGCTCTCTCCCGTGGTAACAAAATAGATTTAAGTACTGAAAACTTTTCTTGGCGCAGAAAAGGACAGATAACCATATTAGCAAAAGAAAGGTCGCATTTCTGTTTAATACATCAAGCACTAATTCAACTAATAGTCATTATTTGGCTGCAGATTAACTGGAATGACCCTGCTAGAGGACCAGATCCCCAAGAAAACTGCTCCAAGCACAGATCCACATTAGGCAACTCTGGGATTAGGAATAAATTTCGATTCAGGCTCTGAAGAAGCATTAATAGCTTAAAACCTGAAGTGGTATTATAAATAGTTACAACATATTGATTATTACAGATTCACTCAAAGGCTAAATTGAGCCAAACTCCCACTGTTTCCTCAGGAATGTGAATACAGAAGAGTCACCAGAGTATAAGGATCCTTAAAGATTCCTAAATTCTTCTTTATGAGGTACTACTATTTATTTTAAAAAATTAACTAGATTTGTAGAATTTTTTTTTTTTTTAATTAAATGCAATCCTCCTGACTCAGCCTCCCTAGCAACTAGAACTACAGGCATACTCCACAGTACCCAGCTAGTTTTTCTATTTTTAGTAGAAGTGGAGTCTCGCTCTTGCTCAGGCTGGTCTTTAACTCTTGAGCTAAAGCAATCTTTCCACCTCGCCTCCCAGAGTGCTAAGATTACTGGCCTAAGCCATCACGCCTGGCCAAGAGTTGTAGAAGTTTTAAAAGTTTCATTTTTAAATTTTAAGAAAGGCTGATTTTAAAAGTGAGGTAAATGGAGAATTATGAAATACTTCACTGTCTGAAGGCTTTTTAGAACCCATTCTTAAAAAAACAGATTTGAGGGGCGGCGCCTGTGGCTCAAAGGAGTAGGGCGCAGGCCCCATACGCCAGAGGTGGCGGGGTCAAACCTGGCCCTGGCCAAAAACTGCAAAAAAAAAAAAAAGATTTGAAGATTGATGAAGAACAGTATTTGAGGAGAAATAACTTAGATCATCTGAACAATTTTAGTGGAAAAAACCTATTTTTCCTGGGACTTCAGTTTTATGTGATTAAACAAATATATTTATAACCTCTTTCAAGGCTGAATTTAAGAAATTCAACACATCAAAAGTATAAAAAAGAAAATAGTTATATATTAACTATTTTATTTCAGTATATATGTGCACTCCTTTTTCCTATGTAATAATTACAAAGTAGTTAATTACTAACATGGTTCAAGTAGGAAAAATCACAGTAGTTTCCATGACTCCTGACTGAGTAATTATCCGGACTCAAAGCAAAAAAAGGTCCAAGCAAGACAAACCATTTATGAAATCTATTGCTCCTACAATTCAATTTACAATTTATATGTCCAATTTCTAGCATACCAAATAAAACTGATATATACACTTGCAAAAAGACAAAGGAAAATAAAGAGCATTTCTACCTTAATTTTATATGAGGCTAAAAATGAACTTTGAACTTTCTGTTGATACTCACAGATTTCCCTTTGGGTAAGTTTCCTTCGAAGGCCTGCTTGGAAAGATCCTGACGTCCAATCAAGAGGCAGACAGCTTCTGGCCAGTCTGCAGCAGGCTGCTCACGACAGTGATAAATTGCATCTCTGATAGGAAGAGCAACTCCAAAGGGAAGAGTTTCCAGATCTCTTAAAGTGAACCCTTATGGTGAAACCAAGAGAGGAAAATTTTTATTTAGATTTGTCATTGTCCCAATTATCCTCTGACATAAGTTAGCAAACATCTATCTGATAAAAAAGAAATTCATCTTATTCATCTTATTATTAGACTAATGCATTTACATGAGGGATTAGTACAAAGGCCTATTTAGGCCTGGTGTAATGGCTCATGCCAGCAAACTCAGCACTCTGGGAGGCCAAGGAAGGAGGATCCCCGGAGCTCAGGAGTTCAAGAACGGCCTAAGGAAGAGCAAGACTCCGTCTCTTAAAAACAAACAAACAAACAAAAAAACAACTAGGCATTGTGGCAGGTGCCTGTAGTCCCAGCTACTTGAGAGGCTGAGGCAAGAGGATCACTTGAGTCCAGGAATTTGAGTGGTTGCAGTAAGCTATACCACTGTGGCAAAACCTTATCTCAAAAAAAAAAAAAAAAAAGAAGTTGAGTGAAGGAAAGAAGACAAAGGAACACATATTTATATACCCACATAAAAATTTAAAAACATCCAAAACTAAGCATCATATAAAGATATAAAACTATGAAGAAAAAGGGGGGAGGGTAAGATAAAATGTAGGTGAGAGAGTGGTTACATACAGCATGTGTGGGAGAGGTATGTAGGAGAAAGGGGCCATCCAAGAGCAGAAATACAGGGGCCATCTACTATACCAGTAATGTTTTATTTTTAAGGGTGGGTGCCCTATACACCAATATTCATGTTAGTATTACTCTCCAAACTAAATATAAATTTTACATAATATTTTACATGTACAACACATTTTTGAATCCTCAGGTTAACTAAAATTTATTTTTCCTATAAGGAATTTCTGTATTTTACATTATAATGAATCATTTATAATATTAAAAGTGGATTATTGAGGGAAAAAATGCTTCCTTACGAGAATAACACTTACTAAATTTCATGTGATATACAGACAGAACTCACCCAATATTTTTCCGCATAGATATCCTTTAAGTATACTATGATAGTTATTGTTATTTTCAAAGCAGCATACAAAAAAGAACTGTGAAGAACTTCATTTGGAACATGCTTTAGATAAGAACTCAGAAACAGCTTGTAATAGTCACTAAAATATTACTAATTTTTATAAAGCCTTACTTTTTAAACATACTACTCTAGATGAGTTCATCTTTGTATTAGTAATTTTTAATTTTTTCAGTTTGGTATTTTTGAAAAAGTTATTTTATTATTTTACTTAATGTAAAACCTTAGGTGCATGGGATTTGGGAATAGAGAATATATGACTTCATTTCTTCTTTTTCCTCTTCCCAGCTGCATGTTTACAGTGCCTAAACTCCCTGGCCTTTATCTTTCAAAAGTATGCCCTGAAGTGTTTATACAATTACTCTTAGGACTTTGCTAGAAATACCCATTTCTGATATCTCAGTATCACAATGTCTTCACACCATGTGTAGGGATTACAGTTTTACAGTTCTCAATTGTAAATGGCAAATAAAGACATCATATGCACCAAGAAATAAAAAGCTGGTATCCCAAATATTATTATATGGAAATTGTGAGATTGTTAAGAGAAGGAAGAATGCTTAATGAGCCATACTTGCAAGCTGGTGAGGCCTCTTCATAAAGCCAGAGCCCCTCTTTCCTCATGCCTCCCAGTTCTCGCTAGTCTGGAGAAAGCAGGGCCTACTTAGAAGGTAATAAAGAATCTTACCTACACTAGTCATCCAGACAACTAATCTTTCAGCCAGGCTAGAAACTGACGGAGAATGGCTCAAACTATAAAAGAATAAAACACTAAGTTATTAAACAGAACAGTAAAATATACTATTGTTTTGAATTTTTAATGTAAAAGCACAATCTGAATAAAAGTTACCTGTTTTCCTCTTGCTCTGCTTGTGACTTCTGGGGGGCTAAAAGGCAACAAAACAAAACCTCATATTGATAGTCATCCTGGTTTAAAAAAACATACAACATGTACAAGACGTTCGGATATTAGAATTCATTAACAACTCCTAAAAAATAAAAAAATAATAAAATAAGCTATAAAGTGGCAGGCGGAAAAGTATAGTAATTTCCTTGAGGCTAAAATAGTCCTTTTACCCACATTGAAATGATATGCTAGATTTTAAATACTCTTGGCATCTGAAAACAGATTAGAATAGTACTAAAGAAAAATGATGCCTGAAAAAAAAATAGTACTAAAGAGGCAAGACATGGCTTCTAAAACACTTAAGAAAATTTTATTTCAATTCTGATATTAACATTTATAAAAATGTACTTTGGGAGGCCTAACATTATACCATTACACATTACCTGAAGCTATTCTGGACAAGTATTGGGAGGCATCATCAGAAACAGAGCTCTCATCACCAAGTATATAGAGTGCTATACTCTACAAAAGGAGAAAATTAACGTATTATTTTTTAAACTATCAAGGTATCATTAGAAAATAACCAAATATAGAAAGATACATCCACATTAGGTATACAGATGCATGAGTTTTGAGAAACATTATCACCTAAACACTAACACTCTCACACCATACAGAATACTTTCATCACACCAAAAGTTCTCTTATGTCCTTTGCAGTCAATCCCTTCCTTTTACACCCAGCACTGGAAACAACTCATCTGTTTTCCTGTCCTATAATTCTGTCTGTCCTATAATGTCATATAAATGAAATCATACAATATGTGGTCTTTTAAGTCCAACTTCTTTAACTTAGTATAATGTCTATGAGATTCATCCATGTTACTGCATGTATCAGTAATTTGTTTCTTTTTACTAGTGAGCAGTATTCCACAATACAGACAAAACAAAGTTAATCTACTCAAAAACCAATAGACAGAGGCTCAGTGTCTAGGGCTCAAGCAGCTAAGGTGCCAGCCACATACACCTGAGCTGGCGGGTTCAAATCCAGCCCAGCCCGCCAAACAACAATGATGGCTGCAAAAATAGCCAGGTGGGCAGCTACTAGCTGTAGTCCCAGCTACTTGGGAGACGGAGGCAGGAGAATCGCTTGAACCCAGGAGTTGGAGGTTGCTGTGAGCTGTGATGCCACAGCACTCTATCTAGGGCAACAGCTTGAGGCTCTGTCTCAAAACAAACAAACAAAAAAAGAAAACCGACAGACATCTGGGTTGTTTCCAGCTTATGGCTATAATGACCGAAGTTGCTCTAAACATTCACATACTGATCTGGGCGGCACCTGTGGGTCAGTAAGTAGGGCGCCAGCCCCATACACCGAGGGTGGCGGGTTCAAACCCAGCTCCAGCCAAAATGCAACCAAAAAAATAGTCAGGCGTTGTGGCGGACACCTGTAGTCCCAGGTACACTGGAGGCAGAGTCAAGAGAATCGCCTAAGCCCAAGAGCAGGAGGCTGCTGTGAGTTGTGCCACCACAGCACTCTACTCAGAGCAGAGGGCAACAAAGTGAGACTTAACAAAACAAAACAAAAAATTCACATACAGTTCTTTCTATGTCAAAGTGAGACTCAACCAAAAAAAAAAAAAATCACATACAGTTCTTTGTGTAGGTACGTTTCCAATTCTCTCAAGTAAAGAGAGAAATTTTAGACAAAGAATTCTCTCTTTGTCTTATGCTAAGTCCCAGCTATTTGGAAGGCTGAGGCAAAAGGATCAACTGAGCCTAGGAGTCTGAGGTTGCTATAAGCCATGACACTATGGCCCTCTCTTCTCAGAGCAACAGAGTGAGACTCTGTTTCAAAAAAAAAAAAAAAAGAAGAAAGAGAAATAATATCTATAGTATATAAACTCCTATAACTCACGAATGAAAAAACAACCCAATTCAAAAATATGCAAAGGGACTGGGCACACTGGCTCCCACCTATAATCCTAGTACTCTAGGAG
Source organism: Otolemur garnettii (assembly GCF_000181295.1). Lineage (NCBI taxonomy): Eukaryota > Metazoa > Chordata > Mammalia > Primates > Galagidae > Otolemur > Otolemur garnettii. The sequence continues at coordinate 1,561,708 of NW_003852543.1, read as the reverse complement.
GCTGAGGTGGGTAGACTTCTTGAGCTCACGAATTTGAGGCCAGCCTGAGCAAAAGCAAGACTTCGTCTCTACAAAACAAAAAAACTGAGGCAAGAGAATCGCTTCAGCCAAAGAGGTGGAGGCTTTGAGCTATGACACCATATGACACTCTATCTAGGATGACAACTGGAGACTCTGTCTCAAAAAAAATATATGCAAAGGACTCGGAATAGACATTTTTTCACAGATATATAAATGGTCAATAAGCACACAAAAATATGCTTAATATCACTCATCAGACAGAGAAATGCAAATAAAAATCTACCAGTATGGCTATGATTTTAAAAAACAAAATGACAAGTGTTGGCAAGGATGTGGAAAAACTGAAACCTTTCCTGCTATATTGCTGGTGAGAATGCAAAATGGCCAGTGTGAAAAAGAGTTAGCAGTTCCTCAAAAAGTTAAAAATTGAACTAGCTACCATATGACTCTACAATTCTACTTCCAGGTATATATCCAAAAGAACAGAAAGCAGAGATTCAAACAGCTATTTTACAGCACCGTTCATTGCAGCATCATCCACAATAGACAAAAGGTGAAAACAACCCAAGTGCCCAACAACAGATGAAATGGTAAACTGTGGTATATCATCTATACAATGGAATATTCAGCCCTGAAAGTAGCTATCAACATGGATAAACCTTAAAAACATCATGCTAAGTGAAACAAGCTAGTTCCAAGAGGACAAATATTATATGATTTTATATGACTCCAATAAGATGAGGTACCTGTGATAATTAAATTTATAGAAACAGAATAGAGGTTACCTGGGACTGGTACAGAGTTTATTCTGGGAATGTTCATTTTTTTAATGAAAAAAATCTGGGTATAGAAAGTGGTGATGATTACATAACAATATCAATGTATTTAATGCCACTCAATTATTTTCTGCACTTAAAAATAATTAAAATGATAAATAATGTTATCTATATTTAGCCATCACTGTAAAAAGAAAAAAAACAGGCCAGGTGCACACCTATAATCCTAGCACTTGGGGGAGGTTGAGGTAGGAGGATGGCCTGAGGTCAGGAGTTCAAGACCAGCCTGAGCCAGAGCAAGACCTTATCTCTACCAAAAAAATAGAAACGTTAACCAGATGTGGTATCAGTGCACCTGCTCAGGTGGCTGAGGAAGGAGGATCAACTGAGCCCAGGTGTTTGAGGTTAGAGTGTGCTATGATGATACTACTGCACTCTAGCCAGGGGAACAGGGCAAGACTTTGTGAGGGGAGAGAGGGAAGGGGAAGGGAAAGGGTATCATCTTGTGTATATTCGCTTTGGAACCAAGGGGGGGGTCTCTGAAGCTGTCAACATCACAACACGAAGCATAGCAGAACATACAGTAAAGGAAAAGAAGCACAAGGTAAAGGACATTTATAGTCTGCCAACATTTGAGAGAGGTTTTCCTTAAAGCCTGGGAAGACCCCTTCTAGAAAGGTTCACAACAGGCCCATAACAAGGTTGCTCCAGAATAGAGAGACTGAGGCACATGTGCTCCAAGGAACTAAAGGACTCACTTTACCAATGGCCTTTGGCTTTACATGAAAGTTTGAATTTGGACATGTATTAACCATTCAAAAAATACTACAATGGCTCGGCGCCTATAGCTCAACCGGCTAAGGCGCCAGCCACGTACACCTAAGGCAGGTTCAAATCCCCAGCCTGGACCCGCCAAAACAACAATGACGGCTGCAACCAAAAAATAGCCGGGCATTGTGGCGGGCGCCTGTGGTCCCAGCTACTTGGGAAGCGGAGGCAGGAGACTCGCTTGAGCCCAGGAGTTGGAGAGTTGGAGGTTGCTGTTGAGCTGTAATGCCACAGCACTCTACCCAGGGGCACAGCTTGAGGCTCTGTCTCAAAAAAAAAAAACTACAATGGAACCTCCATAGTTGACCACCTCCTTAAGTTAACCTAATTTTCACAGATGGACATGCACCACATATACGTATCAGTACTGTACGCCAAGTTCCTTACACTGACCACCTCCGTTTTGTGTTTTTTTTTTGAGACAGAGTCTCACTTTGTCACCCTTGGTACGAGTGCTGTGGCATCATAGCTCACAGCAACTTCAAACTCTTGGGCTCAAGTAATTCTCTTGCCTCAGCCTCCTAAGTAGCTGGGACTATAGGTACCCACCTCAATGCCCGGCTATTTTTAGAGATGGGGTCTCGCTCTTGCTCAGGCTAATCTCAAACCTGTGAGCTCAGGCAATTCACCCACCTCAGCCTTCCAGAGTCTAGGATCACAGGCATGAGCCACCGCACCCGGCTCCATTTTGTTGACTATTTTGTTATAGTCCTTTGGAACTACTACCTAGCAATAGAACATAATGAACTACTGATACAGGCAACAACCTCGGTGACTCTCAAATCAATAAGGGAATCTTTGAGGGGTGATGTAAATGTTCTAGATCCTAACCAAGATGGTGATCACACCAATTCACACATGTGCTGAAATGCACATAAAAAGAAAATAATTTTCTGTATATCTTCCACAAGTTATCTTAAGAAAAAAAGTAATTTTACATATGATTTTTTTTTTTTGAGACAGTGTCACTATGTTGCCCTCGATAGAACACTGTGGTGTCACAGCTCACAGTAACCTCAAACTCTTGGGCTTAAGTAATTCTCTTGCCTTAGCTTCCAAGTAGCGAGAGCCACAGGCACCCACAATGCCCAGCTATTTTTCTGTTGCAGTTGTTATTGCTGTGTAGCTGGCCTGGGCCAGGTTTAAACCCACCAGCCTTGGTGCCATGTGGCTGGCACTAGCACTGTAAACACTGTGCTACAGGTGCCAAGCCTACATATGATAATTTTTAATTACATTTGAAAGGAAAAAGAAAAAAAATCAAACAAGATATATACCCCCCCCCCCGAATACATACCAAGACAATGAGTCTGCTTCTTTCACAGATTCCAGGGAGATAAGGGTAAGGTGGCATTCCTTCTCCCTTAAGACAACAACTCACCCACTGATAAATACTAGGCGGCTCAGAAGTAAAAAATGCTGGATGGTGCATAAAACCTGTTTGGCCTTTAAAATTAGATAAATGTTTATACAGACAGAAGAATACATTAAGATAATACTATTTTATCCTAAAAGGAAGATGATCAACAGTACCTGTTTTGAAACAATCAGAGTAACATTTTTCCTTAGACTTCAAAATGCTTCATGTTTTCCGCCACAGTAAATAACTGACTACATATATTATTATTATATGTCAATTTAAATGACTTCTATTTTATATTGACCTGGATGGTTAGTAATATCTAATCTAAGCAAATTCTTGTGCCCAAAGCACATAAAGAATCTAACTGGAGTGTTTTTACCCTGTAATTGTGGAGTCTCAGGATGAAATTTTTCAGCTCCTCAGGTTTGCCTCATTCCCTGCCTAGGGATTCACCCTGGGCTACATTTCACATGAGAGTTGTTCCCAAGCTTGTGGCCATGTTGAGTAAACAGTTCCTTGTGAACTGTGGATAAAACAGGTAGTCTACCTGAACTTCATCTCTTTCATTTCCTTTATCAAATCTTATTTCCATATAATTCCAGTTTGGAAAATGTATACAAATTTAATTCTATAACTTCTTTGTATTCTTATTTTTTTGGTTGGAAATACTAGTGGATTAAGTGATATGGTCTGAAGAAGAGAAGAGAATTCTTGAAATTATTTGTTTCTTGCTGAGTTTAATAAGAGTAAAAACACACATGAACCAACCATGTAAGTGAATAAGGCCTTCGGCAGTTCTGGTAAAAAAAAAAAAGAATCTAACCAAAATTTTTTGTCCTAACCCTAAAGGTGAATAAACAGAAGAGATACCCAGAATTTAGTTCAGTACTAACAACTGACCCCAACTTTGAATCTTTTTACCTCAGAGTCTTAACACAGCACAGTGGTAATAGAAATGTTCTGTATCTGTGCCATCCTATATGGTAACCACTAGCCCCCTGTGGCTTTTGAGCACCTGAAATGTGGCTAGCGCATTAAGGAAATGAATTTTTTAGTTGAATTAAATTTTAGTAACAAGGCTAGTGGCTTCTATTGGACAACACATATCTTAATCTAGCATTCTTGGCACCAAAAGCTTTCTCTTTCTTTTGCAAGTGAGAACCTTAAGGATGGGTAAAATTTTTCCTCTATACTGAAGAAGTTATGGCTTACTTATTTTAAGTCAGAAAATAAGCACTATAAACTAAAATCTACCCGGTAGAAAAACAATGCCCCTGACTTAGAGGCCGATAAGAAATATCTCCTATGCTATTCACTGAAAAGAGATAGAAGCAGTATCACTATACTTTTCAGAAAATCTTAAATGATACAAACACTTACCTTGATCAATTGTGCACACTTGTCCCGTTGTTCTGACAAGTGTTGGGTAGTCTCTATAGTAATGATCTACATAAGGCCCCAATTTCAAGTCCCTAAAACAATGACAGCATATAAAAAGACGGTTTATAACATCCACCTCCCCTACTCATGCAGTTATAAGTATCCATCAGTACAACTTTCCATTTAAACAAACTTACTTATGAGAAAGATAATAAAATCTAGCATCTCTTTATTTTATTTCTGGACTTTAAAATACCCAGTGTGACAAAAGCAGCCCAATCTCTTTTTGCTAACTAAATTTTGTGAAGGCAAAACTAGAGTAACAGAACTGTGGTCTATTTCCTGTTATCTATTTATTTATAATTGTTGGGGATTCATTAAGGGTACACAGAATCAGGTTACATTGATTGTTTTGTTAGATAAGGACCGTCTTATAGTTGTGTCCCACCCTAAGAGGTGCACCACATCCCTTGACCTCCCCCATACCCTCATTCTCGCCCCTGCAATGACAATAAAAATAAACAAATGGGACTTAATGAAACTGAAAAGCTTCTGTATAACTAAGGCGACAACAAGCAAAGCAAACAGACAACTTACACATTGGGAAAGGATATTTGCATATTTTGACTCAGACAAAAGCCTGATAACTCCGATCTACAGAGAACTCAAATTAATAAACATAAAAAAAGCCAACAATCCCTTAGATCACTGGGCAAGAGAGATGAATAGAACCTTCTCTAAAGAAGACAGACAAATGGCTAACAAACATAAGAAAAAATGTTCATCGTCCCTAATAATTAGATAAATGCAAATCAAAACCACCCTGAGATATCACATCATCTAACCCCAGTGAGAATGGCCCTTATCACAAAGCCTCAAAACTGCAGATGCTGGAATGGATGTGGAGAGAAGGAAACACTTTTACACTGTCGGTGGGACTGCAAACTAATACAACCTTTTTGGAAGGCAACGTGAAGAATCCTGAAAGAACTTAAGCTAGACCTCCCATTTGATCCTGCAATCCCATTGGCTGGGTATCTTACCCAGAAGAATAAAAATCCTTTCATCACAGGACACTTGTGCTATGTTATTAGCTGAGTGAACATCAGCAAGTGATCTCCATAAACTTCAATGTTTCTTCTAGAAAATGGGGAAAACACTAACTTACTAATGTTGGCTCGGCACCTGTAGCTCAGCTGCTACAGCACCGGTCACATATACCGGAGCTAGCGGATTTGAACCCAGCCCGAGCCTGCCAAACAACAATGACAACGACAACCAAAAAAAAAAAAAAATAGCTGGGCGTTGTGGTGGGCACCTGTGGTCCCAGCTACTTGGGAGGCTGAGGCAAGATAATCACTTAAGCCCAAGAGTTTGAGGTTGCTGTGAGCTGTGACGCACTCTACCAAGGGCAACAAAGTGAGACTCTGTCTCAAAAATAATAACAGATGGTGAAAAATACCCTATAAAATGGAAAATATATACAAATGTTATTATTTTGAGACAGCCATAATTAGGGTTTGGGAATTATTTAGTTACAAAAGTATTTCCATAATAGGAATGATATAAGTAAAATTTAACATTAATTAAAACTACCCTGTCTCAAGAAACAATGTAAGGATCTCAACAAAGATCATAGAAACTCAAAATGTACTATAATCGTAATTTAAGGGGCTGATATTTTAATCCAAATACAACTTCTTTATTCCTAAAGGTCACAAGGCTTCAACAGCACATAAGTATGACACTTGGAATTCAGAGCCAAACACAAGGTGCTAAAAAAACTTTTGAAACTTCTTATTAGAGCTATCTTATTGTGGACCTACTATGAGTGCCTGAAAAATAGGAACCACCACAGCTTATAACAAAGAAAGCAAAACAAACAGTCCACAACTAGCAGACAACACTCATGCTCTAGGAAATAAATGTGTACAAGTTTTCTCATCACTAAAACAGGGATCAGAATACCTACTACGTTTTTGTTGTGTTTTTTTTTTTTAAAGACAGAGCCTCAAGCTGTTGCCCTGGGTAGAGTGCCGTGGCATTACTACTCATAGCAACCTCCAACTCTTGGGTTCAGCGATTCTCCTGCCTTTACCTCCCAAGTAGCTGGGACTACAGGCGCCCCCCACAACACCTGGCTATTTTTTAGTTGCAGACATCATTGTTGTTTCGCAGGCCTGGGCTGGATTTGAACCCACCAGCCCAGATGTATGTGGCTGGCGCCATAGCCGCCTGAGCCACAGGCACCGAGCCATTATTTTTCTCTTTTCTTTTTTTTTTTGCAGCTTTTGGCCAGAGGCCAGGTTTGAACCCGCCACCTCCGGTATGTGGGGCTGATGCCCTACTCCTTGCGCCACAGGCACCACCCATGATACTTTATATGTACACTATGTTTTTTGTTTTTTTTTAACTATAAAGCACTACTTGAATATAGATATTATTACAGAACAGCAGATGTTATTACAGAATTTGGCCACCACGATGTAGCCAGTCATCTTGTCAAAATGAATCCCATTTTTTATGACCTTCCACTCACCTTAGGACAAAAACTAAAACTCCCAGCATGACCCACAGGAGCTTGCATAAACAGGTTAACTTCAAACAATTCTATGGTTGACAGAAAATGCTCTAGTTTTTTGAGAATATGCATTTCAGAAACGTATTTGCAAGGTTCCTATATGGCAGTGTTTTTCAACCTTTTTTAATCTCACAGCACATTTGAACCTAGTTAAACTTCAATGGTGCACTTAAATTACATTGATCAAATAAAAGAGTAAAAAAAAAAAGAATATGCTTACTATGCTTTAAACGTCTTTAAAAAACAATTTTAATAATTTTCATGGCATACCTATGATCCTCCTACAGCATACCAGTTGAAAAATCACTGCTATATGGTGTCACAGAACAGACACTCATCTAAGTATCTCCTGACAGTTCTTTTTCTTTTTTAATTGAGACAGAGTCTCACTGTGTCACCCTCAGTAGAGTGCTGTGGCATCATAGCTCATAGCAACCTCCAACTCTGGGGCTCAAGCCATTCTCTTACCTCAGCCTCCCTAGTAACTGGGACTACAGGTGCCCACTGCCACGCCCAGCTATCTCCTGGCAGTTTCTAATCTACAAACACTATTTACCTTGCCAGCTGAACAAGAAGGTCAACAAGTGAACAAATTCCTTCTCCCATTAGAGTATTCAATTTAAGCTCCTCATAGACAAGGTGAAGAACAAAAAAAATTGCAGGTATATGAGGAAAGAGGAGCGTAGAAGAATCCAGACTGAGGTTCTGTGAAAAATCTTCCTCCTTCATCCGCGAAACTTCTGAAGAACCCAAACATAAAGATCTGCACAACAGATGAGCCTCAACATTCTGGTGGTAGTCTGAATTCAGTAAATATTCCCAGTCCTAAGAAAAATAAGGATATTAATTTTTGAAAAAATATTTCCTTATAATGTCATCATTAATAAAAGAAAATCAGATTCACTTAGAACAATTCAAGCTCCATTTTCACATGAAATCAATACAAGAATATGAAAAAAGAAATCACATTACTAAGGAACAACTACAAAATAGCAAATAATTTCCAGTGACAAATATTAAGACAAGCACATATCCATTTGAAAAGAATCTAGTCATGCCCTTTTAGGGAAGAAACTCTGAGAGAGAAAAATTAAGACTATTTCAGGCTACACTTTATGATACCAAAAAAAGTGTAGATGGGCAGGTTTAGTGGCCTCTGTACTGATTTGTGTTTTGGTAAGAGGAAAAGTCTCCCTGTATTCAATTAGTATATTTTATCTATCCATGTTTATAAGACACTACGGCTGGTGGCAGATTGACAGCAATACATTTTCCTAGTGCTGGGTCTATTTTAGTTTCTCCTTGTGATTCATTGTACTGTGTTCAGAGAATGTGGCTTATGTTATTTCTAGATCTTGGAATGTATGGATATTTGAATAAGGCTTAATACAGTATGTTCGTCTAACTTAATTTCTAGTCAAGAAGAACCATAAAAAAAAAAAAACAAACAATAAATTAGAGAACTAAAGTAAAAAGTTGTGTTCATCAAAAGCCACTGTTAATGGGTGGTGCCTGTGGCTCAAAGGAGTAGGGCACTGGCCTCATATGCCAGAGGTGGCAGGTTCAAACCCAGCTCCATCCAAAAACTGCAAAAAAAAAGACACCGTTAAGCCATAGACTAAGACAAAATAAGAACTTAAAAATCCGGCTTGGTGCCTGGGGCTTAAGTGGCTAAGGTGTCAGCCACATAGACCTAAGGTGGTGGGTTCAAATCCAGCCCGGGCCCACCAACCAACAATGACGGCTGCAACCAAAAATAGCCGGACATTGGGGCAGGCGCCTATGGTCCCAGCTACTTGGGAGGCTGAGGCAGGAGACTCGCTTGAGCCCAGGAGTGGGAGCCACAGCACTCTACCCAGGGGACAGCTTGAGGCTCTGTCTCACCAAAAAAAAAAAAGAATTTAAAAATCCAATTAAAAAATAGGTAAAAGACTTGAACACAAATTTCACAAAACAATAGCTAAGAAGCTAAGGAGCACATGAAAGAGTGCTTAACACATCAGACATCAAGGAAAGGCAAATTAAAACCATTCAGGGAAATGACTTCACATACACGCAAATAGTCAAAATGAAAAAGCCTAACAAGAGCAAACACTGCCAAAAATAAGAGGGACTCTCATACACTACTGGTCAGGGTGTAATTCAGTACAAGTAGTTTGGGAACCAGCAATGACCCAACAATGTCACTAAGTAGGTATTTATCTAAAAGAAATGAAAATATATGTCCACGAAGATTTGTTACTGCACATTGGTAGCAGCTTTACTCACAAGACTCAAAAAATGGAAAGAGCCTAGACCTCTACCAGAAGAATGAATAAACAAACTATGGTATATTTATAATACTCAGCAATAAAATGGCACAAAATACTGATACCTGTAATAACATGGATGAATCTCAAAAACATCATGTTGAATTAAATAAGTCTTATACTAACAATTATATACTATTTCATTTATATCAAGTTCTAGAACACATGAACAATAGAATTCAGAGGAAGGGATTAAACTTGACTAAAAATGGTACAAGGGAACTTTATACAGTTATGGAAATGTTCTGAGTATTGACAGAGTGGGTTACATGACCGTGCATATGTCAAAACTGGTCAAACTGTAAATTAAAGATGTGAGAATTTCACTTATGAAAATTATACCGCAATTAAAAAGATTTTTGGACCACTTAAGAATATACAACGGGGGGGGGGTAATATACCCACGGAATCTGATGTATTTGAGAACAAACAAATTAGAGAAACACTGCATAAAAAAGTACATTCTTATCATTTTAGGTGATCAGTTGGTAATAAGGTATCTGTAAATCCAAAGTGAAATCATGCAGCAAAACAAAGGTTTACAGTAATTTCTACATTATCATTAAAGACAAAAGTAAGTGACCAAAGAAAACATAATAGATCCTACTTTTTCAAATAACTTCTTGGGTTTTAAAATAAATAAAACAAAAGGTGTTGGAAATATAAGAAATTGACAGGAATACCACAGAAATTAAAGAATAGTATAAGTATCCATAAATTAATTTATATTAGCAAGAAATAATAATCCTTACATCATCAGATCCAGTCTCAGAAGGCCTTGCTTTTTTGGGTGCGATGACTGGAGAAAGTGATCCTTCAAAGTCAAACTAAATAATAACCCCAAAAGAGAAGATAAAATCATAAATTTCCTACTGTCAACTGATCAATTTACAAGATTCAGAAAGCATTTCTACCAATTAAGGGAACTGGGAAAAGCTATCAAGACTCATTTTTTAATCTAGAAAATCAGGACACAAATAACTTTCTTCTAGGTCACTATGAAGATGAAATGATATCATATGTGTAAAGCATCTCCTAGAATGCCTGGGCTCAGATTCCTCCCCTCTCCTTCTTCTGTAATAACACGGATTATATCATACTTTTAATAGAGTAAGAAACATTAGGCATATCCACAACATGCCAAGTTTCAAAGATTCAATGATAGAACTAAGGCAGACATTTATTTACAGTCTGTCTACAGTGGACCATCTAACAATGCTATGGCAGAGACAGGTAGCTACTCTCCAAAATCTTTGTTCTCTATTTTTTCTCAGCTCTCAGCCAAACCACATTCCCTACCTCCCTTAAAGATTAGGTCTAACTGATGAATGAAAGTGGAGGTCATCATTTCTAGGCCCAGTACACGAAAATCTCCCACACCTGTTCCTCCAGGTTCATTGCCCCTTCCACCTCACTAAAATGAAGTCAACCCAGGTGATCATTTAAGTTTCATGTTGAAGATGGCAGATACCCCATCAACCTGGACCCCTGAATAACTGCGTGGCCTGTTTACCTGCTAAGCTCCATTATGTGAGCTAGACAAACATTTTTATTTTTATGTTTTAGGGCCTTTCTGTTACAATAGCTAGACTATCCTCTAATACCACATCCAAACAGTCTTCTAAGATTCACTTCTCCTCAATTTCCCATGGCATAACCCTTATTGCCCCTATGCCCACAGTGACCTAAAAGAAAGACACTGTGTCATGACACTCCAGATCAAAAACTCCTGTTTTCTCCAGTTTCCTTAATTTGTAGAATTGATTTCTGAATCTTCACATGGACACTGAACGACCAACTAATAAACCATAATTCTATAAATGGAGATTGCTATACTTCTATGCTATAAAACTTATGCATTTACCAATCTTATTAGCTGAAAAGTTGATTTCTGTATAAAAACTAAATACAGATAGCAACAAAGTAATTTTTAAAACTGATTTTTTATTTTTGAGACAGAGTCTCACTATGTCACCCTGGATCGAGTGCCATGGCATCACAGCTCACAGCAACCTCAAATGCTTGGGCCCAAGAGATTCTCTTGCCTCAGCCTCCCAAGTAGCTGGGACTACAGGCGCCTATCAAAATGCCCAAGTATTTTTTGGTTGTAGTTATCACTGTTGTTTGGCAGGCGTGGGCTGGATTCAAACCCGCCAGCTCTGGTGTACGTGGCTGGTGCCCTAGCTGCTGAGCTACAGGCACTGAGCCAAACCTGAATTTTTTTTGACAAGAAAAAAAAATACTACCCTTATACATCCTAATGGGGGGGAAGAAGAATACACAAACAAAATAAATAAGTAAAATATATATTTAATTGAATGCTAAGACAAAAACAAGAAAGGCAAATGGGACAAAATGTATGGGGGGGGTACAAATCTACATAGGATAAGGCTGGCAGCACTGAGGTAACATCTGAATAAAGACCTACACGTCTTGTCTGTGGAAAGGTGTTTTCTGTAGGAGTAACAGTAAGGACAAACACCCTGCTTGGAGTGCTCAAGGAGCAGAATGGAAGCCAGTGTGGCTGGGATAATATGTGCAAGGTGTTAAGAAATAAGCCCAGAATGGTAAGAAAGGGCTGAGTCCCATGGCATCTTGTAGGCCTATGGCTTTGACTCTGAGTGGGATGGGAAGTCACTGGAGGATTCTGAGCAGAGGAATGATTTCACAATGACTTGACTTTATCAGGATTACTTTGGCTGCCAGACTGAGAAAAGACTGAATGAAATACAAAGGACATAAAATACAAATCCAAAAATAAACATAATTGACTAATGAGAATTTGAAAAAATAATTTCCATTTATTTATACAAAGCAAGATAAAATTTTTCACTAGTTTGGCAAAAAGTTCAACACACCACAAATAATCAACATGGTGAAATAGACATTTTTCTTTTTCTTTGTTTTTTTGAGACAGAATCTCACTTTGTCACCCTGGGTAGAGTGCTGTGGCATCACAACTCATAGCAACCTCAAACTCTCTTGCCTTCCAAGTAGCTGGGACAGGTGCCTGCCACAACGCCCAGCAATTTCTTTATAGACAAGGTCTCACTCTGGCTCTGGCTCTGGCTGGTCTCGAACTTATAAGCTCAGGCAATCCACCTGCCGCAGCCTCCCAGAGAGCTAGGACTGTAGGCGTGAACCACTGCACCCAGCCAAAATGGGCACTTTTCAATGATGATTATAAGAATGCTGACTAAGAACCTCTTTCCAAATGTTATTTGAGCCAGTAGTCCCTCTTTTAAGATTCAATTATTGGAAAAGGCCCAAAAGTATAAAGATCTGTATGAAAAAAGATGTCTGCAAATTATTTACAATGAGAAAAAAAGAGATTCAACAGTGCATGATTATTAGCTACTGATAATTATGACACAATTACACGATGATGGGCCAGGTACAATGGCTCACACCTGTAATCCTAGCACTCTAGAAGGCTAGATGTGTGGATCACTTGAGCTCAGGAGTTAGAGAGAAGCCTGAGCAAGAGTGAGACTCCATTTCTACTAAAAATAGAAAATCAGCCAGGCATTGTGGCAGGTGCCTATAGTGCCAGCCACTTGGGAGGCTGAAGGCAAGAAGATCACTTGAGCTCAGAGGCTGAGGTTGCTGTGAGCTATGCAGACACCATGGCACTCTACCCTGGCTAACAGAGTGAGAATGTGTCCTTAAAAAAAAAAAAAAAAGATATTGTGATAAAATGAGGGTTTTTTAAAAGAATTTTACATGATGTGGGAAATTTTTATTAATATTTTTATCAAAAAGGCAACATCAAAATGTTTAGAGTAGTTATCTCTTAGAATTATTTCAATTTCTCCATTTTCCAAATTTGCCTTTTATAAAGAAGAATTGATTTTTAAAGATGGATTTTCTAGTATAAGAATAAAATGCACAGAAGCTATAGCTGAGTATCTGGACAAAGGTAAGCATGTTCTAGCGTAATTTCCTCAGAGTAACCCAGGCAAGGTCCTGAGAGTAAGCTCTAGAGCAAAAAGGAAATCACTACTAGTATTGAAGTCACTACCTTGCTGATTTTGCAAATAATCCATTAATGACCTATAAGTTTCTGGGTGGAAAGGGTGAAGGATATGGCCTTATCCAGGGATGTCCAACCTAGATCCTGCAGCCGACATAATGATTATTTGAGAACTATTTTGCTTATATAACTGTGGTGTCAGATGTAAGTAAGTATGCACAGACTTTTTTTTTTTTTTTTGCTCATCAGCTCTCCTTAATGTTTGTGTATTTAATGTGTGGCCCAAGGTAGCTCTTATTCTTTCAATTTCCAACAAAATATTGGAAATATTGGAATATTCTTTCAATGTCCAACGAAAAGGTTGGACACCATGCTACCATTAACAGAGTAGATACTCATACTTAGGTTAACGTATTTTAATTGTCCTTCAAATCAAATCTTCCTCCTCACATACCAACCAATATGTATATAAAAAGAGTCTTATCTTCAGAAAAGAATGACAGGCCAAAAGTCAGAAAATGCAGTCCTGACTTTGAGCAAATCACAATTCTGTGATCTCTTTGTGATTCAATGTATTAATAAAAGCAAGACTAGTACTAATCCAAGCATAACTTATAGACATTTTACAAAGATGAAATGAGAAATAGTCAAATGTACTTTAACACATTATAAAGACTCAATAATGGTAATTACTAAAATGGTATCGTTAAATATTAAATGAGATTTTATTTACAATATATAGATAGAATAAGCCTCAGAACTATTCTATTATTTTGAGTAAGGTATATAATAAGTTTATCTGTCATATATAAAATTAGCATTATGCAACCATCGCAGTGGTAACAGAATAACTCTAGGAGAAAATAAATGTATCTACTTACATGTCGGGTCCATGCTAAGCGGTCTGTGTTATAACCCATCATGTTCATGAGACAAATGACAAATAAATTCCACTCTGAGTGATAACCGGGTCCTCCTGGAGCACTGTGAACGTTATACCACTTGACAAGCATCTGAACTGCTACTTCTTTTGGAAGGATCACCTTAACTGCTTGCAAACATGTTTGTACTATTAAAAGCAAAGATTTATTTTAGTATGTTTCCTCTGCATGCATTTTTCTTCTTTCAATAAGAAAGTTTTTTAACTTGTACTATGTAAAGATCAATTACTATGAACAAGAACTGTCATTAAAAAGCTAATCTTAGCCAATTATCTGAAGTGAATCCAACTACTAAATTCAACAGGGTTTCTGAGAGTTCTTTTTTTTTTTTCTTGAGACAGAGACTCACTTTGTCACCCTTGGTAGAGTGCCGTGGCATCATAGCTCAAAGCAACCTCAAACTCTTGGG
>NW_003852543.1:1538263-1546801 GCF_000181295.1 Otolemur garnettii | reverse complement strand
AGAGTCTCACTATGTCACCCGGGGTAGAGTGCTGTGGCTTCACAGCTCAAAGCAACCTCAAACTCTTGGGCTTAAGCGATTCTCTTGCCTCAGCTTCCCAAATAGCTGGGACTACAGGCACCTGCCACAGAGCCCGAATATTTTTTTGTTGCAGTTGTCATTGTTGTTTAACTGGCCCAGGCCAGGTTCGAATCCACCAGTCTTGGTGTATGTGACTGGTGCCATAACCACTGTGCTAACCAGTGTGCTACGGGTGCTAAGCCTATAGGCAGATTTTTGATTAATATTTTTGGTTCATAAATAAGGTGATCAAAATGCCCAGTATACCTGAGACAGTCCTAATTCACGTTCACTGCTACAATTACTAATCACTCTCCTCTTTACTCTCAAATATGTATGTCCTAGCTTAGGTGACAAATTAAAGGTCACTCTATAAAGAACTACAATTTCTATGTGAGCAAATTTATTTAAAATATTGCTTAAATACTTGAGTAAATATATGATATTCAATATATGCATCCACAAATAGCAATGCCTACTGGCAATATAAGATGTTCTAAATCAGTATTTCTGTTAACCAAAACTTTATAACTCTTATTTTTGACAGCAGTTTTTTATGTTTTACATACTCTGTCTTAAATGGATTAAATACCACTGCTCAAAGTCATTAGTAGAAACATCAGTGATAGCACTATGTATCCATACAGTGAACCCCTCAGGGTGGCCTGGGCTACTTCTATGGAGAGGCCTGGATCTGTCAGTAGTAGTAAACAGCTTCAAACTTCAATGTTTTTGCATTCACATAACCTCTTTTTACAGGATTCTTTTTTTTCCTTTCCCTTTTCATTGTCACTGGGCCCATGGTCAACAGCATATTCTTTTTCTTACCAATTTGCTAGGTGCATACATGCATAACAAAGGTTGGGTATAAATGGCAATAAATGCTACAAAACCTAACTAAGCATGTCAAAGCCGAATCCAAAGTAAGTATAAACCAGATGCTGTGTGAGGGTGTATTAAACCCTTTATAAGTAAAATACAAAACTTCTGTACATGAACTATGTGACTTCTATTTGGCTATAAAGGAGTAAGATTTTATTTTGTTTTTATTTTATTTACTCCACTATTATTTCTTTCATATATTTTGTTTAGGCTAATGATAATTCTACATACTTGGCCTTGGGACTACTAACTAAATACCTTTTGAAAAGGCAAAGAATCTATAAACCAACTTGAAACATCATTTACTATATCGATGAAAAAAAGTTTGAAAAAGAAGAAAGTCATTCTAGTCTGCCAATGCTTTGCTTTGGCAGCTATATTTTGAAATCAAAAGACATCATGAACATGTTTACACATACAGTCTTTTCTTAACTTGTATTTGTTCGCAAATCCTTTTAATTCTAATATTTTGCTTATTTTTCTGTTCTGAAATATTCTTTTTTAATTTTTTATTTATTTTGTTCTGAAATATTCTTTCCTAGAGTCTTCCAAATTAATTTCAGTAATAATTCAAGCAGAATCCGATATTTATCAAAATACTTTTGATCGTACTTTGATTATAATACTAAGTTTTATTCAATTAAGGCAAATACCTTAATTTGCAACTTATCTAAATGTAGAGAAATTTATTTTAAGATTAAAATCATTAAATATGCCAAGAAATATTTTAATTGCTTAAGCTACTTGTTTCTCAGGTTTTCTTGCAAGAGGCATGTGTATCTTATAATCTTACTGCATAATATTCCTCACCTTAGGGATTTCAGAGAAACAGAATTAGCACATCCTTCACGCACCCCTTCAGGCAACATCAACTATACTCCAGCCTTATAGCACCCACAAAGTAAATATCACAAAGCACTTCTCAGCTCTTTAAAGTTTCTCAACAAATCAAAAAAACTTAATCTAGTAGACTCAAAAATGGCAAAATAATTTTTTAAACTCCAATTATTAATGTAAATCAGTAACTGGTCCAAGTCTTACAAATCAAACTGAGAACACACAGAAGAAATAAGGTCTGATTCTCAACTGTACCTAATTGAGAAGTGGCAATTTCAGGAATAGTGATCCTAACCATGGAGCCATTACTCAGTTCCTAGGGAAAAGAATGAAAAAAAGAAAGCAAAGAGGATTTGTGCATTCTAAGTCAATGAATGTCTTAAAAATAGCTGGTGCTTTACAAGACTGTTTGCCTACCACAGTAAAATTCAATACAATAAATGAAATGCATTACTTCAACAAAAATGAACAATTCTAACTTTCAGAAATAAAAATGTACTATTGGCAAAACATTTTCAAATTCTTATTTCAATAAAAAGTGCTCAATTTATTTTTTTTCTTAAGATGGAGTCTCACTTTGTCACCCAGGTCAGACTGTCATGCCATCAGCCTAGCTCACAACAACCTCAAACTCCTGGGTTTAAGCAATCCTCCTGTCACAGCCTCCCAAGTAGCTGGGACTACAGGCTTCCAAGACAATGTCCCAAGGTCTCGCTGTTGGTCTCAAACTCCTGAGTTCAAGAGATCCTCCTAGCTCAGCCTTCCAGTGTGTGAGGATTATAGGCGTGAGCCACCAGCATGCCCAGCCTTAAAAAAAAGACATGCCCAATTTTTATACAGACACTAAGAGTCACCATCATCGAAAGGAGGATACCTATTTTTAGTGACAGGACAAAAACCTTGGCAATAAACAATTCAACTCACAAAGTAAGTTTTTGCTTTCAAACATTTTTAATAATAGAAAAACTTCTGCCGGGCAGGTAGCTCACTCTGGAAGGCCAAGGCGGTTGGACCGCCTGAGCTCATGAGTTCAAGACCTACCTGAGCTCATGAGTTTGAGGTCAACCTGAGGAAAAGCAAGACCCTCATCTCTACTAAAAATAGAAAAACTGAGGCAAGAGGATGGCTTAAGCCCAAGAGTTGGAGGTTGCTGTGAGCTATGATGCCACAGCCCTCTACCAGGGTGACAGCTTGAGACTCTGTCTCAAAAAAAAAAAAGTTCGAAAACTTAAGCAGAATTACTTTATACTTAAAAGCTAAAGAGTATACTGCTACATCAGAGCCTCACTTAATTGGCTCGTAGCTATAACCAGTGTTCCTTTAAAAAAAAAAGTGTACAAAAAATGACTCAAAAAAAATTTTTTTTTTGAGACAAGAGTCTCACTTTGTAGCCCTCAGTAGAGTGCTATGACATCACAGCTCACAGCAACCTCAAACTTTTGGGCTCAAGCAATTCTCTTGTCTCAGCCTCCCAAGTAGCTAGAACTACAGGTGCCCACCGCAACGCTCAGCTATTTTTAGAGATGAAGTCTCACTCTTCTTCAGGCTGGTCTCAAACCATGAACTCAGGCAATCCACCACCTTGGCCTCCCAGAGCGCTAGGATTACAGGTGTGAGCCACTGTGCCCAGCTGACAAATTTTTTTGAATCATGAGAAATGTTTTTTCATTTTTCAGACAAAATTTTGCATTCTGAAAAATGTGAAATGTCAACTCTATCTCTTGAAAGCTATCTAATGTTTTAAAGCATACTTACCAGAGTTACTCTGTTATGAACAGGATCTCTGACAGAATGAATGTAAGTACCAATTTGTTGGAAAGTACAATCCTCATTATAGAGAGAATCATGAAGTTTTGAAGAATCCCTCAGTTCTGGAACTGGAGACAATAGAACAACCTGTATACAATACAAATGAAGTATTTCCTAAGAAATTAAGGTAATCTCTCTGTACTTCCATATACTCACCTTCTCAATAAAGCTTATTTAAGGGAATGAGTTACTATTAATAAAGCACTCAGAACAGTGCCTAGCACATATAAAATCCTCAAATAAAATTTATTATTATTCCATCCCCATCATGCCTCACCCAACAGACTACCTATATACTTTTATGATTACTCATTCCACAGATCTGTTGAGTTAATCCTTAACTTGTGTGCTAGAAGATAAAGATGCAAATGTACGTTAAAAAATGTTCTGCCATCTCCAGCCTTCCTAACTATACTATGTGATTCCTCCTTGCCCCAAATGCCTCTTTCTACTTATCCTCAAGGTTTAAAAAAAGTCTGGCATGCCTCTCAAAGATGATTTTAACATATCATTCCATCAGGATATATCTTCCCATCAGTGAATTCACCATGGTTAATTTTTGTCCTTCTTTCATAGTTCTTAACAGTCCACTTTAAACCATCATTCCTTGGCCAGGAGCAGTGGCTCACATCTGTAATCCTAACACTTTAGGAGGACAAGGCAAGAGGATCACTTGAGTGCAGGAGTTTGGGGTTACAGTGAGCTATGATCACATCACTGCACTCCAACTTAGGTAACAGATCAAGACCCTATCTCCAAACTGAAAAACAAAAATTATGATTTCTTATACAGACAGCCCAAGTAAACTGTGAGATCTTTAGATGGAAAAGAATGTATCATTTTCATCTCCCTAGCACCTTCAAAAATTACCACACAAGTCCCAAGGTCAATGTACGTTAACTGAATCATCCATGTTTGAAAACATTTAAATACTAAAAGTAAGTTAACCATGGAAAGAACTAATATTTGACATAATGACTTTAAAACAATATTCTTTTTTTCTTCATTTACAAAACCTCATCCATTTCTTACCTCATCCAATGATCCAAGTAGTTTACTAAGAGGCTTAGGAGTACTAACACCATCAAGTGGAGTACTGGGCCGAGGCATTGTGTTGGACATTGTCAGGGAAGGAGCTGGCAGTCCAGGAATAAAAACCTTCCCCACCTTTGAGCAATAAAAAGATATATAAAAAAAAAAAAAAATTGGCTTTAATGAATCATAACTTTAAATAAAATGTTATGGAACATAAGCACGTGTTTCTTTTGACACTTCAAAGTTTATGCTCACCAAGCACAACTAAAAAAAATTAAAATTTTAATAATCTATCAAATTCCACTATCAAATTGCAAATACTCTTGCATAATTTCTTTTGGCCTGATTCCTTCTCTTTGTTACTAAAGACATATTTTTGAAGGCAAGAGGTAGTAGGGATATTAATATATAGTCAAGACATTATACAAAATTGCATATACTGTACATTTTTCTACCTTATTGGCAATAAAGACAACAGAGAGAACTTTCAGAGGCTATAAGGAGCAATCTTGTTAACTTAGTGTCGAGAAGAGAGAAAGAATACCAATTATACCCCAGGTCCTAAAAGGAAGAGTCTGGGTGATGCTGAAGAAATTAAATCCAACCTAATTCAACTGCACTCTCTAGTTTGTTATCTCTGTATTTTATGATAAACTCTCAAATATTTCTTCCTCAAAATTATTTTACATAAAGTAGAAAAAATTCTCTAATCTTAAATGAATGCGCTGACAATCCATGCTAACCACACCTTATTTAAGCTATCTGTAGGGTTCTCAGGAAAAACACAACAGAAATTCCCCTCCATATGGGATAAAACTTGACAAGACTATAAAAAGAGATGTTTGGAACTAAAGTGAAATTTTAACAATATACACATTTATATTAATAGACTACTCAAACACTAATAAAATAACAGAAGTTGGGCCAGATATGATGGCTGATGCCTTTGGAAAGGCCAGGGCAAGAGGGATCCCTTGAGGCCAGGAGTTTGAGACCAACCTGAGCAACACAGTGACCCTGTCGATATAATCAACAGAAAAATTAGCCAGGCATGCATGCCTGTAGTTTTACCTACTCAGGAGGCGGAGCCAGGAGAACGCTTTGAGGTTGCAGTGAGCTATACACTGCACTCAAGCCTAGGCTACAGAGCAAGACCTTGTCTCACAAGTGGGGAAAAGACAAAAAGTTGCCTAGAGATCTGTGCCTTTAGGAATGACCTAATGATGAATTCCCTAGGTTTTCTTTTTCTTTTCTTTTTTTTTTTTCAGAGTCTTACTTTGTCGCCCTCAGTAGAGTGCCATGGTGTCACAGCTCACAGAAACCTCCAAATCTTGGGCTTAAGCAATTCTCTTGCCTCAGCCTCCTAAGTAGCTGGGACTTACAGGCGCCCACCACAACACCCAGCTATTTTTTGGTTGTCGTTGTCACTGTGGTTTGGCAGGCCCAGGCTGGATTCAAACCCTCCAGCTCCGATGTATGTGGCTAGCACTCTAGCCACTGAGCTACAGGCACTGAGCCAGAATTTCCTAGATTTTAGTGTTGGGTTTTTTTTTTCTTTTTTTAGAGATATGCTGATGGTCACAGACAAAAAAACGCCCCCGAAAATCTTGCTCTTTCCAGCCAAAGTGTTGGAAAAAAGGACCAAGCAGAACAAAAATATTTCCACTATACACCATACTCCATGCAAACACCAAGATAAAAGCCACAGACCTCCCACTCTCCCTACCAGGAGGTATAATAAAAATTGTGAACGCCCTTCATTCATTTGAGGAAGTTCCCTTCTACTACTTGAGAGTATTTTTTGTCTTGAATATGTATTACACTTTTATCAAATGATTCCTCTGCATCTATCCAGATCTTTGGTCAGCCAACTATGTTTCATGGCCAAATATGGCTCACTGTTTTTGTACAGTCTGTAAGCAAAGAATAACTTTTACATATTTAAGTGGTTAAGGAAAAAGATGAATAAGTAACAGAGACTGTATGTGGCCCACAGAGGCTAAAACATTTATAAGACCCTTTATATAAAAAGTTTACCAACCTCAGATTTAGATGATCACATTTTTCTGTGTATGTGTGTGTGTGTCTTGGTTTCTTTTTGTTTGGTTTGTTTTTGAGGCAGTATCAGGCTATGTTGTCAAGGTTGGTCTCGAACACCTAACTGAGCAACACAGTGATCCTGTCAATATAATCAACAGAAGGCTCGGCACTTGCGGCTCAAGTGGCTAAGGCGCCAGCCACATACACCTAAGGTGGCAGGTTCGAATCCAGCCTGGGCCCACCAAACAACAACGACGGCTGCAACCAAAAAACAGCCAGGGATTGTGGTGGGCATCTATGGTCCCAGCTACTTGGGAGGCTGAGACAAGAGACTCGCTTGAGCCCAGGAGTTGGAGGTTGCTGTGAGCTGTGATGCCACAGTACTCTACCCAGGGTGACAGCTTGAGACTCTGTCTCAAAAAATACATATACATATATATATAATCAACAGAAAAATTAGCATTGCCTGTAGTTTTACCTACTCAGGAGGCTGAGCCAGGAGAATCAGGATCAAGTGGTCCTCCTTGAATTCCCCAAAAGTGCTGGGATTATGAAAGTGAACCACCACAGGGGGCCTACTCCATTATTAATAGTTAATTACACTGACTGATCTTCAAATGTTAAAACCTACCTTGCCTTTTTGTTTTTTATTATTTATTTATTGGGAGGTAGAGTCTCACTTTGTTGCCCTCAGTAAAGTGTCGTGGCATCATAACTCAAGTAACTTCAAACTCTTGGGCTCAAGAGAGTCTCAAGCCTCAGCCTCCCAAGTAGCTGGGACTACAAGGGCCTGCCACAATGCCCAGCTATTATTTTAGAAATGAGGTCTTGCTCTGGCTCAAGGTGGTCCTGAACCTGTGAACTCAGGCAATCCACCTGCCTCAGACTCCCAGAGTGCTAGAATTATAGGCATGAGCCACTGCGCCTGCCCTTAACCTTGCCTTTTTGGAATAAATGCTATCAGGTCATGATGTATTATCTTTTTTATCAATTTTACTGACTTCCCCCCGCCCCATGAACCAGCCTTTTATTTCATTGGTTCTTACTATCTATTTTTTATTTTATTGATTCCTGTCCTTAATTACATTGTTTTCTTTATTCCACTTACTTCCAATTTCATCTGCTCAAATTTCCTACTTTCCTAAAGTGTAAATTTCCCTCATTGATTTCAGACTTTACTCTTTTCTAATACAAGTGTTTAGTGCAATAAAATTTCCTCTCAGCAATGCTTCATCTGCACTCAACAAATTAAAAAATGGCAGGGCACAGTGGCTCATGCCCATAATCCTAGCACTCTGGGGGCTAAGGCCAGTAGATTGCTTGAGCTCCGGAATTCCAGACCAGTCTGAGCAAGAGTGAGACCCTCATTTCTACTAAAAATAGAAAAATTAGCTGGGCGTTTTAGCTCATGCCCACAGTCCCAGCTACCTTGAAAGCTAAGGCAAGAGGATCACTTGAGTCCACGAGTTCGAGGTTGCTATGAGTTATGACGCCATTGCACTTTAGCATGGGTAACAGAGTGAGACTCTGTCTCAAAAAATTAAAAAAATAAAGACAAATGTAAAGTGTAATTTTTTTTTCATTCAAGTCAACATATTTAATTTTTCTGTGACTTTTTTGCCTATTGGATATTTTTTAAGCTTTTCTTAAATGTCAAGCTAATGCACTGCCTCAAACATTTGTTATTAATTGCTAGTTTATTTCCCTTAACTTTAAGAAAGTAGTATTAATTTGTATGTTTTCTTTTTTTTTTTTTTTTAAGAGATAGAGTCTCATTTTACTGCCCTTGGTAGAGTGCCATGGCATCACAGCTCATAGCAATCTCCAACTCTTGGGCTTAGGTGATTCTCTTGCCTCAGCCTCCAGAGTAGCTGG
>NW_003852543.1:1524138-1537837 GCF_000181295.1 Otolemur garnettii | reverse complement strand
GCACTCTACCCAGGGGGACAGCTTGAGGTTCTGTCTCAAAAAAAAAAAAGATAGAACACTGTTTATCTTAGTGAATGTTATGTGCACATGAAAATAATGTGCTGTTATTGGGCAGAGTATGTTGTATCTGTCAATCAATTCAACTTGTTTGATAATGTGATTCATGTCCTCTGCAGCTATGGCAATTTCTTTTTATTTTTTGTACTGATAACAGGAGTTCTGAGGTACTGACATACAACTGTGGTTCTATCAATTACTCAGGGTGTTAAAGTCTCGAAGTATAACTGTGGATTTGTCTATTTCATCCTTCAGTTTGCAGGTCTATAGTCTGGTGTGTACACATTTAGAATTCGTTACGCATTCTTTGGGATTTGGCTCCTTATCTTTAATTCAAGTCTCTCTTTGTCCCTGGTCATTTTCCTTCCTTTCAAGCCTACTTTATAGCCAGTCTAACTTTTGATCAGTGTTTGCATGCTGTATTTTTTTCCATCCTTTTACTTTTTTTTTAGAAAATTTTGAAGTGTTTCAATTTATTTATTCATTTTTGGTTGTTGTTGAGAAAGAGTCACTTTGTCACCCTTGGTAGAGTACCACAGTGTCATAGCTCACAGCCACCTCAAACTCTTGGGCTTAAATGATTCTCTTGTCTCAGCCTCCCAAGTAGCTGGGAGTATAGGCGTCTGCTAGAACGTCTGGCTATTTTTTGTTGCAGTTGTCATTGTTTAGATGGCCCGGGCCGGATTTGAACTTGCCACAGCAGGTGTATGTGGCTGGCACTGAGCTGAAGTGTTTCAATTTGGCCATTAATCTTAATGGCATATTCACTCCAAAAGCAACTCAATCTACTGTCTCTTCTCAGGAAACCCAGGTAGAAATTTTCTAGGATTAGCCTGGAAGAGGACAGATAAGGCAGTTTCTAAGATCCCCAAAAATTCACTCTCAAAAATAGACAATATAACAAAGACAGTAAGACATTTTAAGACACAGATTTCCCCTAGACATTGACAAGTCAGTAAAAAGAGTGTGCTGCTTTAAACCTTATGTGTCTCTGGCCACCAATCTTTTCAGATTGGCTGCCTGACATTGTCCTTGAAAAAGCATGCCCCTGCCCCCACCAATGGCAGAGACTGAAGAAAAAATTCCCACTCAATCACAAGACAAGCTCAGGGGCAAAGAATAGGATGAGAAGGAAACTTCATAAAATTTAGTTTATTTTGTCTTAATAGATGCCAGTCTAGCCAGAATTATGTAACTGGATAGTCTGCAGAGGTGGCTTGAACATTAGGCATTTGGAGGCGCTAAGCCTGCATTCTACCCTACAGTAACCCTCTTTGTGACAAAACACAAAAAGACAAAAGAAAGTAACGACAATAAAGGGTATTTCTGAGAAGAGACAGAATCAAATAAGATGAATATTCATACCACAGAATACAAAAAAAATACCAATGCCAGAGTTGCTCCCAAGATTAGTCACTCACAAAAACCTTTTCTCTCACTAATCTTAAATGTGGAAAGGACAACAATTTCTTACCATCTGACCAACCAGAACCCACAGAGAGGGGAGTCCAAATGGTAAGTGAGGTATTTTACCAAACTGCCAGATGGTTAAGAGTTCCCATCTTCCTTACTATGGCTTTCAAGAGAGCAAAGCGGCTTTGAGATTCTCCAAACTTTTTGTTGTTGTAGTTTTGGCCGGGGCCGGGTTTGAACCCGCCACCCCTCGGTACAAGGGACTGGTGCCCTACTCCCTGAGCCACAGGCACCACCCGATTCCCTAAACTTTTAACTTATCTGTATTATTATATTTGAAGTGAGCTTCTTACAACCCACATATATAGCTGGGTTGTATTTACTTTAATCGTTTTTGCAAGGCTGTTACTTAATTACATTATGCCATTATATTTAATATGATTAGTAGGCTGATAGGATTTAAATCTGCAGTTTAATATGGTTTTTTAACTTTATTCAATTTAATATGAGGATACAATTTTTAGGTTACATTGTTCTCACTTCCAGGGTAAAGTTCCATTTGTAAAGAGCCTCTCACTCAGGAAGCATGTTATACACCCTCACAATGGGCACATTAGGTGAACTCCCACCTCATGCCCTCCCTCCTACTGCCATATATCCTCTCCCCGTCCTCCTCCCACTTCCCTCTACCCCCTAAATAGGCTATATTAGTGTTTTTTGAGTATATAATTGTATATATATTGATTTCATATTAGTATGGAGTACATTGGATATTTATTTTTCCATTTTGTGATACTTTACTAAGAAGAACGTATTTCAACTCTATCCAGGTAAATGTAAAAGATGTAAAGTCCCATGTTCTTCACTCATCCATAAAAAGCAACTCCTTATCCATTCAAGTTTTATCATAAAATACAGCAATTCAGTCACATGTTCAGGTTCCACTTCTAATTCTAGTTTTCTTGTTATTTCCACAACAAATGCAGCTACTTTCTCCAGTGACATCTTGAAATCCTCAAAATCATCCATGAGTTAAAATTAACTTTTTCCAAACTCCTGTTTATGTTGATATTTTGACCTCCCAAGAATCAAGCCTGTTCTTAATGACATCTAGAATGGTGAATCCTTTCCAGAGGTTTTTTTTTCCCCTTATGAGACAGGTTCTCACTCTGATGTCTGGGCTAGAATGCAGTGGTGTTATCATAGCCTACTGCAACTTCAAACTCCCAAGCTCAAGTGATCCTCTTGCCTCAGCCTCCCAAGTAGCTAGGACTATAGGCATGAGCCACAACGTCTGGCTACTTTTTCAGTTTTTTGTAGAGATGGGTTGTGTTCTTCTTCAGGCTACTCTCAAACCTAAAGCAATCCTCCCAAAGTACTAGGATTACGGGCATGAGCCACCACACCTAGTCCAGAATTAAATTTGCCCAGAACAATCAGAGGAATCACTATTTATGGCAACAATGGTTATTACAAAATGTACTTCTTAAATAAGACCGAAAAGTCTTGGGCAGCACCCGAAGCTCAATGGATAAGGTGCCAGCCACATACATGGAAGCTGGCAGGTTCAAACCTGGCCTGGGCCAGCTAAAACAATGTCAACTGCAATAAAAGAAATAGCTGGGTGTTGTGGTGGGCACCTGTAGTCCCATCTACGCTGGAAGTTGAGGTTAAGAGAATCGCTGAAGCTCAAGAGTTTGAGGTTGCTGTGAGCTGTAATGCTATACCCAGGGCAATAGCTTGAGACTCTGTCTCAAAAAAAAAAAAAAAAAAAAAAGACCTAAAAGTCAAAATTATTTCTTAAGCAATGAGTGGGCTGCAGAATGAACATTGTTGTTAGTAAGCATGAAAACATTAATCTTCTTGTATACCTCGGAAGCCAAGGCCAGTGGACTACTTGAGCTTAGGAGTTTGAGACCTGCCTGAGCAAAAACAAGACCCTGTCTCTACTAAAAATAGAAAAACTAGCTGAGGGGCGTGGCAAGTGCATATAATCCCAACTATGGGGAAGAATGAGGCAAGAGGATCACTTGAGACTAAGAGTTCGAGGTTGCCGTGAACTATGACGCCCATTGCACTCTGCCCAGGGTGACAAGAGTGAGACTCTGGTTCAAAAGAATAGTATATGCAACACATGACAAAATGAGGCCCAACAGTACAAGGCATAATAGAATATCATATATAACAGTGAATGAGTAAACAGTAACATCAACGTAGATAAATCTAAAACAAAATCATGAACAAATGAGTTGAAGAAGAGTATATGGCATATTTTCGTACAAAAATGGGAAAACTATACAATTTATTCTTTAGTACATGTAAGTAATTATAATGGTTATAAAAGCAAGGACTGAGTTTTCATAATAGTGATGATAGCGTCTTTCTACAGGGATGAAGGTAGGATGGAATCAGAAAATAACATGATAAAAATAAAAGATACTGGCAGTATTCTTTTTTTTTGAGACCAAGTCTCACTGTGTCGACTTGGGTTCTGTGACCTCATCATACCTCACAGCAACCTCAAACTCCTGGGTTTAAGCAATTTTCTCACCTTAGCCTCTCAAGTAGCTGAAACTATCGGCATGTGCCACTATGCCTGGCTAGTTTCTTCTATTTTTAGTTGAGATCGGGTCTCACTCTCACTCAGGCTGGTCTCAAATGCAATTCACCCTCTTTGGTCTACCAGAGTGCTAGGATTATAGGAGTAAGCCAAAGCACCTGGCCAATATTTTATTTCTTAACCTGAGTAGTAGTTATATGAATGATCACTTCATTATTATTCTTTAAATTGTATGTACTTAAATTAAAATTTTAAAATTGTAGAATTTACATTATGCTATATGTAAACTTCATAAATGTTAAAAAAAATACACCCAATATATACCACATTAAATATAACATAACTTTATCAAAACTTTGGTACATCAGCTCGGCGCCTATAGCACAGCGGTTACAGCACCAGCCACATGTACCAAGGCTAGCGGATTCAAACCGGACCTGGGCCAGCTAAACAACAATGACAACTACAACAACAACAAAAACAAAAAATAGCCAGGCATTATGGTGGGTGCCTGTAGTTCTAGCTACTTGGGAGGCTAAGGCAAAAGAATCACTTAACCCCAAGTGTCTGAGGTTGCTGTGAGCTGTGATGCCATGGCACTCTACCAAGGGTAACATATTGAGACTCTTGTCTCAAAAAAAAAGGAAAAGGAAAAATCTTTAGTACATAACAAAGCTACCCCCAGATTAATTTCACTTTGTAGTTAACAAACTTTTTTTTTTAAATAATCTACCTATACTCATTATAAGTTACCCGTTTATCCCAGAGTAGCATCAATGTATGTGATAGCAGTGAGCTAGCACTACAAATTAGGACCAATCTAAACTGAAAACTTCATTGTCAACTCTTAACAAAAATCTTCTACCAAACTGTACAGGCCATAAGAGTACCAGATTTTAAGTATCAACCTAGAATAACATTAAAAAATAAGGATGGAGGTAGCCCTACTAAAAGCATTACATGCAACTTATCGCTTACCCGAACCACTCCTGTGTACAGCACCAGGTTTCCGCTGCCTTCTAGGACCAGCATGGTGTCTATCTTCTACAAAAGACATAAAAAACCTGTTTTCCAACAGAGCAAATTTACGAACTTTTCAGCTGAAAAATCTGATGAAGCATGATAATGCTCAACATCTCAAGAAAGGTGACTACATTTTCACAGCGAGTTCAGATTAAAAAATTTTTAAAAATTGTTTGAAGGAAAGAAAGAAATGTGCCTGCATTTACCTCCACTGGTGCTGCGTCCTTTGCTGATACGATGGTGACAGAACCAAAGATGAGCTGGGTTTTATCATTACTCTCTTGAAACTTCACACAACTAAATACCAAAAAATAAAAATAAAAAAAGAAAAAGAAACAAACTATTGATGCATGCACCAATCTGTATGAGTCATAAGAATATTATCCTGAAAGGTAAAAGACAATTCTCAGAAGTTTACATACTATATGAATCCATTTATATAATGAAAAATTACATAGGCCTAGAATATACCAGTGGTTTCCAGGGATTAGGCAGTAGAGGGAATATGCAAGAGGCTAAGGTGTATGGGCCTATAAAGTCATAGGGTGATATAATAAGAGTGTCTCAAAAAAAAAAAAAAAAAAGACAGAGGAATAGCTAACAAACGTATGAAAAAATGCTCATCATGGGGGAAGAATAATGTCCAGAAAGTACCCAATTAAGATGAAGACTGGGAGCCAAGCTGAGAGAGAAGAGTGATAACTGCACGTCACCTCTGTTGGGGCAACCTGCGACTCCAAGAAAGCAAACTTCAGGTACAAGACTCATCCCAAAGGAAAAGTGTATAACCCCTCCCCCAAGAAAGTGTTTTGTTTGTTTGTTTTCTTTTTGTTTGCTCCTGTAGGTTTTCTACAGACAAGCGGTAAACTGAGGACCTCTTGTCTCACCCTACAGGTGAGAGCTGTAGGAAGTGGGACTACTTCCCCAGAGGGACCTGGTTGTGACCCTAGCACTCTCTTGCCAGGCAGGAAAACTGAATTAACGTTTTCCCTGCCATTCTGAACTTACAGTCCACCCTTCCCCACTTGCCTGATGATCCAGAAGCCTAACCCCTGCAGAGACTGCAAGAGGTGGCTCATGAGCAGCAACCACTGCCCTGCTGGACCAAGCGCCCCACCCCCACTCCACCAGGCCAGAGCTGCACACCCCGCCCTGCTGAAGCCTTTGAGCTGCGCCCTGCCTGCCCGATTGGTGGGCTCAGCTCTCTCCTTGCTAAAGTCACAGGGCACCCTGCACTGCCAGAACCGTCCCCGGCCCGCTGATGGATCTGTGTGCCCTGTGCTCCTGAAGCTGCACCTACAGCCAACTCCCTGGCTATGGCGGTCGCCTGAGAACTGCACAGGATCAATTCCCACAAAGATTCAGCAACAATAGAGCGATCCTGCCAGGGTCTAATCATGGAGAGACACCTCCCCAACTCTGAGGACTGCCAGAGGAAATCAGAACTCACTCTCTAGGGATACCACTGCTGCAGAACGGCTGGGGCAAAGGTACAGTGGATGAGGGAGAAAAGCATTTGCTGATTTGTTATCCTCAGGATTAGACTGAGTTCAGGTAGAACACTCCCCAGTGGCTATTGAGTACCCAAGGTAGTCAGGCCTCAGCTCCCCCAGCTGGCTGGTGGCAGAAGGTGGTGGCCAGGTGGAGGGAGCACTGACCTTCCTTTGACTCTCACAGCCGCAAAGCCCCGGCCCCAGCACGTCTACTTATTGGCGGGAGCACAACCTCAGCCCTGTGGAGTCACCAGTGACTGGGCATGAAAAAGGAGCAAAGTGGAGAAAGAGACGCAGCCCCCTGGTCCAACTCTGCTGCAGGGCGGGCCTATCTGACTCCACAGAGCACTGGAGCAAGCCAAATTTGAACAGCTAGTAGACCTCCGCCATCTAGTTATTGGAGACCTTTGAAACTCTCCTACTTGAGAGTTCATACTGACTGGGTCAATTGGTTTACAACTCTTACCTTGGGCAAATCACCCAAGGACCCTCTCGGGTGGTACCCTGGTTATGCAGTAATGGGAAGGGTTGATTTTCCTCTTCCAGTTGTTGTCCATGGGGGGTGGGGTGTCTTAGTTGCTTGCATTTCTCCATAGCTAAGACTTCAAACCAGAGTCACTGGTCCACTAGGATCGAACAAGGACCAGCTGAATACAAGACAGAGCCACCTAACCCCACCACACCAAGCAGGTTTCCTGAGCTTCAGACTGTAATACTGTACAGGTCCTGTGCAAAGCTATAGGGGAAAAAGCTGCAGTCACCAGTCCCAGATCATTGACAAAGGGCTGGTTAACCACAACTCCAGGGGCTCTCAATCCAATTTTACCTTACCTGCCCTTCTAGCCAACCAGTAAAAAACAATTATGAAGTGGAATCAGCAGAAAAACTCTGGCAACATGAATAATCAGAGTAGATCAACTCCCCCAAGGAACAATATGGAAGACACAGCACAAGACCTCATTCATAAACAAATAGCTGAGATGTCAGAAATTGAGTCCAGAATTTGGACAGCAAATAAGACTGATAGAATGAAGGTAAAGATGGAATTAGAATTTCAAGGGTAATTCAAAAGATGTCTCAAGAATTCAACGAATTCAAAGACAAAATCACTAAAGATTTTGACAAAAAACTCGCAGCCCTCAAAGATCTGAGAAATACAGTAAAATCCCTCAGTAACAGAATGGGGTAGGCAGAAGAAAGGATCTCTGACAATGAAGACAAAGCTTTTGAACGCTCCCAAATGCTCAAAAAGGAAGAGAAGTGGAGAACAAAAATGGATCATTCTCTCAGAGAGCTCTAGGATAATTCAAAGAGATCTAATATTCGCCTTATGGGAATTCCTGAAGGTGATGAGCTTGCTGCAAAGGATACAGATGCTTTACTTCATGAAATAATCAAAGAGAATTTTCCAGAGTGCCAAGAGATTCTGAAATTCAGATAGCAGACAGTTTCAGAACACCAGCACGACTCAACCCATATAAAAATTCTCACAGACATATTATAATTAGCTTTACCAAAGAGAACATGAAGGAGAAAATTCTGCAAGCAGCCAGACATAAGAAAACCATAACCTATAATGGGAAGAATATTAAAATGACTGCAGATCTCTCTGCTGAAAGAATCCAAGCTAGAAGAGGATGGTCATCAACCTTTAATCTCCTTAAACAAAAATAACTTTCAAACCCAGGATCCTGTATCCAGCTAAACTGAGTTTCATCTATGATGGAGAAATTAAATACTTTAATAACATGCACAAGTTGAAGAAATTTGCCATAACTAAACCAGCTCTCTAGAGTATCCTCAGACCTATCCTCCATAATGAACAGCACAATCTTCCATCCACCACCAAAGTAAACTCACTCAGAAACTTTTGATCAAATTTCAACTTCCACAGTGGCGAAAGGATTAAAAATGTCCTCTGGACTTTAAAAAAACTCAATACTCAAGATACTACCAGGCTTATCAATACTCTCAATTAATGTGAATGGCTTAAACTGCCCTCTAAAAAGGCACAGGTTAGCTGACTGGACACAAAAACTCTGGCCAGACATCAGCTGCATTCAAGAATTTCACCTTACCTTAAAAGATAAACAGACTCAGGGTGAAGGGATGGTCATCTATGAGTCAGGCAAATGGAAATCAGAATAAAGCAGGCATTGCAATTTTATTTGCAGATACAACAGGCTTTAAACAAACAAAAGTAAGGAAAGGTAATGGTCACTTCATATTTGTTAAGGGCAACACTCAACATGATGAGATTTCAATTATTAACATTTATGCACCCAACCACAATGTGCTTCAATTTATAAGACAGATTCTTTTTTTTTTTTTTTTTTCAGACAGAGCCTCAAGCTGTCCCCCTGGGTAGAGTACCGTGGCATAACAGCTCACAGCAACCTCCAACTGCTGGGCTCAAGGGAGTCTCCTGCCTCTGCCTCCCAAGTAGCTGGGACCACAGGCACCTGCCACAATACCTGGCTTTTTTTTTTGGTTGCAGCCATCATTGTTGTTTGGTGGGCCTGGATTCGAACCCGCCACCTTAGATGTATGTGGCTGGCGTGTTAGCCACTTGAGCCACAGGCGCCAAGCCTATAAGAGAGATTCTAACAGACATGAGCAATGTGATTTCCTCCAGCACCATAACAGTTGGAGATTTTAACACCCCTTTGGCAGTGTTGGATAGATCCTCGAATAAGAAGCTAATAAGCAAATAAATTTTAGACTTAAACTTAACCATTCAACAATTGCATTTAACAAACATCTACAGAACATTTCATCCTAACAAAACTGAATACGCATTCTTCTCATGAGCCCATGGACCATCCTCCAAAATTGATCACACCTTAGGTCACAAGTCTAACCTCGGCAAATTTAAAAGAATAGAAATCATTCCTTGTATTTTCTCGGACCATCATAGAGTAAAAGTCGAACTCAGTAACAACAGAAATCCACATACTCATACAAAAACATGGAAACTAAATAACCTCATGCTGAATGATAGCTGGGTCATAGATGAGATTAAGAAGGAAATCACCAAATTTCTGGAACAAAACAATAATAAAGACACTAATTACCAGAACCTCTGGGATACTGCAAAGGCAGTCCTAAGAGGGAAATTTACAGCATTGCAAGCCTTCCTCAAAAGAACGAAAAGAGAAGAAGTCAACAACTTAATGGGACATCTCAAGCAACTAGAAAAGGAAGAACATTCCAACCCTAGACCAGCAGAAGAAAAGAGTAACTAAAATTAGAGCAGAACTAAATGAAATTGAAAGCAACAGAACCATACAACAGGGCAATCAATCGAAAAGTTGGTCTTTTGAAAAGGTCAATAAAATAAACATTTGGCTAACCAGAAGCAGAAGAGTAAAATCCCTAATTTCATCAATCAGAAATGGTAAAAGCCAAGTAACAACAGACTCCTCAGAAATCCAACAAATCCTTAATATATTACATAAAAACTCTATTCTCAGAAGTATGAAAATCTGAAGGAAACAGATCAATACTTGGAAACATGCCACCTTCCTAGACTTAGCCAGAAAGACTGGAAATGTTGAACAAGCCTGTAACAAGTTCTGAAATAGCATCAACTATAAAAAATCTCCCCAAAAAGAAAAGCCCAGGACCAGATACCTTCACATCAGAATTCTACCAAACCTTTAAAGACGAGCTAGTACCTGTATTACTTAATCTTTTCCAAAACATAGAACAAGAAGGAATATTTCCCATCACACTCCATGAAGCAAATATCACCCTGATTCCCAAACCAGGAAAAGACCCGACAAGAAAAGAAAATTAATGAATATTGACGCAAAAATATTCACTAAGATCCTAGCAAACAGAATCCAACAACATATCAAACAAATTATACATCACAACCAGGTGGGTTTCATCCCAGGGATCCAAGGGTGGTTCAATATACGTAAACCCCTAAATGTAATACATCACATAAACAAATTAAAAAACAAAGACCATATGATTTGCTCAATTCATGCAGAAAAAGCTTTTGATAATAACCAGCATCCTTTCTTGATCAGAACACTTAATAGATATAGAAGGAACATTTCTTAAACTGATAGAGGCCATCTACAGCAAACCCACAGTCAATATCTTATTGAATGGAGTAAAATTGAAATCATTTTCACTCAGATCAGGAATCAGGCAAGGATGCCCATTGTCTCCACTGTTTTTTAACATTGTAATGGAAGTCTTAGCCATTGCAATCAGGCAAAAGAAGGCTATCACGGGAATCCAAATAGGACCAGAGGAGATCAAACTATCACTCTTTGTAGGTGATATCACTGTGTATCTGGAAAACACCAGGGACTCAACTACAAAACTCCTAGAAGTGATCAAGGAATACAGCAACGTCTTGGGATACAAAATTAACACTCATAAACCTGTAGCCTTTATATATACCAACAATAGTCAAGGGGACAAAACAATTGAGAACTCTATTCCCTTAACAATAGTGCCAAAGAAGACGAAATATCTGGAAGTGTATCTAAATAAGGATGTGAAATATCTCTATACAGTGAACTATGAAACTCTGCGAAAAGAAATAGCTGAAGATGTTAACAAATGGAGAAATATACCATGCTCATGGCTGGGAAGAATCAACACTGTTAAAATGTCTATACTACCTAAAGCAATCTACAGATTTAATGTGATCCCTATTAAAGCACTTCTGTCATACTTTAAAGACCTGGAAATATTAGTACTTCGTTTTATATGGAAACAGAAAAAATCTTGAATAGCCAAGACATTACTCCGAAATAAACACAAATGGGAAGGAATCACACTTCCAGACTTCGGACTATACTATAAATCAATAGTAATCAAAACAGCATGGTACTGGCACAAAAATACAGAGGTAGATGTATGGAACAGAATTGAAGATCAAGGGGTGAACCCAGACACTTATTGTCATTTGATCTTTGATAAGTCTATCAAAAATATAAATTGGGGGAAAGATTCCCTATTTAACAAATGGTGCTGAGTGAATTGGCTGGCGACTTGTAGAAGACTGAAACTGGACCACACCTTTCTCCTATAACAAAAATTGACTCTCATTGGTTAAAGAACTTAAACTTAAGACATGAAACTATAAAAATTCCTGGAGAAGGTGCAGGGGAAACACTTTAAACATTGGCCTAGGAGACTACTTTATGAGGAGGACACCCCAGACAATTGAAGCAACATCAAAAATACATTACTGGGATCTGATCAAATTAAAAACCTTCTGCATTGCCAAGAAAACACTAAGTAAAGCAAATAGACAGCCCTCAGAATGGGAGAGGATTTTTGCAAGTTATATCTCCAACAAAGGTCTAATAACCAGAATCCACAGAGAACTCAAACTTATTACTAAGAAAAAAACAAGTGATCCCATTTCATTGTGGGCAAGACATGAACAGAAGTTTCTCTGAGGAAGACAGGCACACGGTCTACAGACTCATGAAAAAATGTTCATCACCTTTAATCATCAGAGAAGTGCAAACCAAAACCACTCTGAGATATCATCTAACTCCAGTAAGAGTAGCCCACATCACAAAATCCCAGAACTACAGATGTTGGCATGGATGTGGAGAATAAAGGACCACTTCTACACTGCTGGTGGGAAGGCAAGCTAGTACATTCCTTTTGGAAGGAAGTTTCAAGAACTTGAGGGATCTAAATATAGACCTGCTGTTTGATCCTGCAATTCCTCTACTAGTTGTACATCCAAAAGACCAAAAATCATTTGGTAACAAAGATATTTGCACCAGATTGTTCACTGCAACTCAATTCATAATTGCCAAACCACGGAAGAAGCCCAAGTGCCCATCAACCCATGAATGGATTTATAAATTGTGGTATAATTAATAAATTATATGTATACCATGGAATACTGTGCAGCATTAAAAAATGGAGACTTTACCACTTTTATGTTTACATGGATGGAGCTGGAAAATATTCTTCTTAGAAAAGTATTTCAGGAATGGAAAAAAAACAAAACAAAACTACAAACAGGCACAAGAGAACCTTTTTGGCCAGGCACAGTGGCTCACACCTGTAATCCTAGCACTCTGGGAGGCCAAGGCAGGTGGATCGCCTGAGCTCAGGAGCTCGAGACTAGCCTGAGCAAAAGCAAGATCCTGTCGCTACTAAAAATAGAAAAACTGAGGCAAAGGATCACTTGAGCCCAAGAGTTGGAGGTTGCTGTGAGCTATGATGCCACGCACTCTATCCAGGACAAAAGCTTGAGACTCTGTCTCAAAAGAAAAAAAAAAGGAGAAAAAGAGAACCTTTTTAAGGTGATAAAAATGTTTTAAAACTGGGTTATGGTGGTGGTTGTGTAACTCTATAAATTTACTAAAAATAATTTAATTGTATAGGTAAAACGTACCAATTTTATGATATGTAAATTCTTTTTCAATAAAGCTACTTAAGCCAGAAAAGAAGAAAAAGCAGCCTAAATTAAATACACAAGGAAAATACATTTCACATACACTTACCGTAATTGAAGCTGGGACTCTACTAAAAAGCATAAGAACTTCTGCCCACATAGGTCAGATGTAATAAACACTTTTGAAGCCTGTGAATTTTTCTCTCTATAATAAATACATTAATAAAGTAATTGTCAGTAACTATTAGAAAAATCTATTACAGTAACTATTAAAGGTCTTTGAAAATATTCTGAAAGAAATCTAAAAGCTACTTAGATCAAACAATAACCTCAACAACAAAAGAACACTTCTAAGAATTAAACTTCATCATCTCTAAAATTCCTTTCAGTTTTGTTGGGGAAAATTTACAATAAATTTGATCATTATCAACAGCCTTTTTAATTATATACTATGCAAGCCATCAACTTGGAAAGTAATGCAAACCTGAATGCCTACCCTTCAAAGAATCAGTGGTTAGGACACTGGCCACATATACCTGGGCTAGCAGGTTAGAAGCAGGCCCAGGCCTGCTAAACAACTATGACAACTACAACAACAAAAAATTTAGCCAGGTATTGTGACGGGTGCCTGTAGTCCCAGCTACTCAGGAGGCTGAAGCAAGAGGATCAAATAAGAGTTTGAGGTTGCTGTGAGCTATAATGCCACAGCGCTCTACTGAGGGCAACAAAGGGAGACTCAGTCTCAAAAAAAAAAAAAAAAAAAAA
>NW_003852543.1:1518420-1524114 GCF_000181295.1 Otolemur garnettii | reverse complement strand
AGGCTTGGCACTTGTGGCTCAAGTGGCTAAAGCACCAGCCACATACACCTGAGCTGGCAGGTTCAAATCCAGCCCAGGCCTGCCAAACAACAATGACAGCTGCAACCAAAAAATAGCCAGGCATTGTGGCAGGCACCTGTAGTCCCAGCTACTTGAGAGGCTGAGGCAAGAGAATCACTTGAGCCCAGGAGTTGAAGGTTGCTGTGAGCTGTGATGTCACAGCACTCTACCAAGAGCAATAAAATGAAACTCTGTCTCTAAAAAAAATAAATAAAATAAAGTACTATAGAAGACCAAAAATCTGAAAACTAAGGAACTATAATATACTGAATTTACAAATACGGTGTTTAAAGAAAAATAATTTTTTTCCAACTTTTTTTCTTGTTTTTTTTTTTAAGGCAGAGCCTTACTTTGTCACCCTCAGTAGAGTGCCATAACGTCATAGCTCATGGCAACCTCGAACTCCTGGGATCAAGCTATCCTCTTCCCTCAGCCTCCCAGGTGCCTGCTACAACACCCAGCTATTTTTTAGAGATGGAGTGTCACTCTGGCTCAAGCTGGTCTCAGAACCCATGAGTTCAGGCAATCCACCCACCTCCGCCTCCCAAGTACTAGGACTAGAGACATGAGCTACTGTGCATGGCCCTACTTTTTCTATTTTTAGTAGAAATGAGGTCTCAGACTCTTGCTCAGGCTGATCTCTAACTCCTGAGTTCAAGCAATCCACTTCCCTCAGTCTCCCAAAGTGCTAAGATTACAGCTGCAAGCCAAGACACCCAACTAGGAAAAGTGATTTTTAAATGTAGGAAATATTTTATCTATGTGAACTGAGAGAACCCACTTTAACACTTTAAATCTTTACTTTCCTCTGACTACCTACCTCCCACAACACCCTCTAAGAACATGCATTTGCCTTCCTTTTCACGGAGAAAATGAGGCTGGAAGGCCTGAGTTCAATGTCTTGCCTAGTATATCTGATCAACCATCACTTTTTTCTCCCCAAGGCTAATCTCTCCACTTATACTTATCTCTGGTTCCTTGTCAACTATTTCCTCTGTCCTGTATTTTCAATGCTTCCCCTGCTTTGACTAAAGTCCTTACTGCCTACTACCTCATATGAAAAGTCTTAATATATGAAGGCAAACTATTAAAAGATATATATACAAAGTCTTATTATTAATTTGGTTGGATATAAAAATGGTATAGTAGTTAGGTAAGAAAGTGGTGTTATTTTTTAGAAATACACACTGCAGTATCTCTAGGCAAAATGTTATGAAAACTAATTTTCTTAACATACTTCAACAAAAATTTGACCCTGACATTCCCTCTAGTTTTGTATCCTCATCCATACTCAAAGGCAAACTCCTTAAAATAGCCTGAATGTGTATGTTTACTTCCTCAGCCCCATTTACTTTTTCTACCCCACTCCTGTCCAACCTGTAAAATTCTTCAAGCCTAAAATGCTCTGCCCAAAATCACCAATGAACCCAACACCACCCACGCACCTCCCTCTCTGTGCTCAGCTCTGGGGCCATACCGTGTTCTTAAAATGCTCTCTTTTCCATGTGTTCCTGCTTCTCCCATCTGACCTCTTTTGCTTTGTCTCTTTGCAGGAGCTGTGTCTGTTTTTTACCACAAAAATCTTAAGTTTCCAGGACTTGCGTTCCCTAGCCTTCTACTAATTCTACATCACTGGGTTTTTTAACTATTTGGAAGTCATAGCTCCCTTTGAAAATTCACTGAATGTTAAAACCCTCTCCTTAGGACTGCACATACATCCGTACTGTATGTATGTATTACAATTCTTAAATGTGATTCCAGAATTAACAGAAGCCCTGCCAGCCCTCCAGGAACTCCATGAATCCCACCTTTACACACTTTTTTTTTGAGACAGAGTCTCAAGTTGTCACCCTGGGTAGAGTGCTGTGGTGTCACAGCTCATAGAAACCTCAAACTCTTAGGTTTAAGCAATTCTCTTGCCTCAGCCTCCCAAGTATCTGGGACTACAGGCACCTGCCACAACGCTGGGCTATTTTTGTTGTTGTTGTTGTGACTGTCATTGTTGTTTGGCAACCCCAGGCTGGGCTCAAACCCACCAGCTCCAGTGTATGAGGCTGACATCCTAGCCGCTGAGCTACAGGCACCAAGCCCCACCTTTACACATTTCTTAAATTCTAATCCATCTCTCTTGCCACAGTCACTAATTATAAACTGACAACTCCCAACTTTATTACTCTGCTCCTTCCCAAGGTTATAATCCACATATAACTGTGCCTTCTTACTACTGCCATCAAATAGAATATGCCTATAGGGCAATCAATAACCCTAGTCAAGCCTCCTTTCTCAGCCCTTCCCTCTTTGCTAGATAAATCTGCAGAAGTTGTCTGTCCTGTGTCACTCTCCTACAACTGTCTGTCTCTCTTTTGAGGACAAGGACAGGGACTTACCATACCATTAAGATACTCATTGCTACATGGCTGAATTAATAAGTGAATTACTAAAGAGACAGAATAGGAGAAAGAATCAAACAGAAGAGAGACCTGAGTTGTGCTTCCCCAAAAAGAAAGCTGATACTCAACTAAAATGAAGATAAAACTCATGAAAAATACTATAAACCCCCCTATTTCCTAATCTACAGAAATTAAATGTTCTCCACTAAAACATCAAATACCTGAAATACCTTATTAGATTACCAATAAGGACAAAATATAAAATGACAAAATAATATTTTTGTGTTCTCTTTAACGTCACTAATATCCTCTACACTAAGGTGGCCTTAACACATACCTCTGTATTTTTTTATATATTAATAACTGATTATATTAAATGAAAACTTTAAGCAAAACATCAAATATTTTTCAAAACTTTTTGCAACACTCTTCTTTGAATATAAAAATACAGACTCCAAACCTTATATTAGTAATCGCTTCTGTCCACAAATGGTCAATACACAGTTCAGGAACAATGGGCTCCGTTTCTGGTGCAAGGAAGGAGCCATTAGAATTACTATTTGGAGAATGAGAAATACTGTGTCTCTTCGGAGACTGACTATGGCTTGAAAAGTTGAACCTCTGCGCCCCTGAAAAGGAGTGCACTCCTGAGGCAGGAGAATGAGCACGACTGCAAAATAAACAGAGGAAGAGAGAGTACACAGCAATTATACATACTCCAATGGCACTTGTCAAAATTCTACAAAAGAACATTCTTGGTATAATCTTCATCAGAAATAAAAATTTTTCAAAAGAGTAGCTATTTAAATGGTTCATATCAATGTGCTTTACTACATTCTAATGATTTGGAATTCTTATTAGAATTATCAAAACTAAAAATTAGTTCATTTTCCTCCTTAGAAAATGCATTGTTTGTATTATTCAAAAGGCCTAAGCTGACATGGTAGCCCCTGCTTTCATGTCTTATAGTCCCAACTCAGAAGGTTGAGACAGGAAGATCTCCAGAGCCCAGGCTTTCAAGACCAGTCTCAGCAACATAGAGAGATCTCCTCTCTGAAAGGTCTAATGCTCCTGTACAGTCAAACAACATACCAACAAAACTATGTCTCTGTAACATCAGACATACTCATATCAACCAACAAAAACAGATATATGTATACATCTATATGTGATAACATAAATACATAGGTATTTATAGAGAGAAAACAGCAATTGACAAGAAGAAAGAAAAACTAATATAATTTAAGGCAAAAGAAAATACTACCCAAGTATTTAGGGAATTAATAATCATCAAACTGCTACCACAGAGTTGTAGCAATGAGGCAACCAATCTTATGACAAACTGAAGCAGCTTCTAAACACAATTCCTCAAAGAAAGTGACATAGTAGACTTCAAAACAGCACAACTAGGATAATGGCTATAGTCCCTAAAAATTACCCAAAGCTATCTAAAGAAATTCTAAATCCTTGAAAACTAAGAAAAGCTTATAAACAAGGTATTTTTGGTTTGAGATATATTCTTGAGACAAGGATAACCCTTGTACCTTAAAGCTGCCATGTTGGAAATAGAAGGGGAACGGGAGTGGACACTAGGTGATGAAGCTGAGCGACTCTGGCTGTGAATGGAGGAGTAATTCTGGAAAGGTGAAGTCACAGGAGAATCTCCCTTAGAGAGGCTTCTGAGATGTGCTGTGAGGGAGCTGTTATTGGCCATGTTCTGTGGGGTTGCCCCCTGTTCAGAGAACTTTAGAACAGCATTCTCTTCCTTAAGACAAAACAAAGAGAAGGGGAATAAAAGACAATAATTAGAATAAAAGGGCAATTTCCTTATGAGAATATAAAGTATATATCAATTATTAAAAATATAATAGCTCTTTTTGTTTTCAAGAAGTTCAATCCATTTCACAAATGATTATTCTAAAAACACATGAAGGTGTTCAGTATTTAACTACCCTTTCATGTCAAGGAGAAGTAAACTGCCTTTATCCTTACCTCTGATTTGACTCTCCGGAGAGCCCACACAGAATGCACATTTTGAACAGCATCATAAGTCATTACAATGGACGGGTTAATGTTGAGGAAAACAATTTTCATTGCAGGGTCTACAACATATTGCACCCGTGATGAGCCAAAAGGACCTGAAAAATAAAACACAATCAATTATAGAGCAATGCATTTTAAGTCTGCTCTGATATTTATGAACCAAGTTCTTAAAATTCCTAAAGACAAAACAAGCAAAAAAAAGAGTGAAAAAAACAAGCCAATCAAAGCACCAAATTCATCAATATATTAATATTACATAATTAACTCTATACTTTCAAACAATTTGAGTATCAACTTCCATATGATGTATTAAATATGAAAGCATTACAAGTTTTGATTTCAAACACACACAATTAAACATTAAAGATTTGTGCTGACTCACCATTACATTCATCATTCATAGGTAAAAGGTCTGTGACATCTTTAGCAACCAACTTATGTATAAATTGCAATCAACTACTCTGTCAAGTTTGACTTCCTCACTAGTTCTTTCCTTCTGTATGAAATCTGTCCTCTATAATTATTCAAATAGTACTAACAGTACACACTATTGTTTCTGCTTAACTGGTTACACACGCAATGTTAAGTTTTTTCATGGTGAGTTTAGCTGTTACTTCCTAATGTACCACGCATTGACTGGTTTCTGTATCCTTTTTTGATGCCTCCTAGCTGTTAGTATCTCAGTTAAAATACTGAAAAATTTATGAAAAAATTATTTTATAGAAATTAAGAAATATTTTATAAAAAAATAAATAAAAATCACTCATAATGCCATTATCTCATAATATGCACTATTAATATGCTAGGTTGCTTTTCTTCCTATCTTTTTCTATACATACAGAAAAACTTAATAGGTTTTTACAAAATTAGAATCATTCTGTGTTTATAATTTTCTGTCCTTCCTAACATGAATAAGCAATTCCAGAGGTCATTAAATATTATTCAAAGACATGATTAAAAAAAAAAAGTATGATCAACAAAAGCTGCATATCACTAAGTCACAGGCTATCTAACATGTTTATTTAGGTTGCCTCCAATTGCTACCAAAATAATGTAAAATTGTGAACAAAGTTCTTCTGTAAAATATCAAATTATAAATAGTTCAGGCTCACAATCCACTTACAGACTCAGTCACATAATCTTTACCATTTTCTACAACTCTTTAAAAAAGTAAAAACTGGCTCGGCGCCTGTGGCTCAAG
>NW_003852543.1:1503048-1518201 GCF_000181295.1 Otolemur garnettii | reverse complement strand
AAAAAAAAAAAGTAAAAACTGCCAGGTGTGCTACCTCATACCTGTAATCCTAGCACTCTGAGCAGCAGAGGGAGAGTGGATCGCCAGAGATCAGGAGTTAGAGACCAGCCTGAACAAGAGCGAGACCTCATCTCTAAAAGTAGCTGAGCATTGTGGCAGGCGCCTATAGGCCCAGCTACTTGGGAGGCTGAGGCAAGAGAATCGCTTAAGCCAGTAGTTCTCAACCTATTGGTCACAACCCCTTTTAAACAATGAAAATACACTGCAGCATTAGGAAGGTTGAGAACCACTGGCTTAAACCCAAGAGTTTGAATCTGCTGTGAGCTGTGACACCACAGCATTCTATCAAGTGTGACAAAGTGAGACTCTGTCTAAAAATAAATAAATAAATAAATAACAGTAAAAATGTCAAGGAATATAAAAAAATTTTTTAGGCTGGGCACAGTGGCTCAGCCCTGTAATCCCAGCACTCTGAGAAGACAAGATGGGTGGACTGCCTGAGCTCACAGGTTTGAGACCAGCCTGAGCCAGACCAAGACCTCATCTCATCTCTAAAACAGCCAGACGTTGTGGCAGGCACCTAATAGTCCCAGCTACTCTGGAGGCTGAAGCAAGAGGATCACTTAAGCCCAAGAGTTTGAGGTTGCAGTGAGCTATGAAGCCATGGCACTCTACCAAGGGCAACAAAGTAAGGATCTGTCTAAAAAAAAAAAAATTAAATTAAATATTGTTTCAGCCTTCAAGTCCTCATTATTTATACTACATTTGGTCAAACTTAAAAATTTGAAGATAAGCATCTAAACTGTTTACAGAAAATATTAAAAATTATTTTAGGCTCCATGCCTATGGCTCAAGTGGCCAAGGTGACAGCCACATACGCCTGAGCTGGGAGGTTCAAATCCAGCCCAGGCCCACCAAACAATAACAGCTGCAACCAAAAAAAATAGCTGGGCATTGTGGCAGGCACCTGCAGTCCCAGCTACTTGGGAGGCAGAGGCAGGAGAATGGCTTGAGCCCAGGAGTTGGAGGTTACTATGAGCTGTGATGCCACAGCACACTAACCAGGGCAACAGCTTGAGGCTCTGTCTCACTAAAAAAAAATAAACAAAATTATTTTAGTAAAAATAGTATATTAATATATGACTTGGTCAGGAATAGTGATTTTTTTTCCTTTTTTTTTTTTTGCAGTTTTTTTTGGCTAGGGCCAGGTTTGAACCTGCCACCTCTGGTATATGGGGCTGGCGCCCTACTCCTCTGGTATATGGTGCTGGCGCCCTATTCCTTTGAGCCATAGGCGCCACCCCAGGAATAGTGATATATTTATTAAATTACTTGTAGATAATGCCATTCCTTATTAATTAATAAGTAAACGAATAATATTTGGGTGACGGGAAGTTTTTTTCTTTGAAGAAAAATATGTAGGGCCTTATGCTTACACTGTGTAAATTGTAATATTTCATTTTCCCTGCTTTGCTAAATAACTGTTGCATAGTTAATATTGTGGTATTAGGAACAAATTCTTGCTTTAATACAACTAAATAATTGTATAATTATAATAAGTCAATTTCGTAAAATACTTGTATTATTTTTACAAAACAAGTCAGTTTTCAAAGCTCTTTATCCCGTCAAAAAAAGAAACCTTATATAAAAGAATATAAAAATACACTTACTTCCAGATTTACAAACAAGTGGGGTTATTTCATCTAGTGGATGCAGCATGCTGAACATAGTGGGTAAAGGTTCTCTAGTAATAAACAAATAAATAATCAATTGCCAATACAAGATGACTATGCTTGTCAAATCTACACTTTCCTTGCAAAGACATTATATAAGCAAGTAGAAACCCATCATCTCAAAATCTAACCTTCTCAGCGTTTCACATACTGTTTTTCACAGTATCTTCTATTTCAATCCTGGAAATCTCCCAGAGTAATGTTACACATATATAAAGGGGAATATTTGCAAATAGCAGTCATCACACTACAGAACCAAGGGACCACAGGGGATACGGCAGTCTTTTTTAATTACCTGTCTTAGTAGCAGCATGTCTATGGCAACTAAGAAAGAAATTTTGTCTCCTATACCCACTTATAAGGGACTGTACTTAAAAAAAAAAAAAAGAAAAAAGAAAAAACTACTTCAAATAAATTAGAAATCTACTTTTTTTAAGAAGTGACTTTTTTTAGAAGAAGGACAAAATAGGCTTTCTATCAAAATAGAGTTAAACTCTATAAGCAGTATTTTTTAAACTTAGCAAGCATCTACCGCTTTACCAAACTGCACATATGACAAGTGCTATGTGTTTCTGCCCTTCAGTGTGCTCACAATTCATAGGGAGACAAGGTTAAAGACACTAAGAATCTACTGATAACATCTACTACTTTT
The DNA here is from genome assembly GCF_000181295.1 of Otolemur garnettii. NCBI lineage: Eukaryota > Metazoa > Chordata > Mammalia > Primates > Galagidae > Otolemur > Otolemur garnettii. Next base: position 1,515,816 of record NW_003852543.1, on the reverse strand, counting down.
ATTGCACTTACTTTGTTGCCCTAATACATGTAAGGCCCTATGTCAAAGTTCATTTGAGCAAATGTCTATTTGAGCAAGACCCCATGTCTACTAAAAATAGAAAAACTAGCCAGGCATTGTGGTAGGTGCTTGTAGTCCCAGCTACTCGAGAGGCTGAGGTAGAAGGATCACTTGAACCCAGGAGTTTGTAGTTGCTATGAGATATGACACCAGGGTCCTCTACCCAGGGTGACAGAGCGAGACTTTGTCTCAAAAGAAAAAAAAAAGGTCCAGATTTTAGAGCATTTGGAATTTTCAGATTAAGAACCTGTACTGAGACAACAGAAAATGGCTGGCTCGGCACCGATAGCACAGTGGTTACAGCGCCAGCCACATACACGGAGGCTGGCGGGTTCAAATTCGGCTGTGCCAGCTAAAACAACAATGACAACTGCAACAAAAAATAGACGGGCTTGCGGCCGACACCTATAATCCCAGCTACTTGGGAAGCTGAGGCAAGAGAATTGCTTAAGCCCAAGAGCTGGAGGTTTGCTGTGAGCTGTGACGCCACAGCACTCTACTGAGGGTGACATAGGGACACTCTGTCTCAAAAAAATAGGATGTCAGCACAAAAATTGCCATCTCAAATTTTTAGATAAACAATCTTATCTCAGAACCAATACCAAAAAAGCCCAAGTTAGTAATATTCTGAACTGAACAAAATGAATACCTGGGTGGACCTGGAGGTACCTCATGTGAAGAACTGCTTCGTTCAAACAACAATCCATACTTAGTGGGCCAAACATTTGCAACCTATCAGGTGAAAGAGTGAGAAAGACAGAAGAGTACCCAGCCTTTATAAAATGTTTTTTAGGAAACACTTCAAAACATTAGGTTTTCTTCCATTTAATAAGACCTTTACAAAGTAAAATAGTCATTAAGTATAATATTTTTAAAAAGTCTGATAAGCAACTCTAAAGTAAAATAAAGTCTAAGGAAGAGGAGTTGTTCCATGTGAAATTCTTAGCAGTGGCTAGTATCAGTAACGAAATGACAAATGCAATAAAATGTTAACAATAGGAGCAGGCACTAAAAAGACAAGAAACAACAGGAAAAAGACCAGTATTGTTCACATGCCCTATTTAACATAACCAAAGTTTCTTTAAACTGAGTTTAACCTCTCAGAAAATACTCCATAATTCCCTTCATTAAATAACTTACTTTTTACAGGAAGGATAGAAAATTGGTAAACCAATAAAGCCACACCAAAATGCAGTTATTTTATTTGAGTAAGAATAACATTTTTGATTATTGTAATACAGAAAAGACATAGGACATACCTCTGAAATGAATTAATTCAAAATGTTCTATAACAAAATCCACACAAAAAAACTGAAACATTCAAGTTTACCTGAAATGGTAAGGAAGCTATGTAATCCTTTCCTTCTATACTATGCATGTTAATACATGAGCTCTGCAATATACATATGCATTTTTCTAATTCGTGGCTTTCTGAAAAGAAAATGTACAATAGGATTTATGGGAAGAAAAAGTATCCAATGTACTCAGCCCTACTATGAAACTAATTTCATAGGAAAGCTATAACCCAATTATAGCCCAAGAATATGGGGAAAGATGAGAAGGAGGGGAGGGGAGGGGGGAGGATGGGTGGAAGGAGGGTGATTGGTGGGATCACGCCCATGGTTCATCTTATAAGGGTTCATGTGAATCTTTCTAAATGTAGAATATAAATGTCTTAGCACAGTTAACTAAGAAAATGACACGAAGGCTATGTTAACCAGTTTGATGAAAATATTTCAAATTGTATATAAAAACAGCATACTGCACCCCATGACAGTATTAATGTACACAGCTATGATTTAATAATAAATAAATGAATAAATAAATAAAAATATTTATGGAGTTTTTCCCCTTAACAGTTCAATCCTGAAGCACAAATTCTTTAATTCACAATAAAAAAGATCCTTAGGCTAACCCACTGTAATAAGGGGCTATTTATGAAAGAACAATAAGCCAAACATTTAGAATTACCAAAAGACAAATAAAATTTCAAAAAGAAACTTACTGTAGATTCTTTCAGACTTATCCTGTGATATAATGAAGTCACACCACAGTGCCTAAAAGCAAAACAAAATGCTTAATAAAACTGTATCTAAATAATAATCTATTAACTGACAGCATCTAAATCAGGCATCTTCAAACTTCAGCCCACGGGCCACATGCAGCCTGCCGAGGACATTTATCTGGCCCACCGCTGCCTGTCCTGCTTAGCAACTGACTCGTCCTGGGGCCCGCAGTCTGGCCCTCCAATGGTCTGAGGGACAGTGAACTGGCACCCTGTTTAAAAATTTGAGGACCCCAATTTAAATAATAATGACATCTATATAACTTTCCCTCCTCCTCAGCTCAATATACATACCAGAGGAACAAAATGGAATATGAAAAAATAAAATAAGATTAATTAATGATAAATTTTATAAGGAAAGATAAATATTTGCATAAACTTTATGAAAATGATCCATAAAAATTTTAAATAAATTTTATTTTAAAAAGATAAAATTTTAAAATTTACTAGAGTAAGTCTTGCAGCAAAAATCCAAATAATGGCTCAAACTGCATTAAGCCCCATATCCTATACACAAAGCTAAAGATTATAGGAGGAGTTTAAAATTACTAAGCTGTAATCTCCAGATTTATCAATTGATCTTATCATTCCTAGACTCACTTTAGAAAAATACTTAGAAAACTAACATTTCCATTTCTTAAAGCCTATTATACAAAATATAAACTAGGAAAAGTTATTCAACTCTCACTGACATGTTTGACGATCACTTATTCAAATTACTTAGCAGCACTGTTATGTATTTTGTTAACTGTGGTAAATATACAACATAAAACTTGCCATTTTAGTCATTTTTAAGTAAATGTATGAGGTTTGTATAATTTGAGATGTCACAATGTTATACAACCTCAACACCATCAATTTCCAGGATTTCTATGTGCTGATTAAACTTCCCATTTCCCACTCTCCCTCATTCTACTTCCCTATGAATCTGCCTATGCTAGGTACCTCATATGTTGTAACTGGAACTGTACAATATGTATCCTTTTATGTCTGGTTTATTTCACTTATCACAATGATTTCAAGGTTGTAGCAAGTACCAGAACTTCATTCCTTTTTAAAGCTGAATAGTATTCCAATGTTTGCATATACCACATTTTGTTTATTCAGACACATAGGTTGTTTCTACCTTCTGACTATGGTGAATAGTGCTGCTACAAACACTGAAGTATCTATGAGTCCTTCCTTTTAAGTGTATACATCTAGAAATGGAATTGCTAGACCATACGGTAAGTCAATGTATAACTTTCTCAGGAACTGTCAAACTGTTTACCATAGCAGCTTTTTCATATTCACGCCAGCAATGCACAAGGTTTCTAATTTCTGGACATTCTCACCAACACCTGTTATTTTTATTTTTTTTTTATAATAGCCAACCTAATGAAGTGGTATCTCATTGTGGTTGTAATTTAAATTTGTCTAATGATTAGTGAAACTGAGCATCTATTCACGTACTTACTGGCCATTTGTATTCTTCTTTAGGGAACTATATATTTAAATCCTTTCACCTATTATTTTGATTGGGTTGTTTAGAGTTTTATGGTCCTTCTTCGGTTGTAGGAATGTTCAATGGTTAGCAAGCGAAAATTCATGAAGAAAAACAAGTAAGAGTTGTGCTCCAATTTGAAATGTCCAACATCTACCCTGAACTTTTTATAGTCTCAACTTCCTTTTATGAAATCCCATCCTCAAAGTCTCTAAAACTAAACATTGTAACATTTCCTTTATCCCCTATATCCAAGAGATCACTAACTTCTTTCCTATCTCCCTCAGCTTTCTCACCTCTGCTTCTTTCTTCAAGGAACCAACCTCTCTCACCACAGACCAACAGCCTCTCCAGTCACACCATTCTGTATATTATCAACAAAATAATCTCTTCTCAAAATACAAAACTGATGATTTTCCCACTTTAAAATCCTTGGTAGGCTCCTTCTGCATACAGTTTAAAATTCAAAGTCCTTGGTTTATACACACAGGCCTGCCATCTGGATACTTCCAACACTCACATCTCTCCACACCTATACTCTGTATATAGCCATTCTTCCATAATCCTTTTTGTTTTTTTTTTTTTGAGTCTTACTTTGTCGCCCCGGATAGAGTGTTATGTCATCACCATAGCTCACAACCTCCTCAAAATTCTTGGGCTCAAGTGATCCTCTTGCCTCAGCCTCCCAAGCTCCTGGGACTACAGGCACCTAAAACACCCAGCTAGTATTTTCTATTTTTAGTAGAGATAGGGTCTCATTCTTGCTCAGGCTGGTCTCCAACTTGTGAGCTTAAGCAATTCTCCCATCTCAGCCTCCAGGAGTGCTGGGATTACAGGCATGAGCCACCCTGCCCAGGCTCCATAACTCTTTTCTCTGCCTAAAATGACATTCTTTCAACAATTTCTAATTCAAACAGCGTCTTCTTTCAAAAACCCTTCCTTTGGAGCTCAGTCCTATAAGCTCTCACCATACTGTAGACACACAGTTATTATTAATATAAAGCACTTAGAGTACATCGTTTTAGTTTATCTGTTCTTTCCTGAGAGTCCTTCAATGGCAAAAACTGTATATTCATCCTTGCAATCCCAAAACCCAACACAACGTCTAAAACTGAATTAGACTAAATGCTTGCAGGATGCATAAAAGAATGAACAAATAGAATCTAAGTCACACACACCTGGTACTATTTCTTAACCAAAATGTAAAATTATCTTTCCCATATTAGCAAGAAGACTAAGTTACAATATATTTTCCAAGCCCAAAGGGCGGCAATTCAAAAGCTTATGATTACAATTACAAGTGATCTTAAAAGAGACAATATATCTAACTAAACACGCATCAACTCCAAATTAAGACAAAAACATAGAAGCAAAAAACTATTTAGCCAGGCACAGTGGCTCACACCTATAATCCTGGCACTTGGGAGGCCAAGATTAGTGGATTGCCTAAGCTTACCGGTTGGAGACCAGCCTGAGCCAGAGTGAGACCTCATCTCTAAAAACAGCTGGACACTGTGGCAAGTACCTGTAGTCCCAGCTACTCAGGAGACTGACAGAAGAGAATCGCTTTAGTCTAAGAGTTTGAGGTTGCTGTGAGCTATGATACCAGGACACTCTACCGAGGGTGACAAAATAAGACTGCCTCAAAAAAAAAAAAAACAAACAACAAAAAAAACAACTATTTGGATATAGCAAAATCCACTTTTCACATCTATGGTACCTATGCCAGGAGTCCTTAAACTACTGCCCACGAACCACATGCAGCCCGCCTAAGACATTTACCCAGCCCGCCAGGTGTTTTTGCCGCCGCTGCCTGTCCTGCTTAGCAGCCAACTCCTCCCCAGGGGCCCGCAGTCCGGCCATCCAACCATCTAGGGGTCAGTGAACTGGCCCCCCGTTTAAAAAGTTTGAGGACCCCTGAAAGCTATATGAGAAAAAAATTATCATCAAAAAGATCAGTAGGGTGGCGCCAGCCCCATATACCAGAGGTAGTGGGTTCAAACCCGGCCCTGGCCAAAAACTGCAAAAAGAAAAATCACTAGCTTTGGCTTGGTGGGCACAGCTCAACGGTTAGGGCATGGGCCACATACATGGAGGCAGGCGGGTTCAAACCTGGCCCAGGCCTGCTAAACAACAAAAAAAATAGCAGCTCAGCATCAGGAACACAGTGGTAATGGCACCAGGCACATACATCAAGGCTGTCGGGTTTGAACCCAGCCCTGGCCAGCTAAACAATGGCAACTGAAACAAAAAATAGCTGGGCATTGTGTTGGGTGCCTAGAGTCCCAGCTACTTGGGAGGTTGAGGAAAGAGAATCACTTAAGCCCAAGAGTTGCAGATTGCTATGAGCTGTGACGCCAACATAGCGAGACTGTCCCCCCCCCCCAAAAAAAAGATCACTAGCTTTACTACTCCTGGACTGAAATGTATGCGCATACGCCCTCAAATTTTGGAATAATTCAGTTTATCCTTTCTAATAAATAGTGAGAGTAAAATACTCATTAGGAAATAGTTAATGGGGTGGCACCCATAGCTCGGTGGGTAGGGCGCTGGCCACATATACCACGGCTGGCAGGTTCAAACCCGCCCAGGCCAGCTAAAACAACAGTGACAAATGCAACTAAAAAAAAAATAGCCAGGCGTTATGACAGGTGCCCGTAGTCCCAGCTACTTAGGAGGCTAAGCCAAGAGAATTGCTTAAGCCCAAGAGTGTAAGGCTGCTATGAGCTGTGATGTCATAGCACTCTATCCAGGGCGACAGCTTGAGACTCTGTCTCAAGAAAAAAAAAAAAGTAAATAGTTAATGGGATGTGAGGAAGAGAGAAACAGTGCTTTGGTACAAGGATTTCACTATTTACAAATGTAGGAATTAACTTCCAAAACCTCTTGTCAAATCTTACTCAACTACTATAAATGTATTCACTTCTCCCCCCTTTTCATTCTAAAAATTCACAGTAAGGACAGCTGAAGTAATACAGTGAAACATGTTTCCCCTAAACCCAACAATCACTAACATTTTGCCATATTTACTTATGAATGTGCAAATGGGTATGCGTGGGATGTTTGGAGGGGGGAGTGCTGGAAATTTCAAAATAAGTTGCATATATATTATGACACTTCATACCTAAATACTTCACCACTCATTTTGTAAAAATAAAGATGTTCTCATATAAAACCATCATCTTTCCTGAAGAAAAAGAAAGTAATTCTCTAACATCACCTAATATCCAATCTATTTTCAACTTTCCTAAATTTTCCAAAAAAAAAAAAAAAAAAAAAATTTTAGCTAGTTTTCTAAAATCAGGATTCAAAGTTAACAAGTTTCTCAGTCTTGAATCTTCATACCAAAAAATAAAATAAAAAAACAAAGCTAACAAGTTTCAAAAAGTATTGCATTTAAAATAGTAAATAAGTAAATGTGTGTGTGTGTGTGTTGCACTTGGTGCTCTAGTCTCTTTTAATCTAGAACAGTCTTCACCTTTTTTTGGGGGGTGGCACCCATTGCTCAGTGGGTAGGGTACCAGCCACATACATGGAGGCTAACAGGTTCAAACTCGGCCCAGACCAGCTAAAACAACAATGATGACTGCAGCAAAAAAATAGCCGGGTGTTGCGGCAGGCACCTGTAGTACCAGCTACCTGCGAGGCTGAGGCAAGAGAATGAGATTCTGTCTCAAAAAAAAGCAGTCTTTACCTTTTTTTTCTCTCTCTGTGACTTTTTTTTGCAGTTTTTGGCTGGAGCTGGGTTTGAAATTGCCACCTCCAGCATATGGGGCTGGCACCCTACTCCTTTGAGCCACAGGCGCCGCCCCATGAGTGACTTTTTAAAAGAGACCACAGAAAGTATACTACAAATTTTTTATTATGGAAAATTTCAAATATATACAAAGTAAACAGAATATGAATGAAGCCCCCCAGCCAGCTTCAATAATTATCAACTTTGAGCCATTCTTATCTCATCTCTACCTCCACCCAACTCTTCCTCTCACGGTATTTAAAATTTGATCTAGTTCCTACATTTCCTATAAGCTGAAAGTTACCTCTAAATGTTCGAGTTAAATAAATCTGGGAAGAAAATGTAATAGATGACATCATCAACTTCACTCTGCATTATAGCCAGAAGCACATAATACTCCTTCATCCCCCTGTTAATTATGCTAAACTCAATCACTTCACAGGTAACTCCAAAGGAGAGGTACATATTTGTTCCTTCACATTCAGCAAGTAATCCACATATACTTTCAACCAACTAGTGTAAAATCCATTTACAAGCTTTGCCTGAATCAATTATTATGCTGGAGGCTATAAAATTATAATTTTCTAATTTTACCATTCCTTTTACATTTAATAACTAGCATTCTTCTGACTTTTCCTTCATCAAATCATCAAATGGAGATGAATTGCATATCTTCCTGAAAAGATAAAGTAAATGCTTAATTCTTTCCTTTGCATTATCTATTGTCAGAAGAGAGGTACAATGACCAACTGCAACGGTAGGAAATTAATGTTTTAATCCTTTTTCTGAGTAACATTATGAACCCAGTGATTTTTATTTATTTAACACTTGGCAATCAATTATAATAATCACTTATGTGCTAAAATATTTTTGTACCCTTAATGTCTTATAAATTTTTCTTGGCAATAATGACTTTAATTACCCAAGGAAAAAGAATTTAAAGATTATTGCTAAAGTGACAAAGGATAATATAGCAAAAGTGATGACACATAAAATAAAGTGAAATTTTATTCTCCTGCCGTTATCTTCACTACATATTACATGGTACACCTAGATGCTGGGATCCTGGTGCTGTTATCGTTTCTGTTAAATTTGAAAACAAAAGCTTTTTATAAAAAATGCATTAAGTAATCAATCAAATGCTAAATTCTAATCAACTCACCTGTTGAACAGCACTGTCAACTGTAAATGCTTTATAAACTGCTAATGCCTGGCTTTTACTTCCTTTGCTCCAGATCACCATATTTCCAGCAATATAGAGTTCCTCATCGAAGTCCACTTCTTGTCCAAGTTCACTTACTCCTTTCCTTAGGTGCCAGCGTTCCTTTAAAAATTTAACACATGTAAAACATGTTCAAGCATTCTTTCTCTTTTTCAACAGTGTAGAGCAAGATTTATTTGTAGTGGGATAAGACTCAATACAAGCCCAACTCCTAGAATGTTTCATGCACTGATAAATAGAGTGCATGTGGATAGGTGCATTACACATTACAGGATGTCATGAACAAGAATTTATTCAAGTCTCCAAGTGAAATGTTTTACATTGTACCATTATATTAGTCTGCCAATAATATAATAAAAAAAAATTATACTTTCTAAGTCCAGAAATGAAACCATGTCTTGGGGAGACTAAAAAGACATATGGGAGGGTGAGTGGAGAGGGGTCAACAAAATGCATATGGAACTCAGTAGAGAATTTATGCACAATGCAGAACCCTCTGCTTCATGGCTGTATATACATTCACAGTCCTTTCTCTGTCCTACCCATTAAATGCAAAGAAAGGTGGCAGCGCCTGTAGCTCAGTGGGTAGGGAGCCAGACCCATGCACTAGGGCTGGTGGGTTCAAACCCAGCTCCAGCCTGCTAAAAACAAAAATATAGCTGGGTTTTGTGGCAGGTGCCTGTAGTCCCAGTGGCTTGGAAGGCTGAGGCAAGAGAACCTCATAAGCCCGAGAGTTTAAGGTTGCTGTGAGCTGGGATGCCACAGCACTCTACCAAGGGCAACAAAGTGAGACTCTGTTTCAATAAAAAATAAAAAATAAATGGAAAGAGAGGTTTCAATTTCTAACTATGCAGACTTTCCCTCCCTCAGATTTTGGTATTCCAAAGGGATATGAAAATGAAATAAAGTGGACAGGACTGACTTTCTGACATACATATCTCCTTCCCCTATTTAAAAACTACTGCTTTACCTATTTATATGGCACTTCTCTCTTTTAGAAACATGTAAGTCTTTTGTAGCAGGGACCAATTGTAATCTCTACCATTTATCCCTTTAGCTAACATGAAATCCAGTCCTCCATACTATGTGAGGAGAAAGAGGTCTAAAATGAACCATAATCATAGTAGTAAACTTGACTCTCATTATAAAACCACGAGTTATATAGATGTCTAAATAAAAATTACAATACAATAAAGTCACCATTCTAGCATTGAAGTTACCAAACCTTAACCTCTACCCTAAGAGCATCATACTCATTTCTCAGTTGCATCTGGGTACTGTAAATTACAAATAGATCATATCACTCTGTATTTCAAAAATAAGGCAAAAAGTGGAAACCTAGTAAACACATGTATATGTAAATAAATAAATAAAAATGATGATTTAGAAATAGAAAAAAAATAACATCTAATAGAAAAAAATAACATCTATAACAATGGTGTGCTTCAGTTTTATAAAATCAATGTTACCTATAATTTAACTGTCAAATTGTTTTCATTGGTATTCCTTTCATTTTATTATAATTTGATTCAGTATTATTTGTTAAGTATTATAAATTCATAGTTTGTCTTAATTACCAAAAAACTAATGGGGAATTGGTAACATGTCACAGTTGAAACCAAGAAACATGGTTTTGTTCAAGATATTTGTCCTTTCTAAGAACCAGATAGCTCTTATGTTAAATGAGTTGGTGGTTCTTCAAAATAATTTTAATAGCTCAAGAATCCCTATGAAAGTTTACATTTCATGGGAATAATTCTGTCCAAGTTTATGAATCATCAGTATGTCCTTGGCTAGAATTATATAAATTTACTGGGATCATATTGGTTATCTTATGCTAGCCAGAAACAGTAATTAAAAGCTTAATTATTTTAAGTGAGAACAGTATTTATGACTCAATAATACAACTTGTTTTGTAGGACAACCCTGCAGCTAAAGGAATAGGGCTTGACAAAGGGACAAAAGTCAGAGACATAGGAATAATTTTTTTTTTTTTTTTTTTGAGACAGAGTCTCACTTTCTTGCCCTCAGTAGAGTGTTATGGCAGCATCACACTGTTCACAGTAACCTCTAGCTCTTGGGCCTAAGTGATTCTCTTGCCTCAGCCTCCCAAGCAGCTGGGAATATAGGCACCCGCCACAACACCCAGCTATTTTTGTGTTGCGGTTTGGCCAGAGCCGGCTACCTACTCACTGAGCCATAGGTGCCGACCGACACAGGAGTAATTTTTTAAGTGGTAGAAAGTTTGAGAAGCCTGGAATGGGATTCTAGGCTCCTTTCCAACTTCATAAATCATTATAACTTAATGTTTAAATTCCCAGTTATACTTTCTCATCCCAATGGAAGAGGTTATTCTAAAACTTTTAAGAATGGTTATACCTCAAACTGTATGTGGAAACTGAACTTATCTTGCCCTAGACATTATTCTACATAATATACAAGTGTCTGTGTATAAATTAATATTAGTGATTATGGGTAGTTCATGAAATGGAAGATTTATGAATATCTGAATACAAGTTTTTGAGTCTTTTGGAGGTTTGGCTGCTGGAGATTTAACTATATGTAAGCAAGTCCCCTGCACTGAGTTAATGTATGATTATCTCTTATCTTTATAGAAAGCTCTCCTACACAAATTACAGCATACCTACACACTCAGATGTATTTGATTAGATTAATATCCTTATTTATGTAAGGTGAATCATTCTTTAAAATCTTTACATAATCAAATATCCTTAGGAAATAAGCCTTGTTTAAATATGTTCATTAAGATTATTTGAAGTCGGCTCAGCGCCTGTGGCTCAAGCGGCTAAGGCGCCAGCCGCATACACCTAAGGTAGTGGGTTTGAATCCAGCCCGGGCCTGCCAAACAACAATGACAGCTGCAACCAAAAAAAAAAAATAGCCAGGCGTTGTGGCGGGCGTCTGTGGTCCCAGCTACTTGGGAGGCTAAGGCAGTAGACTCGCTTGAGCCCAGGAGTTGGAGGTTGCTGTAAGCTGTGATGCTACAGCACTCTACCCAGGGGGACAGCTTGAGGCTCTGTCTCAAAAAAAGAAAAAAGATTATTTGAAGTTACACAAATGGGACACGATCTAAATAACCAATGATGATCAAAAATATATTCTAAGTGAAATGTTTGCCATCTACTTAAAAGAGCATTTTTTTTTAAATAGATAAATTCTTGTCATGATGTGAAGTGAAAAAAAAAAAAGGACAGGATGCCAAACTGTACGTAATAGGAACACATCTATGTTTAAAAAAAAAAAAGCAAAGAAAAGAATTGATGTAAAAAAATGTTGAAAATAAAGACCCTAAAATATAAAAATAAATAAATAAATAAAATGGGAAACTCAATAGAACCTTGTGTTTCTCGTGGATTGTAACCTCCTGAAGGGATCCCACCAACCCAGCAGCACCATCAGAAGACCATAATTCAGAGGCTGGCTGAAGCTGGCGAAGCTGAAGATTCAAAGCATTAGGGTGGTGCTTGCAATGGTCTCGACCGAAAGGAACAAATTCCTGCAAATCCCTGGCTGCAATCATCGTTGCCCTTTCTTCATAGAAGTTCGACATGGGTTCCAAGTATCAACATTATTTCTGTATGAATTCAAATACATTCTGTCAGCTTCTAGACCCAAAACCAAAGCAAAAATACCATAGACATTTACACAAGTTATTAATATTTACGTAAGTCATTAATCCTTAAATGATTACAAACAATCCTATATTGTAGGTACATAAGTAATCATTATATTGAAGGGCATTCCAGGTTTGATTCTATCAAGCAACTGTGGTTTATCACATTTTAGTCAAAGGCTAATAGACGGTTACCACTAAAGGAAACCACTGAGTTCAGACCAATATTCATACCCTCCCACAACACCTAGCCCATTTTTCTTAATATTCTTCTTTAATTTTCCATGCTTCACATATATTTAGACAAGCTGCACTTTATAGTCCCATAACTACAAAGCTTCTCAACTTTTAAGGTCATTTATGTTCATATGCTGAACCTCATTCGAAAAGCATACCTAAGGGATCACTAGCATAATGGAATCAACGAAATAAATAAACCCACTTATTTCTCTAATTCATCAGTAGTTGAACTACTGGCTCAGCGCCTGTGGCTCAAGTGGCTAAGGTGCCAGCCACATACACCTAAGGTGGCGGGTTTGAATCCAGCCCGGGCCCGCCAAACAACAAT
>NW_003852543.1:1499690-1502473 GCF_000181295.1 Otolemur garnettii | reverse complement strand
CACTCTAGGAGGCCGAGGCAGGTGGACTGCCTTAGTTTAGGAGTTCAAGACCAACCTGAGCAAAAGCCAGACCCCATCTCTAAAAAAAAATAGCCAGGCATTGTGGTTGGCACCTGCAGTCCCAGCTACTTAGGAGGCTGATGCAAGAGGATCACTTGAGCCCAAGAGTCTAAAGTTGCGGTGAGTTATGACACCAGGGAAGTGATATAGTGAGACTCTGTCTCAAAAAAAAAAAAGTGCAGTAGCATCCCAGCTCACAGCAACCTCAAACTCTTGGGCTTAAGCGATTCTCTTGTCTCAGCCTCCCAAGTAGCTGGGACTATAGGCACCCACCACAACACCCTGCTATTTTTTTGTTGCAGTTGTCATTGTTGTTTTAGCTGGGGCGGGGGGGAGTTCGAACCAACCAACTTGGTGTATGCGGCCCAGCGCCCTACCCACTGAGCTACTGGTGCCGCCCATAAGCAGTTTTGACATCCCAGTCCCACCTAAATATATAACTAAGATCAGTTTCAATTAGTGGTCCAAACCCAGGGAGCCTAGTATGAGTAACTCTAGCAATAGAATAGTCACACCTACAGCAGACTTAAGAGATCTACAATCTATTACAGTACAGTTTATTGCTACAAACGCATGGATGACCTGTGGGTGGAAGCATGCTGCTGCACCTCCCAAACATTTCTACCCACAGTAAGTAACAAGTAAGTATGGTAAAATTCTGAGACTGTATAACGTAATATATAACTTAAGCGCCAGTTCTATCTATGATACAACATGTACAACAAAAACAGGTTTGTAGCATCACATTTCATCAAACACAAACATTTGAAATCAAAACCAACATTTAATGTCAGCTATAGACAATCTTTAGAGTGAAACGGCAACTCATGATTAAAAGGGTTTAATTAAATTTGACTTAAGACTTCTCATCTGAGGTCTTTTTGGCATCAGTTTTCTTTCCTACACAAACACCTCAAAGTATATGTAGTTCCTATACCACTCCTTTAGACTCACAATTTTGCAATGAAGTAAACATCATTCTTGAGTTTATTACAAAGTCACAAAATACTGGGGGTTTTTTTATTCCTTCTAGAAATAAACCAGTATTGAGAATATTTGAACTTAGGGTATAACTTAAAAAATACCTTTACAAAACTTACCAAAAAAAAAACAAAATTCAGCTGGTCTCCCTACAGACTATCCAAAAAAATAACAAATATTAAAGAATTTGCAACTTTATCCAACTTTAGTTGTGCAATTTTGTAAGGTTATTTTGTCGTAACTTTAAAAGAAAAATATCCAATGATTAAAGAACTACTCTCAAGGCCAGGCTCAGTAGCTCACACCTGTAATCCTAGCACCCTGGGAGGCTGAGGCGGGTGGACTGCTTGAGCTCACCAGTTGGGAGACTAGCCTCAGTCAGAGGGAAACCTCATCTCTAAAAATAGCCAGGCGTTTTGGCAGGCACCTGTCGTCCCAGCTATTCGGGAAACCGAGGCAAGAGAATCGCTTAAGTCCAAGAGTTGGAGGTTGCTGTGAGCTGCAACTTTATAGCACTCTACTGAAGGCGACAAAGTGAGACTTAAAAAAAAGTAACTATTTTCACAGTATAATTTTTTTTGGCACTGATTACGGCATCATATTTAATATTTACAGTGCCCCAAACTTTTATGAACGTGTTTTTACTTGTTAGAGACAACATCGAGAGCTACACATAAAAGCACTATATTAAATTGATATACTATATATCAACATACCAGCATTAATTGCTAGAAACAAAACCTACTCTGCAGAATAAGGGAGACCCAAATGCCTTCAAGAAGGAACCCTGAGACGAGCCTCACAAAAAGGCAAAGCTTGGGCGGCCCTGTGCTCAGTAAGTAGGGCGTCGGCCCCATATACAGAGAGTGGCGGGTTCAAACCTTGGCCCCTGCCGAACTGCAACAACAAAAAAATAACCGGGCGTTGCAGCGGGCGCCTGTATTCCCAGCTCCTCGGGAGACTGAGACAAGAAAATCGCCTAAGCCTAGGAGTTGGAGGTTGCTATGAGCAGTGACGCCTCAGCACTCTATCGAGGGCAATAAAGTGAGACTCTGTCTCTTAAAAAAAAAAAGATTGGTGCTCAGAAAACCCGCTCAGAAAATATGAGGGCCAATCTAGAAGCTGACGCCACACAAGGGATGCCATGTTTAGCTCAGAACAGAAAACCGCAAGAGAGCCTGGAGGCACGCCCCAGCCCGCAGGCCGGGATCCCCTTCAGTCCCGAGACATCGCTTTTTAGCAGCCCCCGGGTTCCCAAACCTCTAGGTCACCGCGTGAGTCGGGTGCGATGAAGGGGCAGAGGACGCGCGACACACCAACATGGACGCTGCGAGCCCAGGCCCGCACCTGTGTAACTCGGGACGCGTCAGGCGCAGCGAGCCCCGGCTGCTCCCCGGAGGCGTAGGGGCCGAGGAGGCCCAGAGCAGCGGCGGGGTCGGTCACAGTGATTCCTCGGCCGCGGCAGTTTCTCATTCCCTCCCCTCCTCTATTCCGGAGGAAGAATGGGCGGCAACAATGGACACGACCGCTAATGGCAGGGAGGTGTGCGAGGCGTTCAAGTTGAAGCGTCCATCGTGGCTTTTCCCATCCTGCCTCGCGTCGGGGCGGGGCATCGCGAGGCGCGCGGAGGGCTACAGGTCCTAGCGCCTGCGCAGTTGTGGGGAGATGCTACTGAGCGTAAGTTGCGCCGTTTCGACCTTCTTTCCTACTGGGGTGGTCCACAAGCGGCTCTGGACCCTGAA
>NW_003852543.1:1492758-1499312 GCF_000181295.1 Otolemur garnettii | reverse complement strand
AAAAAAACTAGCTGGGCCTCCAGGGTGCCTGTAGTCCCAGCTCCTCCGGAGGCTGAGTCAAGGGGATCGTTTGAGCCCAGGAGTTTGAGGTTGCAGTGAGTTATGACTCCATGGCACTCCACCCAGGGCTACAGAGTGAGATTCCATCTCAGAAAAAGAAAAGAAAAAATTTGGAGATTCACAAATACTTCCCCAACAGATTCCAAGACCCAGGTTAAGAACTCCAGCGTGGGCTGGCCCCTGTAGCTCAAGTGGCTAAGGTGCCAGCCACATACACCTAAGGTTGTGGGTTCGAATCCAGCCCGGGCCTGCCAAACAACAATGACAGCTCCAACCAAAAAATAGCCGGGTGTTGTGGCAGGCACCTGTGGTCCCAGCTACTTGGGAGGCGGAGGCAGGAGACTTGCTTGAGCCCAGGAGTTGGAGGTTGCTGTGAGCTGTGATGCTACAGCACTCTACCCAGGGGGACAGCTTGAGGCTCTGTCTCAAAAAAAAAAGAACTCCAGCGTTATACCTCCCTCCCTGTCTGTAGGTGCAGCTGTATAATATCACCCTTACACAAACAAGAACACCATCTTGAGCTGTAGTTTCCCATTACCTCGTATCTATCTTGAGGTAGAAACTATTGGCAGGCCTCCTGTTGCTTAAGAAATAAAGTTCCCCCAGAAGTGCATTAATGTACATAGTTACCATTCCATTAAAAAAAATGCAAAAAAAAAGAAAGAAAGTTCCACAGCTCGGCACCTGTGGCTCAAGTGGCTAAGGTGCCGGCCACGTACACCTGAGCTGGCAGGTTCAAATCCAGCCCGGCCCACCAAACAGCAATGATGGCTGCAACCAAAAAATAGCCGGGCGTTATGGAGGGTGCCTGTAATCCCAGCTACTTGGGAAGTGGAGGCAGGAGACTCGCTTGAGCCCAGGAGTTGGAGGTTGGAGATTGCTGTGAGCTGTGATTCAACAGCACTCTATCCAGGGCAACAGCTTGAGGCGCTGTCTCAAAAAAAAAAAGAAAAGAAAAGAAATAAAGTTCCGTTTCTTTACCTAGGAATTAAGTTGGCTGCAACTTCTTCACTAACGGAGTCTACTGGGATTCTCCATACACATTTTGCACTTAGTGGTCTTGTTCAGTCTTATGGCTTGGAATGTCATCTTTTAGGGTACCCCTTCTCAGAAGGCTTCAGTCTAACAGGAAGGAGCATCTCTTAAAACTTTGAGTAGGCCTGCCTTTGAGTATGGTCATTTACCTGAAACCAAAGTATTCCCAGAATTCCCTGGCATAAGGATACACACAAGGTTAAACTTTTATTGTTGTATTTTTATTTGGATTTTTGTCTTCTTTTAATTGTCTTGTAACAGTTATGTTTTTTGGATTTTTTTGTTTGTTTTTAAAAACCAGGCATGGCGCCCATAGCATAGTAGTTACAGCACCAGCCACATACACCAACACTGGCAGGTTTGAACCCAGCTTCGTCCAGCTAAACAACAATGACAACTGCAACAAAAAGTAGCAGGACATTGTGGTGGGTGCCTGTAGTCCCAGCTACGTTGGGATGATGAGGTAAGAGAATTGTTTAAGCCCAAAAGTTTGAGGTTGCTGTGAGCTGTGACAGCAGAGCACTCTACTAAGGGCAACATAGTGAGAATCTGTCTCAAAAAAAAACAGATCTTGTGGGCTCAGCACCTGTAGTTCAGTAGCTAGAGCGCTGGCCACATACACTGGGGCCAGCAAGTTCAAACCTGGTCCAGGCCTTCTAGAGAACAGTGTAGCAGGCACCTCTAGTCCCAGCTACTTGGGAGGCTGAGGCAAGAGAATGGCGAAAGCCCAAGAGTTTGAGCTTGCTGTGAGCTGTGACGGCACAGCACTCTACTGAGGGCAACATCATGAAATTCTGTCTCAAAAAAAAAAGATCTTGTTGTGTTGCTAGGCCTACTTCAAACACCTGAACTCAAGCTATCCTCCTGCCTCAGCCTCCTCAGTACTGTGGCTGTAACTACTGCTGCATGCCACTGAGCCCAGCTCACACAAGGTTAAATTAACAATCATATCCCTCACATGCTGCTCTTTTATCTGTTTCTTCCCACAGAGTCTTGGCACCCTGCAAAGTCACCTTCCTCCCCCACTAGGTCTTTCTGGGAGAATCTGTTTTAGGATATAACTCAGATGCCTCTCAGAGTCTCAGTACCACCATTCTCCAGACTGTCCACCCCTTACCACACCACAGTCACCACCAAACTCTGCCCACTCCAAGGGGCCTCTATTCTACCAACCCTGTAAACCTCACCACCAGTCACTTACCATAGAGGTCTGAGCCCTTTCCTCTGGCTCCTTCTGCCACTTCCAAACTTAGATAAAATGCCTCCCCTCTACATGTGGGACTTGGTTTCTGAAGGGCCCATGGGCATAAACCCAAAAGTGTAGGGAGCAAACTTTGATGAATAGAAACAAGGCAGGAAGGAACCAACCATATAAATTTCCTTTTCTTCTCCCTCCATGGACTATTCTAAGACATGGTTTCTTTGCACAACCTGTCAGGAGCTATCCTGTGTGGCTGATTGGACACCCATGCCAGTCTGCCAAGTTTTTACCATCCTGTTGTGAAGCCGCAGCCAGTACAATACTTCTCATCCTTCCCTGCTTTATTTATCTCTTCCCTTCATTCTGTCTTAGGCTAAAGCATCAGCTCTCATCATCCTTGTCTTCAGGTCTTTTTTCTAGAGAACTCAGGCAGCACAGTTCAGTTTATGAAGTAGATTCACTGAAAGGTTTCACCCACCTCTCCCTGGTAGACATTCCTTTGTTTGCTCAAAAAAATTTCTAAGTGCCTTCTAGTGGCCTCAACTGATGTTGTCATCAGTGAGGACGCCACGGTCTTCACTGGTAGTTCCCTTCTAATACTTCCAAAGACTGTTATTCCTCTGGGGGCCAACAGAGTGGCAGCACAGGTCCCTCTGCCCCCTGCAGCACTCCAGTGTCACTGATATCACTGATGAAACTCATGCTCTAAACTAGCCCAGTGTTGTGGGCTCCTGTTATCTCAGCTACTCAGGAGGCTGAAGCAAGAAGATCGCTTGACCCTAAGAGTTTGAGGTTGCTGTGAGCTATGACGCCACAGCACTCTACCAAGAGTAATAGAGTTTAAAACTCTGTCTCAAAATAAATAAGCTCATGATCTAAGTCTCTTAAGAAAGGAATTCTTTTTTGCTTTTGCCCTAACAACTCTGCTCATGGAGTCTACACCACAAACCAAGGAGTTTCAGAAGACAAATAGCTATTATTATCTCCACCATTCTCCTATCGTCTTCTGCTGACATTTGAAGCAGCTACTTGAATCACAACACAAAGCCCAAATGTAGACTTCTGCAGACTACCAACATACTGCACGTCTGCTATATCTACAGATATGCCCAATATTATAAAATACTGTAGACTTTTTGCTGGTATACCTGTCCCAGGAGATAGCAAAATTCCTTAAGTATAACTGGTATGCAGAAAAATGAATAAATAAAATCCCTATTTCCCACTTTTAATCTGTGACAAAATATATGTGTCTCTACAGTAGTAGTTAGTGCTTCATGACATTATTAGCACAAACTTTGTGGCTTAAAATAACACATTTATTATGTCATAATTTCTATGGGTCCAAAGTTCAGGCCTGGCTTAGATGGGTCTTCTGCTTTGGGTCTCACAAGGGTACAGTCAAGGTGTTGCTTAGGGCTGTGGTCTTATCCAAGGCTCTACTGGGAAAAGTTATGCTTCCAAACTCACTGAAAATTTAATTTCTTGTGGTTATAGGACTAAGAGCTTCAGTATATTTCTGGCTACCAGCCAGAAGCTGCCTTCAACAACTAGAGGTCATCCACAATTACTGGTTACATAAGGTTGCCTGTGCTTTAACATAATTAAAGCACATAAGCCAAGAAGGTTGTAGAGAGTTCACTAATAAGAACTAAGTATTGGCAAGGTGCAGTGGCTCACGCCTGTAATCCTAGCACTCTGGGAGGCTAGGTGGGTGGATTGCTTGTGCTCAGGAGTTTAAGACCAGCCTGAGCAAGAGTGAGCCACTGTCTTTACTAAAAATAGGGGGGAAAAAAAAACTAGCCAGGCATCATGGCAGGCACCTAGTCCCAGCTACTTGGGAGGCTCAGGCAAGAGAATCGCCTAAGCCCAGGAGCTGGAGGTTGCTGTGAACTGTGATGTCACAGCACTCTACTGAGGGCAACAAAATAAGACTCTGTCTCTAAAAAAATAAACAAAATAAAAGGGCTTCATGCCTACTTGCTGTGGCACTGGGGTCCATTCTCTGTGTATGGAGAATATATCTTGCTTTGTAAACCTGTATCTCACTCGATAAGCCTGTCTGTCCCTTTCTCAATAAACTTTATTTCACACTTTATGTGAATATTTAAAAACTCTGTACTGGCTGGGTGCAGTGGCTCATGCCTGTAATCCCAGCACTTGGGGGGCCTGGGCAGGAGGATTGCCTGAGCTCATGAGTTCAAGACCACCCTAAGGCAGAGTGAGACCCTGTCTCTAAAAATTAGCCAGGCATTGTGGCAGATGCCTGTAGTCCCAGCTACTTGGGAGAACAAGGCAAAAGAATCAATTGAGCCCAAGAGTTTTAGGTTGCTGTGAACTATAACACCATGGCACCCTACTGAGGGTGATCAAGTGAGACTCTGTCTCAAAAAATAAATAAATAAATAAAAACTCTGTGCTTCTCTATAGAAGCAGAGATCTGGACCATTGTCTGCCATTTTCCTCCTTTGCCTCCTCAAAAAATTAGTAATTAAATGAGCAAAGGATTTGAATGGACACGTTACTGAAGATATACAGGTGGCCAAAAAGCATAAGAAAAGATGACCATGTGCAGTGATTAATGCCTGTAATCCCAGCTATGCATGAGGCTGAGACAGGAGTTACCAAATAACCTGGCAATTCCACTTGTAGGTATATTTGTATTCCCAAGAGTATTGAAAAGATACTGAGTGGCTCAAAGGAGTAGGGCACCGGCCCCATATACAGGAGGTGGCGGGTTCAAACCCAGTCCCGGCCAAAAAAAAAAAAAAAACCTGCCAAAAAAAAGATACTCACACAAGCACTTTCACATGAATGTGTGTAGCTGCATTATTCATCTACCTAAGAAGTAGAAAACAACCCAATGACCATCAATTAATGAATGGATAAAAATATTGTGATCAATATGATATATAATAATGGAACATTCAGCTATAAAAGGAAACGAAGCACCAGTAATCCTTGCACTCTGAGAGGCTAAGGTGGATGGATCGCCTGAGTTCACAGGTTAGAGACCAGCCTGAGCAAGAGTAAGACCTGTCTCTAAAAATAGCTGGGCATTGTGGCGGGGGCCTGAAGTCCCAGTTACTTAGGAAGGTGAGGCAAGAGAATCACTTGAGCCCAAGAGTTGGAGGTTGCTGCGCTGGGTCACTCTCCCAAGGGTGACAAAGTGAAACTGTGTCTCAAAAAAAGAAAGAAAGAAAAAGGAAATGAAGTATGGAGACAACATGGGCAAACTTTGCAAACATGCTAAATGAAAACAGTCAGTCACAACCTGATAGGATGGAGGGCAGATCCTTATTGAAGCTATGTAAAAACAAACAAACAAAAACCTGTGGTTATGACAAGGGAACTGGCTAAACACACTTTGTATAATATTTAGCCAATATTGCTATTGTTCTGAATGGTTTTGTAAATAGGGCTAATCAATATATCATTAATTATGACATTACTGTCATAAGTTTTTCTTTATTAGTTTATAATCAATATTATGATCTTTCATGATATTGCATTTTCTGAATTCTGAGGGATCAATCTGTACCAGATATTATTTAAAGGATGTTTCATTCACGTTTGAACAGGTCTAAAAAATTGGTGGTTAGAGATAAAGAAAAATGCTTTTTAACATGTTCATTAAAAATAGAATATAATGGCGACACAAGATGGCAGCCACCACGGGCTCAGGAATAAAAGTCCCTCGCAATTTCCAATTGTTGGAAGAACTCGAAGAAGGCCAGAAAGGAGTAGGAGATGGCACAGTTAGCTGGGGTCTAGAAGATGATGAGGACATGACACTTACAAGATGGACAAGGATAATTGGGCCTCCAAGAACAATTTATGAAAACCGAATATACAGCCTTAAAGTAGAATGTGGACCTAAATACCCAGAAGCTCCCCCCTTTGTAAGATTTGTAACAAAAATTAATACGAATGGAGTTAATAGTTCTAATGGAGTGGTGGACCCAAGAGCCATATCAGTGTTAGCAAAATGGCAGAATTCATATAGCATCAAAGTTGTCCTGCAAAAGCTTCGGTGCCTAATGATATCTAAAGAAAATATGAAACTTCCTCAGCCACCTGAAGGACAGTGTTATAGCAGTTAATCAAAAGGAAAACCACAGGCCCTTCCCCTTCCCCCCCCCCATTCCATTTAAACAGTCTTCATTTTCCACAGTAGTAAATTTTCTAGATACGTCTTGTAGACCTCAAAGTACTAGAAAGGAAGCTCTCATTCAAAGGCAATTTATCTTAATATACT
>NW_003852543.1:1490741-1492650 GCF_000181295.1 Otolemur garnettii | reverse complement strand
TGTCCATGTAGCTGAACTTCTGGGATCAAGAAAGTATATTTAAATTGGTTCCCATCATAACTGGTGGGGCACATCTAACTCAACTGTGAAAAGACAGCATCACACAATCACCTTGCTGCTGATTACCTGGCCTGGGGTCTCTGCCTTCTCTCATTTCCCTTCGCCCTGTCTCCTTCCCTCGCTGCAACAGCCCTCAAGCTTGGGGGACTTGTTAGAGTAGACATGAAGGTTTCAGGTCACAGCCTGTGGGACTACTGCTGGGTGTGTGGGGTGCTTTGTCTGCACCCCTGATTCTTTAAGTCTTAAATGATGCCCCCTTCCAAGCCATCATCCCCTTCCCACTCTCCTCAACTCCCACCCTTGGCCAAAGCATAGATTGTAACCACTCTGCTCTCCTCTGAGATTGGCCTTCGGTGAGGAATTCAAGGCTTTCCCCATATCTTCTCTCCCCCACCTTTATCAAGGGTATCAAGGGGTGCTGCTTTCTCCTGCCTCCTCCTCAAGTCCCTCTTTGCACTGTCACCACCCAACACTTTCCATACACTTCCTTGCTTTGGCCAAAAGGCATCAGGTAAGGTTGGAAAGAGTCTCTGACCTCCCTTGTTTAGTTTTGGAATCACATTTATTCACTCCACCAGCCTAGGAAATGAATTGGGTCCTCAGCCCTGCCACCTCTGCTGTCATCATCAGCTGATGCATTTTTTTAGCTCAGGTTTTGATAAGGTGAACAGTCAGCAGGGTTACTCAGACCTGCCAGCTCTCAGAGTCCTTGGTAACTTGGAGAGAGCCCACATGAAGATACTTATAAGCACACACCATCTCTCTGAATTGTTTTGTTTTCCTGTAATTCCTTTTGCTTTTAAAAATCAAAGAAGTTTTAAACAGGGCTTTCATTTTGTCATCCTTGCAATCAATTGGGATCTAGTTTGGAATTTGACAACTGGAACCAAAAAACCTTGAATTCAGTGCATACTTTGGTTTTGGTGCTGCTGCTTCGCACGATCCAATCCTCAGCAGGGATCCAGAAAGAACTGGTGAGTTGATCCCCAAAATTGGCGGGCTTGACTTCCTGGCAAATGGCTGCGTTTTTGCACATTCTGTTCAGGACCACTAAATGCTGACATGTGGATGCATACTGAAATAAAAGCAATTCGTTGTGTAAAAAAAAAAAAAAAATAGAATAGAATTTGGGGGGAGGGGAGGAGAAAGAAGGGGGGATTGCAATGCTCTCACCTAATAGGTACAGTGTAAAGATACATGACACACCTCGAGTGAGGGGCACAGATATCTTACATAACAAATGCAAACATTGCAACCTAATCATTTGTACCCTCATATTAACCTGAAATTTAAAAAATAAAATCCATAATTGCATCAAAAGCAGGTTTCATGACTCCTGGGTTACACAGCCTACCTTCATGATTCTGTTTCCTTCTAGACCAGTGGTTCTCAACCTGTGGGTCGTGACCCCTTTTTAACAATGAAAACACATTGCACCATTAGGAAGGTTGAGAACCACTGTTCTAGACTAAAGAATCTCTGTATACTGCCTCAGTCCTTCGGTGCAGGTCGATAGCTGTCTGTGCTGTCAATGTCTGTTTATACTAGGAAGCCCATACCTATCGTACAGCTCTTTTGATGTTTCTTCCAGAAGACTAGTTAACTCTTGGGCAAGTTAGGCCTTCAAAGGGGTTAATAGCTAGATTCTCCCTATTTCATTACATGGCCTTTGTTGTAGTTAGTACTTGTCCAGGCAGACCATGGCTCAAGGTAGGGGCACAGCTTTTAAGATTTAATAAGACTTTATTCTTGGCTGGCACCTATGGCTCAGTGGGTAGAGCACTGGCCTCATATACCAAGGGTGATGGGTTTGAACCCTGTCCCAGCCAAACTGCAACAAAAAAATAGC
>NW_003852543.1:1482179-1489775 GCF_000181295.1 Otolemur garnettii | reverse complement strand
TTTTTTGGTTGCAGCCATCATTGTTGTTTGGCGGGACCGGGCTGGATTCGAACCCGCCACCTTAGGTGTATGTGGCTGGCGCCTTAGCCACTTGAGCCACAGGTGCCGAGCCTCTTTTTTTTTTTTTTTTTTTTTGACATAATTGCATTCGTCATGGCAAGCAAATAAGACAAATACCATAGAGCAGTGGTTCTCAACCTGTGGGTCATGACTAAAGGGCCATGGCATTAGAAAGGTTAAGAACACTGCCATAGAGCATGCTAGGAGATAACAGAGTACCCAAGAAGATCATGATCAATTGATTTGATAATCAGATGTTGCCCAACAAACTACAAGAGCCAGATCTCTAATTTTAGTGTGTTCAGCAAATGGGATCTCTTATAGGTATGGTCTCTATTGCTCCAACAAACTATAAGGACAAGAAACTCATTTTGAAGATGATTTTACCAAGTAGAATGGAGTCCTTTTGCATGTAACATCTCAATTTTTCTAGAAAAATTGAAGTCTGAAGCTGTTGCCCTGGGTAGAATGCCCTGGTGTCATAGGTCACAGAAAACCACTTTGAGTACTAGTATTTGGTTCAGGAAGCTAAATGGAGTTGCTTACAACCATCAAAATACAATTTTCCAATAAATTATAAATTCAGTTTCTCAATAAACTACAAAACCTAGACCTCTGGCTGGCCATGGTGGCTCACACTTGTAATCCTAGCACTCTGAGAGACCAAGGCAGGTGGATCACTTGAGCTCAGGAGTTCAAGACCAGCCTGAGCAAGAACAAGATTGACCCCATCTCTACTAAAAATTAGAAAAACTGAGGCAGGAGGATCACTTGAGCCCAAGAGTTGGAGGTTGCTGTGACCTATGACACCAGGGCATTCTACCCAGGGCAACAGCTTCGAATTCTGTCTCAAAAAAAAAAAAAGAAAGCCCCCAAAACATAAAAACATGTTGAATGGAGTCTCTTAAATCATCTTCTCGATTTCCTCCAATATATAAGTATAAACACTTGTACTTTCAGCATGGCTTTGTGCTAACTTGAGACCCTTCTACACACCATTTCAGTGCCTCCTTGAGCTCTAATGTTTAGACATTTGCACATCCTACATCTTGTTCAACAGAGTGAAAGGACTGTCTTCCCTGCACTACCTCAGGTTTCCAAAAGCTGCAAGGGCTACACACCGATCCCTGCAGTTAATTGTTCAACTCTCCAAATACGATCTCTCGCATGCTTTAATATGTGTACTTCCCATATATGGTTGATTGTGGTGAGTTGAGCCTTTATTTATTTTTATTTATTTATTTAGAGACAGAGCCTCAAGCTGTCACCCTGGGTAGAGTACTGTGGCATCACAGCTCACAGCAACCTCTACCTTCTGGGCTCAAGGGAGTCTCCTGCCTCTGCCTCCCAAGTAGCTGGGACTACAGGTGCCTGCCACAAGGCCCAGCTATTTTTTTTTTTGGTTGCAGTTGTCATTGTTGTTTGGTGGGCCCGGGCTGGATTCGAACCTGCCAGCTCAGGTGTATGTGGCTGGCGCTTTAGCCACTTGAGCCACAGGTGCTGAGCCTATTTTTATTTATTTTTGAGACAGAGTCTCACTCAGTTGCCCAGGGTAGTGTGCCATGGTATCATAGCTCACAGCAACCTCTAACTCTTGGTCTCAAGCGATCCTCTTGCCTCAGCCTCCCAAGTAGCTGGGACTATAGGCATAAGCCACAGCACACAGCTAGTTTTTCTATTTTTAGTAGAGGTGGGGTCTTACTCTTTCTCAGGCTAGTCTCAAACTTGGGAACTCAAGCAATCCACCCACCTCCAACCTCTCAGAGTGTTAGGGTTAGGGGCGTGAGCCACTGTGCCTGAGTTAAATCTTTTGAACACACAATCTGACTTTGCCTCTCCCCACCACACACACACAAATTACATGAGCTGCAGTATTTCCAGTCTGTTGTTCAGCACATAGAATGAGAGGTCCTACATGCTTCATCATCACACCCCAAAGTTTCCAGAACTGGCCACCTGGGCTTCCAGTATATGGTCAAAGCATGCTGAATGAAGTGTCATGCTGGAACACTCAGTTCCAAAACAAATGGTAAGTGCCAGACAATGAAACTTCCATTGTATTTTCAGCACAGTGAAAACATGTATCATCTTATTTTTCTAACAAACTGTAATGCTTAGTTACTTCCATTCCTTATACTTTCCCCAGAATACCAAATGGATTTTCTTTCATGCACAATATAACTTACCCAACAAACTACAAAAGCTCAACAACCAGCCTTCTGTACCTTGTTCAAAACACTGAGAGTTGTCTTTAAATGACACTATCTCATTTCTAATGGGATGGGAGCTAGATACTTCGACTTTGTGTAAGTTGTTAGTGTATTTAATGGGTTATGTCCTAAGAGAGTTCAAGAAACCACAAAAGGAAATACCTTTATTTCACTATTGTGTTCACTGTGCTGAATAAAGTCTTGTAACATTTCACTTTGCCACAATAGTAAAAGCTATTGTGCCAGGCATGGGGCTCATGCCTGTAATCTCGGCTACTCAGAAGGGTAAGGTGGGCTCGCTTGAGCACAGGAGCTAGAGGTTGCAGTAAGCTTTGATCATGCTACTGCACTCTAGCCTGGGCAAGGGAACTAAGAAAACAAAAAGCTATTGTGCTGTGAGGGTTAATTCTAGTAGGCTTGGAATTAGCATGAGCTGTTTTGCTGAAGTTCCTGCACAGCATTGACCCTGATGAAGGGCCTGCAGCATACTGATTAATGATACTGCTTTTTAACTGTGGGCCTGAGGAGGCTTCTGGGAAATTTGTACCAGATTGTCAAAGTTGCTTACTGAAAACAGTGAGACAGATGATTTGCATCTGGTTTCAGTGAGACCCCCACAGTCTCTGCTGAAGAGGCTGGCTATGCCTTAGGAATATGCCTATATGGTCAGCAAAATATAAAAACCCCCATTTGAGCCTCCATTTGGGGTCCCTAGTTCCAAGGTGTTCCATGCACTTGGTTCCTTATCCAAGAGAAAAAGTGCAACCAACCACATTCCTTACTGAAGGGAGCACAAAGTACCCTGCCCCTGGCCTCTCTGGACCCCTTACCAAGAATTCCCTTTGACCTAGATACACATTCTTACTTTACTGGTTTTGATATATTGTATACTCCTCCTGTAACAAACTAGAGTCTTGGCTCGGCACCTGTGACTCAAGTGGCTAAGGTGCCAGCCACATACACCTAAGGTGGTGGGTTCGAATCCAGCCTGGCCCGCCAAACAACAATGATGGCTGCAACCAAAAAATAGCTGGGCGTTGTGGCAGGCTCTGTGGTCCCAGCTGCTTGGGAGGCTGAGGCAGGAGACTCACTTGAGCCCAGGAGTTGGAGGTTGCTGTGAGCTGTGGTGCTACAGCACTCTACCAAGGAGGACAGCTTGCGGCTCTGTCTCAAGAAAAAGAACAACAACAACAAAAAAAACAAACTAGAGTCTTCTTTAGCAATGGAATCCTATATAACACTTTATAGTTATATAATGAGCTTGTGCTTGAGTCATTGTTTTGGTTGGATTATATTATCTATAACATAGTCACCTCAGGGGTATGTATATACCTATACTCTCAGTATGTTGTTCATGACATTGAATGGGATCTCTTCCATGCACTATGTTACCTAAGAAACTGCATGATGCTTATATGTCCCTTAAGATTTTTGGCTTTATGCCAGGCACAGTGGCTCTTGCCTGTAATCCCAGCACTCTGGGAGGCTGAGGCAGGTAGATTGCTTGAGCTCAGTAATTCAAGACCCGCCTAAGCAAGAGCAAGACCCATCTCTACTAAAAGTAGAAAACTGTGCAGGGGTGGTGGCTGGTGCCTATAGTCCCAGCTACTTGGGAGACTGAGGCAAGAGGATATCTTGAGTCCAAGAGTTTGAGGTTGCTGTGAGCTATGACAGCATGGCACTCTACTCAGGGGGACAAAGTGAGACTCTGTCTCAAAGAGAAAAAATAAAAGATTTTTGGCTTTCTGAGTTGACTTTCTTATAGGCACCATCCCAGTTCTCCAGCAAAATACAAGAACTTGGCAATTACATTTCCAATATTGTACGTAGCACACCAAATGGAGGAAAAGAAGTCACAGCCTGGGCAGTGCCTGTGGTTCAGTGAGTAGGGAACCAGCCCCATATACCAAGGGTGGCGGGTTCAAACCCAGCCCCAGCCAAATTGCAACAACAACAACAACAAAAATAGCCAGGCATTGTGGCAGGTGCATGTAGTCCCAGCTACTTAGGAGGCTCAGGCAAGAGAATCACCTAAGTCCAGGAATTGGAGGTTGCTGTGAGCTGTGTGATGCCAGGGCACTCTACCAAGGGCAATAAAGTGAGATTCTGTCTCTACAAAAAAAAAAAGAAGAAGAAGAAGAAGAAATCAGGGCCTAGCCAGGCACAGTGGCTCACACCTGTAATCTTAGCACTTTGCAAGGCTGAAACGGGATGATTGGGCTCAAGAATTTGAGATCTGCCTGAGCAAGAGCAAGACCCTGTCTCTACTGAAAATAGAAAAATGAGCTGGGGACGACTGGGCAGGGTGGCTCACACCTGTAATCTAGCACTCTGGAAGTTCCAAGGCAGGTGGATTGCCCTGAGCTCACAGGTTTGAGACCAGCCTGAGCAAGAGCGAGACCCTGTCCCTAAAAATAGCCAGGTGTTGTTACAGGTGCCTGTAGTCCCAGCTACTCAGGAGGCTGAGGCAAGAAAATCACTTGAACCCAAGAGTTTGAGGTTGTTGTGAGCTGTGATGCCAGAGCACTCTATCCTGGGGGACAAAGTGAGACTCTGTCTCAAAAAAAAAAAAAAAAAAGGAAAAAGAAAAATGAACTGGGCATTGTGATGGACAGCTGTAGTCCCAACTCAGGAGACTGAGACAAGAGGATCTCTTGAGCCCAAGAGTTTAAGGTTGCTGGGAGTTATGATGACACCACGGCACTCTTCCCAGGGTGACAGAGTGAGACTCTGTCTCAAAAGAAAAAAGAAGTCAGAGCCTTAGAAGCTGTGGTGTTAAAATGTTATTTACATGGTACTGAAAAATGTGAAGGGAGTGGCCATGCGGCAGGTATTGAAATTTTTAAGGAATGAGAGAGAGAGGGCCAGGAGTCTGAAGACGGTTGCAGCAAGCAGAGCTGGCATAGTCTGATAATATAAGACTCAAAGCCAGAGACTTTAGAGAGGAGAGACAGAGAATGGCCTTAAATCAGCAAGGATAACTCCACATCCAGGCTAAGGGACAGGAGGGAATATGAGTGTGGCAGGCGTGGTTCACTGAAGGAAAGCAGGTACTATAACTGAAGAGCCATGCTATGGATGATGGGCAGGTGAGAGTCAAGGTGGACCCGGCTTTGCATGGCACTTGGGTCCAGGGGACAGGGGCTATCTGATGGAGGTGACTTGGAGGTCCACATGGTGGGCTAGAGGCAGGAGGGGGAAATAAATTACAGGCCATAACTAGGGACAAGGGTGAAAGGGGTAGAGGGCAGGGGTAGGAGGACAAAGAGCAAGGTGTGGGTTTAGAGTGGGGTACTTAGGGACTGAGTCTTTCTTTTTTTACATGAGTAGGTTACATTGTTTGTGTTTGTTAGGTAGACCCAAGTTGTAGTTGAGCCCTTCACCCAGGAGGTGTGTCAAATACCCTTACGTTATGCCTGTGAGGTAAGAGCATGCCAATCCCCTTCCCTCCTGGGACTGAGTCTTTACACATTCCATGAGTGGTCTGGCACGCTCCACAGGGCCTTCCATCGGAAGTCTCAAGGCCTGTCACAGAGTGAACGTGCTCAATGCATAGAGTGTGACCACAATGCCACTTTATTTTGGTTATAGCCTTTCCTTACCTTACGGTGAGGATATTCTTCCCTAGCTCCAAATGAATACTGCAGCTGCCTTTGACTCCTTCCTTCCTTCCTTCCTTCCTTCCTTTCTTTCTTTCCTTCTTTCTTTCTTTCTTTCTCTCTCTCTTTCTCTCTCCCTTTCCTATTTTATTTTATTTTTGAGACAGTCTCACTATGTCACCCTCATTAGAGTACTATGGCATCATAGTTCACAGCAACCTCAAACTCTTGAGCTTAAGCTATTCTCTTGCCTCAGTCTCCCAGTACCTGGGACTAAGGCACCCGCCACAACACCTGGCTATTTTTTTGTTGCAGTTGGCCCCAGCTGGGTTTGAATACACCAGCTGTGGCTAGCGCCGTAACCACTCTGCTACGAGTGCTGAGCCTCTTTCTTTTTTTTTAGACAGTCTCCCCCTCTGTTGCCCCAGGCTAAAGTGTGGTGGCATCATAGCTTACAGCAATCTCCAATTCTTGGGCTCAGGAGATCCCCTTGCCTCAGCCTCCTGAGTAGCTAGGACTACAGGTGCCCACCATGATGTCTGGCTAGTTTTTCTATTTTTAGTGGAGATGGGGTCTTACTCTCAGGCTTATCTCAAACCCCTGAGCTCAAGCAACCCTGCCTCAGCCTCTCAGAGTGCTAGGATTACAGGCATGAGTCATTGTGCCTCACTATATTCCCTCTTTTTCTTAGGTAATAAGCACAGAGCCTTAGCTGGTACAGGAGACACAGCAGGCACTGGAGTATGGGTTCTAGGTGAGTGTCTCTTTGTTAAAACTGCAGAAATATATCCTTGGAAGTGATTGTATAATATGGGGTCTGGGATTTTTTATTATTGTTGTTTATTTTTTTCACATTTCCCTCCACATATTTTCATCATGTGAATAATTGAGCCCTTCAATTGTGGGGTCATGCCTGTAATCCCAGCACTCTGGGAGGCCAAGGCAGGGATTGCCTGAGTTCACCAGATGTTGGCCAACGTTTTCTTTAAAGAGCCAGATTAGCTGAGCACCTGTAGCTCAGTGGCTAGGGTGCTGGCCACATACACTGGAGCTGGCAGTTTGAAACCAGTCTGGGCCTACCAAACAACAATGACAACTACAACAAAAAAATAGCCAGGCATTGTGGCGAGCGCCTATAGTCCCAGCTACTTGGGAGGCTAAGGCCAGAGAATCGCTTAAGCCCAAGAGTTTGAGGTTGCTGTAAGCTGTGATATCACGGCACTCTACTGAGGGCAACATAGTAAGACTCTGCCTAAAAAAAAAAGAGTTTAAAGAGCCAGATTATATTGCTTTATGGGCCACTTAATCTTTGTTACAGCTACTCAGCATGAATGGCTGTGTTCCAGTAACACTTAATTTCCAAAAACAGGACACAGGCCCATCAGCTGTAGTTTGCTAACTCTTCCTTTAGATTACTCTAATTCCTAGCCATTGGAGCCTAAGGCCCCAGGCAGAGATCAAGGAGCAAAGACAAACCCTCTCCCCTGTGCTCTGTAAAAATCTCTGAAACACAGAATTGAGGAATCTAATAAAATGCCTGACATTTTATTCCCACTATGTTTGGGATGGTATTTTACACAGCAATGGATACGTAGGATAGTATTGTGTAAGGCAGACCTTATTAAGAAAGCAAGATTTTGGGCGGCGCCTGTGGCTCAAAGGAGTAGGGTGCCGGCCCCATATGTTGGAGGTGGTGGGTTCAAACCCAGCCCCTGCCAAAAACAGCA
>NW_003852543.1:1464289-1482049 GCF_000181295.1 Otolemur garnettii | reverse complement strand
AGAAAAGAAAAGTGAGATTTGAGCAAAAACTTAAAAAGGAGAGTCAATTGGGAATCATATGTTTCTGGAAAAAGCATTTCAGACAGAGGGAACAATCAATGCAAAACTCTTTATTTATTTATTTTTTTGAGACAGAGCCTCAAGCTGTCACTCTGGGTAGAGTGCTGTGGCATCACAGCTCACAGCAACCTCCAACTCCTGGGCTCAAGTTAATGTTCCGCCTCTGCCTCCCAAGTACCTGGGACTAAAGGTGCCTGCCACAATGCCTGGCTATTTTTTGGCTGCAGGGGTCATTGTTGTTTGGTGGGCCCAGGCTGGATTCAAACCTGCCAGCTCAGGTGTATGTGGCTGGCGCCTTAGCCACTTGAGCCACAGGCACCAAAACAGTGCAAAACTCTTAAGTGCAGAAATGCCTTCTGTGGGTGAGCAACAGCAAGGAAACTGTAGAGAAGCTGTGCTGAGATGCCCTGGCAATCTTGCATATCTCTACAAAGGCCATGTTGGCAAGGGATGACCATAATCAAACTCAAGTCTTGTTGGACTGCCCTGTGATTGAATCCTCCTAGAGCAGGGATGGGTAAGCCTGGTCAGGAGCCCCTGGGAGACTGCTGCAAGGCTGTTTCTCCTCCTTCTCCAAAGTTGTAGACTGCAGGACTTTCTATCGCATTCCTACCATTTCCTGCCCCTGGGCCCCCAAGGATGCAGCAGCAGACTCCTGTGACATATTTAAAACTGCTTGGCTGTAGTTTAGAGTTGGTGCTCAGCAGCAGGGCTGGCATTATCTGTTTATATATAGGCACCTTGGTTTGGTGCCATTCTGTAGGACTAGGGATGCGTGGAGCTGACACCATGCTGATTTTGCTTTTGCTCTCAGTGTAAGTAACCTCTCTAAATTTATCTGGACTGGTTGTCCCTTTAATCTCTGTGAAGTGACCAGCTAGTCTAGAGCGTTAGAGACTGCTTGATGAGAGAAAATGAAACTGGAGTAAGGAGGTGAGGCCAGAGAGGGAAAAGAGTCAGGTCACTGGGACCTTGTAGGCCAGGCAGCTGTTAACCTCCTATAGAGAGAGAAAGCAGGAGCCACCAAAGAGTTTGGGGAATTTTGTTTGTTTGTTTGTTTGTTTGTTTCATTATGACAGAGTTTAACTCTGTTGCTGAGGCTAGAGTGCCATAGGCTCATCCTAGGACACAGCAATCTCAAACTCCTGGGTTCAAGTGATCCTTCTGCCTCAGCCTCCTAATAGCTGGAACTACAGGTGCATGCCACAACACCTGGTGCATTTTCCATTTTTAGTAGAGACGTGGTATCACTGTTGCTCAGGCTGGTCTTGAACTCCTGAGCCCTCCTGAGCTCCAGTGATCTTCCCTATTCAGCCTCCTAAAGTGCTAGAACCAAAAGCAGGAGCCACTG
This sequence comes from Otolemur garnettii, assembly GCF_000181295.1. NCBI lineage: Eukaryota > Metazoa > Chordata > Mammalia > Primates > Galagidae > Otolemur > Otolemur garnettii. The sequence goes on along the minus strand of NW_003852543.1, from coordinate 1,480,638 downwards.
GGTCCTGATGACTTTGGGGAGTTTTGAGCAGAAGAATGTTGTGATCTGGCTTATGGAATATTGTCAAAGCATTACAATATATTTAGAATGAAATACATTCATTCTAAAAATGTTTCCTTTAAGAAAGTATGTATGCGTACATGTAAGTTACTGTTGCCATCATTACTAAAAGTAGCTTACATTTCTGTTGATTCACTTTCCCTGCTACTGCTGTCTGGGACTCTCCACACTTCACGGGTGCCTTACTTGCTCTTCCCACTCCTGCAAAAGCGTCACCTCTCTTTGACTTGTCACACAGCACGGTGAAGAGTCCTCTAGGAAAACCTCTCCCCTGACGGCGGGGAGGTCCCTAACGCCAGCGCCCTAACGTGTCTCGCACCTGCGGCGGTTCCCAGGAGGCGCTCGCAGGGAGCGGACTGTAAGCTGCGCTCGGCAGGGAGCGCTGCGCTGCAGCCTTGACCTCTGGGGAGCTTTGCTGCCTGGGTTTCGGTGTCCGCCAAGCCTGGTCTGTGGGTGCTCCTCTGGACTCAACTTTGGGGTCTAGAGACTGCCTCGCCGCGCCCTGTACTCTTTTCTCCTCTTTTCTCCTCTTTTCTCCTCTTTTCTCCTTACCCTTTTGCCTCCCACCTACACGTGGGGGACGACTGGCTGGGTCAGCGTCCAGTGCCTCTTCCCTTCCCCACCTTCGCCACGTTCCTCCCCCTTACATCTCTCCAACTCCCTCCGGGCTCTTTCAGCCCCCTCCCCTTCCTCTCCACCCTCCTGGTCAGTCCAGCTCCTGCCTATGGCCCACCCCTCTCCGCCCCCCACCCCTCGAACCCGCTCCCTTTCCCTTTTTGGCCCCTCCTCTCCTGTCCTCCTCCCGCCCCTTCCCATTCTGACCTGCTGGAGTCCACTGAGACTCTGCCTCCTTCGCGCCCCTCCTCTCCAGTCGGTGTGAGCCTGGGCACGGCCCCCGGTCCGCCCCTTCCAGCTCTCGGCGCCTCCCGCAGGCAGCTCGGCTTCGCCAGCCACTCCGGCGCTTACTGTCCTGGCCGCCGCGACTGTGGCGCCGGGACAGGGCAAGTTCCGGACGTCCCTCTGTCCATCGATCGGGACAGAATTTCCAGATCCGCGGCTTCGGGATGGGGCCTGCCCCGCTGCCGCTACTGCTGGGGCTCTTCCTCTCGGCGTTCGTGAGTGAAGGTGAGTGAGCCTGCTGGGGGCCAGGCGACCCGGGGGACTGGGGGAGGGAGCACGCCTGGCCGCTGCAAGTTTGCAAACACCCGGCTCCCCGCCGTGCGCGGGAACTCACCCCTCCGCTGACCATACCCCTCGCGTGTCCCGAGGGCACCCAGGCTGGATCGTGGGTGCTTGTCCCAGTGCAGCCGGGCAGGGATAGGTACTGAGGCTCCCCTTCACTGCAGAGGAAGAAATCAAGCTCGGCTGGGCGCGCTGCAAGTCTCTAAGTTTTTGGCCGAGAGGAACGTAGGTAGCAGGGCTGGTCCGGAATGCGGCGAGAACTTTTCTGTAGACAGAGATGCATGGTTGGACTCCTCTCAAGCGACAGTTCTGGAGGCTGCAGATCCCATCTACCGAGGGACCCGAGAGGGGCGAACCAACAGGCTGCAGAAGTTGGAGTTACAATCCGGTGCGGCCATCGACCAACACTGGGCGTCCAGCCAGAGGAACTGCTGTCCGGGCTGCTCCTACTGGGCCTTTACGGGCATTATTACCATCCCTTTGCAGGGACAGCCTGGAAAAGGGGGAGCATTCTTTTCACCCCTATTGTGGCAGAACAGAACCTCAGCTGCTCAGCAGTGTTTAGATTTGTCTCGACTTGGCCAAATGTTGTTACAGGCATTTTAATGTAAAGTACAGGATTGATAAATGGAGGCAAACTGCATCTACAGCTCGTTCGAGGAAGGGATCCCAGGTTTCAAGTTTGATCGCTGATGCACTTCTTGAAGAAGCTGGAAGAAACGTAACCAGGCTTTACCTAAAAGAAAAAGAAACAGAAAAAAGGGGGGGGATACTTACAAAAATGCTAAATAAACACATCCCCAGTATTTTCTCCTAGTTAAAAGGATTCTTTTTCCATTCAGTATGTGGATTTTGTCTCTTTTGATCATGAATGTGGTTGACTAGCTTTCATTATTATAGTCAAAATTTAGGGGGAAATACCTGGAAAGTTCGGTTTCTATTAGGTAACGTACTTAAGTTTTTTCTTTTAGATTTTACTTTGGAAGCTCAATTGCTCAACTGAAACATTCTTAAACAATGTACCCGTTTTTTGCATATTAAATTACATAAGCAATTTATGATTTGGGACAACATAGCAATTTGAAACAAACATCAGAAATCCAAACCAAGCCAGAAATAAAAGGAGTTCTATTCTCCACACCACCCCCCAACCAAACCCTCAAAAATTCCTCAGCATTTCTGCCAGATCCCTTTTTCATAATGTGCTGCAAATTTGTTATATTTTGGTACTAGAGGGGACTGGCCACGAATAGAGTTGGAGGTAGTGAATATGGTGAAAACAATGGGGAAAGTAATGGGGATGGTGGTATTTGTATAGATGAGGGAGGGTGTCCAACCTGATCTCTCTGGCCACATGCTGATTGTGTGAGGACTTTTTTTTTCTTATCTGTGGTGTCTGGTATCACAAAAAGTATGCACAGATCTTTTTTCTTTTTTACTAATCAGCTTTCCTTAGTGTTTTGGAATGTACTGTGTCACCCGATAGAACTTTATGTTTGCTATGTGTGGCAGAAAAGAAAAAAGGTTGGACACCCCTGGAAATATTTAAAAATTAAAGAGTGTTTTCTTTCAGTTTTTAAAAACCTATAATAAAAAAAATGCTTGGGTAGCTGACAACCAGTTTTAGTCAGATCATCATAAAAAGCCTTTAAAATCCACCCAGCAGGAAGAATGAAACATTCATCTAATTCTTCTACCCTTTGCTACTGTTTTGAAATTCACCTATGAGATGTCTGACAATGTCACATCTTACCTTGTGAGAAACTCAAAGAACATCCCAGCACTTGAGAGGCCCAGGTGGGTGGATTGCCTGAGCTCACAGTTTTGAGACCAGCCTGAGCCAGAGCAAGACCCCTGCCTCTAAAGAATAGCCTGGGCATTGTGGTGAGCACCTGTAGTCCCAGCTACTTGAGAGGCTGAGGCTAGAGGATTGCCTGAACCCAAGAGTTTGAGGTTGCTGTGAGCTAAGATGCCATGTCACTGTACCAAGGGTGACCAAATGAAATTATCTCAGTGGTTCTCAACCTTCCTAATGCTGCAGTGTACTTTCATTGTTAAAAATGAGTCGCGACCCACAAGTTGAGAACCACTGCCTATCTCAAAAAAAAAAAAAAAAAAAAGAAAGAAAGAAAGATAAGATAAGCTCAAAGAACGGGATTGTCATTGACAGAATCAGAATGGAAGAAAGAGTGCTGTAGGGAGAGATCAAAATGGAAATAGAGTCTTCATCTATTTTTAGGATTTTCATATTGCATATTGTGGGTTTGAATGCTTTACTGACCTCACAGAAGGAGGGAGGGAAGCGGGTAGAGAGAAAATGAATGAGTGAATGAGAATATATGTGTGTGTAGACTGTACTCTGTAGAGGAATGAATGGATAAATCATTAAAATTTAAACATCACTTTAACCCAGAAATCCTCCCCACCGCAGCACATGCACAAACACACATAACTAGAACTGGCTTTCCAATCTTTCCTTTCTGCTGAGTCTCCGATGGGGGTGCCATTGAGCAACAAAGTGAGGCACATGGTGGCTCTAGAGGACCAGGGAGAGAACCTAGCTGAAGAAATAAAAGTAGATAGAAATGAAGATGTTACGCGGATTTAGCTCGATGAGGCTGTGTGTGCAGTTAGACTCAGCTATCATCAACCTTTACTCCGTAGAGTAAATTGGGCTTTAAAAATTCTTGAATATTAATATTTCTCTCAAACTGGTACTCTCATGTATCCCAGTAAATTTTAAACATTTTCTCAAAGAGAATTTGAAGTTGTCCTATTGCTTATGGGCATGTTGCTTTATTACAGTGACCTCAAATGCTATCTGGAAATAAGCAGTGCATATTTTAGAAATAAATGCTTTTTATTGTTATTTTTATTTCAGATTAATATGAGGGTACAAAAGATTAGGTTGCAATGTTTGCATTTGTTAGGTAAGGTCCCTGCTGTTGTAGTTGTGCCCCTCACCCAGGAAGTGTGTCATAGACTCTTACATTGTGCCCATTAGGTGAGAGCATATCAATTCCTCTCTTTCCCATCCTCCTCCCCTTTCCCCCCAACTTGAATTGAGTTTTTCTCTTGTGTGAGTGTGTATTAGTTCATCTATATTAGTTCATTCATATTAGTATTGAATACCTTGGATACTTGATTTTTCTTTTTTTTTTTGAGACAGCGTCTCACCATGTCGCCCTTGGTAGAATGCGGTGGCGTCACAGCTCCCAGCAACCTCAAACTCTTGAGCTTAAGCCAGTGGTTCTCAACCTGTGGGTTCCGACCCCTTTGTAACAATGAAAATACATCGCAGCATTAGGAATGTTGAGAACCACTGGTTTAAGTGATTCTCTTGCCTCAGCCTCCCAAGTAGCTGGGACTACAGGCACCTGACACAACACCCAGCTATCTTTTTTCTGTTGTTGAAGTTGTCATTGTTCTTTGGCAGGCTCGGGCTGGCTTTGAACCTGCCAGCCCTGGTGCATGTGGCCAGCGCCCTAGCCACTGAGCTACAGACGCCAAACCTGATTTTCCATTCTTGTGAAAGAGCATGTTCTCCAACTCCATCCAGGTTAATATAAAAGTGTAAAGTCTCCATCTTTTTTTTAATGGCTGAATAATATTCCATGGTATACATGTACCACAGTTTATTAATCCATTCATGGGTTGATGGGCACTTGAGTTGATTCCATGCTTTGGCAGTTGTAAATTGAGCTGCATAAACAATCTGATGTAAGTGTCCTTAGGACAAAATGATTTCTTTACTTCTTGGTAGATACCTAGTAATGGGATTGCGGAATTGAATGGAAGGTCTATTTTGAGTTCTTTGAGGATTCTCCATACTTCTTTCCAAAGGGGCTATATTAGTTTTTAATCCTACCAACAGTGTAAAAGTGTTCCCTTCTCTTCACAACCAAGCCAGCATCTGCAGCTTTGGGACTTTGTGATGTGGGCTATTCTAACTTGGGGTAGGTGATATCTCAGAGTGGTTTCGATTTGCATTTCTCTGATGATTAGGGATGCCACGCATTTTTTCAAGTGTCTGTTGGCCACTCCTCTGTCCTCTTCAGAGAAGGTTCTCTTTATATCTCTTGCCCAGTGATAGGCAGAATTGTTTGCTTTTTTGTTGTTGTTGATTAATTTGACTTCTCTGTAGATTCCAGTTATCAACCCATTGCCAGATTCATAACATGCAAATATCGTTTCCCCTTCTGAAGGTTCTCTATTTGCTTTAATTGTTGTGTCCTTAGCTGTGCAGAAGCTTTCTAGCTTAATTAAGTCCTACTTATTTGTTTATTTTTGTTATTGTTGAGATTAACCAAAGGAGTCTTCTTCATAAAATCTTTTCCCAGGTCAATATCATCAAGAGTCTTTCCCATGCTTTCTTCTAGGATTTTTATCATTTAGTGTCTAAGGTTTAAATCTTTTATCCATTGTGAGTCAATTTTTGTAAGTGGTGAGAGGTGCAGGTCTAGTTTCAGTGGTTTACATGTGGTTATCGGGTTCTCCCAGCACCATTTGTTGAATAGGGATTCTTTTCCCCAGTTTATGCTTTTGTTTGGTTTATCAAAGATCAGATGGTGTGGTTTGGTGCCTATAGCTCAGTGGTTAGGGCACTGGCCCCATACACTGGGGCTGATGGGTTCGAACCCAGCCCCAGCCTGCTAAACAACAATGATGACGACAACAACAACAAAGTAGCTTGGCATTGTGTCAGGCATTGTGTCTGGCACCTGTAGTCCTAGCTACCAGGGAGGCTCAGGCAAGAGAATCGCTTGAGGGTGTTACCTGTAGCTCAGTGGGTAGGGTACCTGTTACATACACCGAGGCTGGTGGGTTCAAACCCAGCCTGGCCACTAAAACAACAATGATAACTGCAACAACCAAAAAAAATAGTTGAGTGCTGTGGTGGATGCCCATTTTCCCAGCTACTTGGGAGGATGAGGCAAGAGAATCACTTAAGCCCAAGAGTTGGAGGTTGCTGTGAGCTGTGACACTACAGCACTCTACTGAGGGTGACATAGTGAGACTCTGTCTCAAAAAAAAAGAAAAAACAAAGATCAGGTGGTAATAAGAGGCTGGTTTCATCTCTAGGTTTTCTTTCATGTTCCATATATCAATTTTTCTGTTTTTGTGCCAATACCATGCTGTTTTGATTACTGTGGACTTGTAATATAACCTGAAGTCTGGTAGAGTGATGCCTCAAGATTGTTTTAGAAATAATTTTTTTTTTTTGAGACAGAGTTTCACTTTGTTGCCCTCAATAGAGTGCTGTAGTGTCATAGCTCACAGCAATCTCAAACTCTTGGGCTCGAGCAATCCTCTTGCCTCAGCTACCCGAGTAGCTGGGACTACAGGTGCCTGCCACAATGCCTGGCTATTTTTTTAGAGACGGGGTCTCACTCTTGTTCAGGCTGGTCTCCATCTCCTGAGCTTAGGCAATACACTGGCCTTGGCCTCCCAAAGTGCTAAGATTATAGGGTGTGAGCTGCCATGTTCATCGTTAGAAATAAATGATTTTTTTTTTTTTTTGTAGAGACAGAGTCTCACTGTTACTCTGAGAGTCTCACCGTCAGTGGAGTGCTGTGCTGTCACACCTCACAGCAACCTCCAACTCCTAGGCTTAGGCGATACTCTTGCCTCAGCCTCGAGTAGAGAAATAAATGATTTTTTAAAAGTTAATCTGACTTATTTTCTTAAAATTCTGAGTGGAACACAATTTTTTAAATTAATATTTATGTTTTTAAATATTTTTTTTTTTGAAAGAATTTCCACATAATTCTCCACATAGGGGAGAAGAACCAGTGGGTTACTAGTCAGCATTGGTAATGAAGAGGTTGAATTTTTCAGTGCCATAAATTGGGAACATGCTGCCAGGTAGGAGAGCTGAGCTGGGACCTATTCATGCAGAATAGCCCATTTTCACATAATAGCCAAAATGAGATTTTCGGAAATGAATCTGATTGTGTTTTCTCCTTGTTGAAAAATCTTCCAACATTTTTACATTCTTTAGCAGAGTCTGCAAAGACTTACAGAGCACCTGGAATATTTTCCCCAAGATCTCAGCATATTGGCTTCTTCTCAATGTTTGGGTTTCAGCTCAGATGTTTTCCTTGAGAGACCTTCCCTCTCCCCCATAAACAGAATCTCTGGAGCTCCTGCGCCCTTGTACTTGGGGCTTTCGTTGATAGAAAAGAGACTTTTATTTTGCTGTGATGCCAAAGAGATTTCATTACTGGAGAAGTTAGTAAATTAAAAGAAGATAGACTTTTGGACTATGCTAACCCCAAATATGTTTTATATTCTCCTAATTCCTCCAGCTGGGGGCGGGGAATCAGAAGGTGATTTTTCTTGTTAAGGACACAGTCTTAACCGCTCCTTGCCCAGGAGCAGGTTGCCCAGTGTGCCTCAGCTTTGGTCTGTTGTCACTAGTTTAATCTTTACCCAAAGCACAAGGTTCTGGGTTCCTTTGTGACTCAGCAAGAGGTTATTATAAAAAAACTAAAAAGGAGGATTTGCCATCTAGGCATCTAAGGACTGGAATGAAAGCTTCTAGGTGCTTCTAGGAGTGGTAGTTAACGCTAAGGACTTCCAGTTCCTTTTTGGTACAGCGGGACTCTATTTCTTTTTCTCTTTTTTCTTATGGGACTCTATTTTATACAAGGAGCTGTTGGGAGGATGAAATGAGCTCGTGGCACATACTGGGTGCTCAGGAAACATCAACCATTACTACCAATGATTCCTCTCCCATTCTTCCAAACTCAAATTTAAGGGTACTTGTTTTTCTTAGACAAAGGGTGTTGGGGAGAGGGAAATACATCCTAAATTAATACTTAAATATGAAGGCAGAACTGTGGTTCACCCTCCGTTGTTCCTAATGCTTTGGTGAAGGAGCCAGGGGTATCTGCACTATTCGTGCTGAAGTCCTTTGCTGCAACTCTAGGATTTTGTTTCCTAGTGGTTCTGCTAGCAACACCCACCCAGGACCAAACAGGTCTTTAGACAAAGGAGTTACTGACTGCTGCTCTCCTCCTCCTCCAACCCTCCCCCCAACCTTCACTTACAGAGTTCAGACTTGACATAGTTCAGGAATAGCTTCCTGTCATGTGCCTCTCAGGAAGGTATAAAAATGACGTTTCAATTCCTGTTCAACTTTTCCCACATAACTCTATTCCAAAGGGGGTGTGGTTTTTATTTTGGTTTTGTATTTGTTTTGTGGTGGGGCTTGTGAGTGTGAACATCCAGATAATTCCTTTTGTTTTCACCAGCTCAGAGTAGATTTTCCAAATGGAATCTTTTTTTTTTTTTTTTTTTTTTTTGAGACAGTCTTAAGCTGTCACCTTGGATAGAGTGCCGTGGCATCATAGCAACCTCAAAGTCTTGGGCTTAAGTGATTCTCTTGCCTCAGCATCCCAAGTAGCTGGGACTACAGGTGCCTGCCACAACACCTGGCTATTTTTTGGTTGTAGTTGTCATTGTTGTTTGGCAGGCCCGGCCTAGATTCGAACCCACCAGCTCCAATGTATGTGGCTGGAGCCCTAGCCCCTGAACCACAGGCACTAAGCCCCAAATGAAATCTGGCTACAAGACAAAGAAGATGAGGCTTTGGTTCTTTGTGTAAATTCTGTGTCTGTGTGTGAGTCTGTATGTGCACATTGTGGGAGATGGAAAGGTCATGAGACCAGGTACACGCTTGGATCCTGACTCTTCTGCTTGGTGACAGGGGTGGGCCGAGCCCTCAGGTATCCTGGAGGGAAGCCCTGATTGTTGCCTTCTCCTGCTGTGGGCATTGGCTAACCCCTGACCAGAGTTAAACCTCCTCAGCACTGTAGGGTCTCACTAAACTGGGGAAGACCCAGGCCCTCTCTCTTTCAGCTAAAATGCTGAAAGTGCAGCCTGGCAGAGGCAGAGAATTCCATTAGGCCCCATTGGGGGAACATTAATACTGAGGGCATCTGCCATCCTGGCACTTTGTCCCTCCCAGCCCTGTCTCTCACAGAACCATGGCTGTGGAACTGGGGTGGGAGGGGGAGATTCTTAACTGCAGCGAGAGAGGGCCCAGGTCTTCCCCAGTTTGTGAGATCCTGCAGTGCTGAATCATTTTCAATCTATTGGGGCCTGTGTCAGGCAGCAGGATCCCCGTACATGGCCTGTGTGTGAAGCCCTCAGTTCTCTGTGTTTTAAAAGAACGAAAGATAAAACAATGAAAGGTGATAACGTTCTGAACATTTTGTTGGGAAACCTATACTCAATTCTAAAGCTATTTTATCTTATCTTTCTTGCCTATTTCATCAATTAAATTGATGTAAAAGGATTTTCTAGTCTTGGGAATGGCAGGGTGGGAGAAAGGGCAGAGGGGGAGAAAGAAACAGATACTGGCTTTATATTTAGAGCAAGATCATAAATGAGAGGTTTTACACTGAAAGCTAGAGGTTCAAGCTAGGATAACCCATTTCATTTTCTAAGTTCATTGCATGGATTTTCATGGGAGCGCATTTTATGCTTAGGTGTTTCTCCTTGTCCTCAGCCAGTGCCTTCCAGATATTTCTCTGTCCCTTCAAAGCCAGACCTGATAATCACAGGGTCCTGCCCTATCTCGCTCGGGGTGAGGGTTCAATCCTGGGGACTTAGGTCTTAGGTTGGCCTCTCATAAGGCAAATGTTTTCTGACAGACCCCTTTTTTGTGTAATCTGCTTTTTTTCCTGGGGCTCCAGTTACTTCCGATTCAGGGACAGTAAACATCTTAGAATTTGCCTTAGCTGTGGCCTTGCCTTTCATACACAAAGGAAAGCTTGTTTATTTGGAGAAGGAATCATTTTGCTATTTTAAGCCTTAAGGCCTTCTTGTTAAAACCTAATACTAGACTGGCTTCATTATGGTTTTCAAGATGATCATTTTTACAAGGAAGAACAAGCTGTCTCAGTGGAGATGTTAGAATGGAGATTCAAACTTGCTGAAAGTCCTTTTCTGTCACAGCACTACTTAGGGAATTCTCACTGAGGTGATAAATATTCATGTACTCTGAAGTGGTGGCCAGTGTGTGGTGGCTGGTTTTCCACTGGCCACAGTTAATGGCAGGCTGCCTCCTCGCAGGAAGTGAGGGCAGCCTTTAAGCCTTTTCATAGTTCTGGCACTTGATTTGAAGATTTGTTGATGAAAACAATATTCTTTGGAAGTTTTGGAGCAAAAAATAGAGGGAAGCTTTTTAGATTTACCGTTGGTTAAAACCATCATCACTTCAGGAGTCCAAAGATGTTAAGTCAGTGGTTCTCAACCTTCCTAATGCCTCCTAATGCCGTGGCCCTTTAATACAGTCCCTTATGTTGTGGTGACCCCCAACCATAAAATTATTTTTGTTGCTACTTCACAACTGTAATTTTGCTACTGTTATGAATCATAATGTAAGTATCTGATATGCAGGATGTGTTTTCATTGTTACAAAGGGGTCTTGACCCACAAGTTGAGGACCGCTGTGTTAAGTTCTCATCCCAGTTTTTTATTTTTTATTGTATGGGGCTCATTAAGTGTACAAAGAATTAGGTTACACTGATTGCATTTTTTTAATTGTTGAGGAATCATTGAGGGTACACAGAACCAGGTTATACTGCTTGCATTTGTTAGGTAAAGTCCCTCTTATAATTGTGTCCTGCCCCCATGAGGTGTGCCGTACACAATGAACCCCCTCCTCCCCTCTCCCTGCTCCCTCATTGCCCTGTCCTCCGCCACCTTGTATTAGCTCATCTCCTGCCTTCATATTAGAATTGAGTACATTGGATTCTTGCTTCTCCATTCTTGTGATGCTTTACTAAGAAGAATATCTTCTACCTCAATCCAGGTTAATACAAAAGATGTGAAGTCTCCATTTTTTTAATCGCTGAGTAGTATTCCATGGTATACATATACAAAAGCTTGTTAATCCATTTCTGGGTTGGTGGGCATTTCGGCTGTTTCCACATTTTGGCGATTGTAAATAGAGCTGCAATAAACAGTCTAGTGCAAATGTCCTTATGATAAAAGGATTGTTTTCTGGGTGGCAGGTCAGCCACATACACCTAAGGTGGCAGGTCCAAACCCTTCCTGGGCCTGCTAAGCAACAGTGACAACTGCAACCAAAAAATAGCCGGGCATTGTGGCAGGTGCCTGTAGTCCCAGCTACTTGGGAGGCTGAGGCAAGAGAATCACTTAAGCCCAAGAGTTTGAGGTTGCTGTGAGCTGTGATGCTATAGCGTTCAACCCAGGGCAACAGCTTAAAATGCTGTCTCAAAAAAAAAAAAAGATTTTTTTCTTCTGGGTAAATGCCCAGTAATGGGATTGCAGGATCAAATGGGAGGTCTAATTTGACCTGGATTGATATGGATTCTCCATGCTTCCTTCCAAAAAGTTTGTATTACTTTTCAGTCCCACCAGCAGTATAAAGTGTTCCCTTCTCTCTACATCCAGCCAGCATCTGCAGTTTTGAGGCTTTGTGATGTGGGCCATTCTCACTGGGGTTAGGTGATATCTCAGGGTGGTTCAGATTTGCATTTCTCTGATGATTAGGAACGATGAGCATTTTTTCATGTTTGTTACCCTGTCTTCTTTATAGAAAATTCTATTCATGTCTCTTGCCCAGTGATATATGGGATTATTGGCTCTTTTTTTGTTGATTAACTTGAGTTCTCTGTAGATCCTAGTTATTAAGCTTCTGTGTGAATCACAATATGTAACTATCTTTTCCCATTCTGAAGGTTGTCTGTTCCTTTGGTTGTTGTTTCCTTAGCTGTACAGAAGATATTCAGTTTAATTAAGTCCCATTTGTTTATTTTTGTTGTTATTGCAATTGCCATGGAAATCCTCTTCATAAAATCTTTTCCTAGGCTCATCCCAGTTTTGATGTTAACTTGCAGGGATGCCTGGGGTATGATGCCTCATCTTCCTGAAATTCTAAACCTCTACCTGTGAAATTGGAGAGCAGATAGATAATTCTGGGGCCCCTTCTGGGAAGAAAACGGGTTCTACCTGAAGGGGAGAGAGAGGAGGGACCCTCTCTCACAGTGTAGTTCTGGGCACAGTGCCTTGAGTTTGACCCCTGCTGCCCTGTGCTTGACTCCAGGTGTAGACATCCTTGGCATTAGCCTAAAAATGGGGACAGAGGTCAAAGCTGTGTTTCTTGAAAAGTAGTCATGCCAGTGGGTTCTTTTCTTTTTTGGAGACAGAGTCTTACTTTGTCACCCTTGGTAGAGTGCTGTGGCGTCACAGCTCACAGCAACCTTAAACTCTCAGGGTTAAGTGATTCTCTTGCCTCAGCCTTCGGAGTAGCTGAAACTACAAGTGCCCACCATAACGCCTGGCTAATTTTAGAAACAAGGTCTTGCTGTGGCTCAGGCTGGTCTTGAACTCATGAGGTCAGGCAATCTACCCATCTTGGCCTCTCAGAGTGCTAGTATGCCAGTAGGTTCTTTACTGTTGACAACTGCCACCTGGGCTGTCCAAGCTCCTAAGTACCAGCTCCAGCTCTATCTGGAGCAATAAACTAGTCTGGAAATACACAGGTGTATTTCTGAGGGTACTGGACCTCCCTAAACAGATACATATAGGACCTCCTCCTGGCAAATCTGCTGGGAGCATGCAGTCTTGGGACTCTTGGGTTTCTAGAGTGGGTAGAGTGAGACATGTCTTCCCAGGGGAAACAGCAGAATCTTCAAGGTGGGGAGGGGTGATGTCAGTTTTTAAAGGTCTATTTAGGCTTTCCTTCTTTCTTCATAAAAAGCCAGACCCATCAAAAGAACAACTTTGACTGAGCAAGGTGGTTCATGCCTGTAATCCTAGCACTCTGGGGAAATGAGGTATGTGGATTGCTTGACCTCAGGAGTTCAAGACCAGCCTGAGCCAGAATGAGACCCTGTTTCTAAAACATAGCCAGGTCCTGTATTCCCAGCTACTCGGGAAGCTAAGGCAAGATCACTTGAGCCCAAGAGTTTGAGGTTGCTGTGAACTATCACGTCACAGTACTCTACCGAGGGTGACAAACTGAGACACTATCTCAAAAAAAAAAAAGTCTATTCATTCAATATAATGAAGTAATTTTATATTTGGAAATTAAAAAGAAATATGTGATAGAAACTGTAGAATGCAGTGCTCCTACATATTTTTGGCTAGAGGGATAAGGAGAAAGTCAACTACTTATGGAAGAGATTATCCACCAGAGGTGTGCTATAGGACCACCTAGGAAGCTTTCTCAAAATTCAGAAGCCTAGGCCCCACCCAGGACCTGTGAACTTGACCTTTAGGGGGTACAGCCTGGCTCTGGTTGTGGTTATTTTGTGCCACATCTCTCATTACACTCGACTACTCCAGTGTGTCTGATGTCTAATTCTTAGGGAGTGGTAGGGAGCCTCTCCCCATAGCTCCCTCCCATGAGAGACATGTGCCACCTTGGCCTTGAAGGGTGAGATAGTTATGCTTATTCCAAGGAAGGTGGCAAGTCTTAGACCAGGGTGAGAACTGCAAGCTGGATGATTCCTCAAGCCAAGTGCCCTTATGATTTTAAGACCTATAAGTGGAAGAAGGGTGCAGCTAGTCAGTCAGGCCAGCTAGTAAACAGAAAGGCCTACCTTTCTCTTTTTATCATTACATTTTTCCTTTCTTTACTGACTTTATATTCTTTGTATTCAAATCTTGTTACATTTAGGATACCAACAGGGGATAACGGGTAATAAAACTCACCTGTGTACTTACCACACAGCATAAGAAGTCAGACATTAGTGATACAGCTCAAGTCCCCTGTTGTTTCCTTCCCAGTTACACTCCCTCGCCCCCACCCAGAGAAAACCCCTATTCTACACTGAGTGTGTTAATTCCAATGCATCTCTTTATTCTTTGACCACATATGATTGTGTTGGTAACACTGTATAGTGTTATTTAATGTCAGTTAGGTTTACATTTGGCTGCATGTAAGAGAAAAACTTTACCTCAATCGCCTAACCAAAAGGATGGTATTTTTCACATATAACACGCAGTATGTGGGTAAGCAGTTTGGGATTGGGATAGTGGCGCTATCAAGGACATTATGGCTCTTTACTCTGACATCTTTAGCATGTGGTTTTAGAACTCATTGTCTCAAAATGGCTGTTGCTGCACCTCTGGGCATTTCATTTGCATTCCAGGCAGAAAGGAGTTAGAGGGACAAAGGACAAATAGCCTTATACCAACTAAGTCTATGTTCTTATCAAGAAAGTGATGGCTTTATGTGAAGCCCCATGCTCTGGATTTCTGCTTACACTTCCTGAGTGACTCCCAGCTGCAAGAAAGAGTGACAATTCAAGGGCATTAGCTGGGCAAGTTGCTACCCTGGATGAGATTGGCACCCATTTGTAGGAAGAAGGGGTAATGGATATTGAGCAGAACACTAGGCGCAGCTTACCATATGCATTTTATAAAATTTTATTACTAGCCAAGTATGGTGGCAGAGGCTTGTATCCCAGCTACTCAACAGAGACTACTCATCAGGGCAGGTTGTAGCTAGGTTGTGAAGTAGGCTGAGGAAGGCATTTGGGCATCACCCACTGGCCCTACCAGGCTTATCACCCAGTGTCCCATCCTTACCTGTGGCTCTTACATACCAGAACCCTCCTTCATTGAGCCTCAGAACCACTGCAACTTGGGGCATGGTAGCTTGGGCCTACAATAGGGACAGCAAGGTGAGGGTGGGTGGAGGTCCCCCTTCACTCTTTCCTTCCCATCCAGAGCTTGGTAAGTCACTTAGCACTTTTGAGCCTCAGTATGCACTTGTGAGCCTCAGGGTCCTCACCTGTGAATTCCAGTGATATTCCCTTCATAGGATCACTGTATAGGTAAGTAGTTCTCAACCTTCCTAATGCCATGACCCTTTAATACAGTTCCTCATGTTGTGGTGACCCCCAACCATAAAATTATTTTCATTGCTATTTCATAACTGTAATTTTGCTACTGCTATGAATAGTAATGTAAATATCTGATAAAAAAATAAATATCTGATATGCAGGATGTATTTAGGCGACTCCTGTGAAAGGGTCGTTCGACCCCCAAAGGGGTGGCAACCCACAGGTTGAGAACTGCTGGTATTGGTGAAAAGGCTGGTGGACTGTATGGGGAGTGACTCTGGGTTCTTTGCTTCTTACTGAGTAGAAGATATTGAATATAGTTAGATTTTTTTTTTTTTGACACCAACTCTCTACGTCTCCCTTGGTAGAGCACAGTGGTGTCACAGCTCACAGCAACCTCAAACTCTGGGGCTTAAGCGATTCTCTTGCCTCAGCCTCCCAAGTAGCTGGGACTACAGGCACCCGCCACAACACCTAGCTATTTTTTGGTTGTAGTTGTCATTGTTGTTTGGCTGGCCTGGGCTGGGTTCGAACCTGCCAGCCTCAGTGTATGTGGCTGGCACCCTAGCTGCTGAGCTACAGGCACCAAGCCAAATATGGTTTGATTTTAACATTGGTTTTAGGAGTTCTGTACCAGGAATCAGAGATGAAGGCTAAATATATATTTTATTATGCTACAGTATGTATATCAATTTAGGTAAAATCGCTATCTTTATTGGGTTGAAATTTCCCATTATGAACATAGTATGTCTCTCCATTCATATTTTTTTCATTTCTTCATGAGTGTTTTGTTGTTTTTAGGATACAAGTTCTGTATATGCTTTGTTAGATTTATACCTAAATATTTCACTATTTTTGAATGATTATAAATGATGCTGTATGTTTAATTTCAATGTCTATGTGTTCATTAGTAATATACAGATATTGTATACATTGCTTATATAGTATATAGACATAAAGAAAGTTTTGTATATTTATCATATATCTTGCAACCTTGGTGAAATCATTTATTTGTTCTAAGGAGTTTTTTTGTTTTAGTAGATTCTTTGAGATTTTCTGCAGAGATAATCATATCTGCAAACAGTGATTACTTTTCCTTTACTGATCTTTCCTTTCCGATGCATTTTATTTCTTTTTGTTGCTTTATTACATTGACTAAAACTTTTATCAATATGTTGAATAAGAATGAGGAAACCAGATATCCCTGCCTCCCAGCCATTGTATTTTTTGGATAGATCTTTATCCAAAAGATCAAGTTGAGGAAATTCTTTACTCTTC
>NW_003852543.1:1458393-1464084 GCF_000181295.1 Otolemur garnettii | reverse complement strand
CCCCTTTAGCCTGTTAATTAATATGGTAGATGATGTATCCACAGGATAAATTCCACTTGGTTGTGGTATCTAATTCTTTTGATATTGCTGAATTCTATTTGCTGATGTTAGGAAATTTTTGCTTCTATATTCATGAATAATGTTGATTGGTAGTTTTCTTTTTCTGTATTGTTTTTTGTCTGGTTTTAATATCAGGACAATACTAGCATCATACAATATATTGGGAGGTACCACCTCCTTTTCAAGTTTCTGGAGGAACATTATATGCAATTGGTGTTAGTTCTTCTTCAAGAAGGATTTGGTGTAATTCTCCATTGAAACTATCTGGTCTGGATATTTGGTTTTCTTGGGAGGAGTTTAAAAAATTCTGAGTTCAATTTCCTTAATGGTTATCATGTTGTTAAACTTATCTAGTTCATACATGTATTGGGTAAGTTGTGGTAGTTTATATTTTTTTTTTTGAGGATTTAAGTCCATTTCCTCTATGTTATCAGATTTGTATGTAGAGTTATTTGAAATATTCATTTATTCTTTTTAATAAAAGAGACTGCAACCTTGCAGTTCACCAAGGTTGTCTGCAGAGTCTATAACAATTTCTCCTGTTTTATTAGAAATGTGTGTCTCTTTTTTCGTCAGTCTTACTAGAGATTTGTTAATTGTATTGATCTTTTCAGACAGTTAGCTTTTTGTCTTATTGATGCTATATTGCTTTTCTTTTTTCAATTTCATTTTTCATATTTATTATTTTCTTCTTTCTGCTTATTTTGATTTTGTTTTGGTCTTTCTTTATGTTCCAAACTCAAATGATTGACTTGAGAATTTTTCTCTTTTCTAATATATGAGTTTAATAATATAAAATTTCCCCTTAGCACTGCTATATCTGTGTCCCACAAATTTTGATGTATTGTGCTTTCATTTTCATTTGGTTCATTGCATTTTTTAAAAAATTTCCTTGTGACTTCTTTAACCCATGGACTGTTTAGAAGTTTAGTTTGCAAGTATTTGGAGATTTTCTTCTTATCTTTCTGTTATTAACTTCTGGTTATTTGCATCATGGTCAGAGGACATAGTTCTTTTCAATTTGTTGAAATTTGCTTTGTGGCTCATTTAACTTGGTTTATGTCCCATAGTCATTTGGAAAGAATACATATTCTGTTGTTATTGGGTAGAAGGTTCTGTAAATGTAGATAAGATTCTTTTTATTAGCAGTGATTTTCTTTTATATCATTGATTATTTTTTGTACTCTATCCATTGTTGAGAGAAAGATGTTAAAGTCTCCAACTATAATTGTTGATTTGTTTACTTTTCCTTTAACTTCTCTCACTTTTTTTAAAATCTTAATCTCAGGATAGATTATATCAGCTTTTGCTTTACATATTTTGCAGCTCTTTGCTTTGGTGCATACTTGTATAGGATTTCTATATCTTCTAGGGAGATTTTTTTTTTATTATTATATAGTGTACTCTCTGTCTCTGGTAATTCTGTTTTGAAATCTACTTTATCTGATATTAAGGTGACCATCCTGATTATTGGTTACAATACATAATGTATTTTTTCTATTCTTTTGCTTCAACTTGTCTATCTCATTATACCAGGGAAAATTTCTTGTAAATATCATATAGTTGTTTTCTAATCTGCTCTGCCAGTCTCTGTCTCTTACTAAGTATATTTAGATCATTTACATTTAGTGTATGAAATGATAATGTTAGGTTAGCTGTTGATGTTTCACCAGTTTAAGTGAATTACAGAATCTCTACCTCCTTCAAGTCTCTTTATCCTTCTCCATTTATAATGTAATTGTCTTATATATTTTCTCTTTGCATGCAGAACCACATCAATACTTCTTCAACCATCGAATATAATTTAGAGAATTTGTGAGGAGAAGAATCTATTGAATTGATTCATGTTTTAGCTTTCTGTGTTTTCCTCCTTGCTGATATTTCAAGTTTCTCTCCTTATTGTTTACTTTCTGTTTAGAGAATTGCCCTTAGCTATTCGTTTATGGTAAGTCTGCTGATGATAAATTGTCATAGTTTTCTTTCTATCTGAAAATATTTCTTTCTCTTCCATTCTTAAAAAATTTCGAATTGATAGTTCTTTTCTTTCAGCACTTGAGAAATACTGTGCCACTTCCTTTTGTCTTGCATGGTTTCTCACAAGAAATGCACTGTCATTCACTTGTTTCCCCCCATAAGTAAGGTATCACTTCTCTCTCAGTGATTTTGAAAAGTTTTCTGTGTCTGTACTTTTCAAAAGTTTGACTATCCTGTAGCTTGCTGTAAATTTTGAAGGAGGGAGTTATCCTATTATATTTGGGGTTCACTCTGATTGTTGTATCTGTAAGTTTATGTCTTTTGCCAGATTTGGAAAGTTTTCAGCCATTCTTTATTTAAGTATTCTTTCAGCCTTGCTTCTTTCTCCTATCCTTACAGGACTGCAATGATAGAAATTTTAGATCTTTAGTAATTATCCCATAGTCCCTAGAAACTGTTTTTTTTTTTTTTTTTTTTTAGTCTCTTATCTCATTTTTGTTTGGATTGAATAATTTTCCATTGTTCTATTTTCTAGGACACTGATTGCCCCTTTTCATTCTACTGTTGAACCCACCCGGAGGGGTTTTTTTGTTTGTTTGTTTTGTTTTTGTTTTTTTGAGATACAATCTTACTATGTTGCCCAGGCTGGACTTGGCACTCCTGGGCTCAAGCAATCCTGTCTTTCAAGTAGCTAGGACAGTTGTGCACACTGTGCCTGGCTTCCACTGAGTTTTTTCTTTTGGTTATTGTATTTTTCCACTCAAATTTCCTTTTGTTTCTTTATGAGACTTTGTATTTCTTTGCTGAATCTTTCCTTTTTTTTATGTTTCAAGCATGTTTGTAATTTTTTTTTTTTTTTGAGACAGAGTCTCACTGTGTCATCCTAGGTAGAGTGCCATGGTGTCATCATAGCTCATAGCAACCTCAAACTCTTGGGCTTACGTGATCCTTTCGCCTCAGCCTTCTGAGTAGCTGGGACTATAGGCGCCTACAACAACACCCATAATTTTTCTATTTTTTAGTAGAGACAAGGTCTTGTTCTTGCTCAAGCTGGTCTTGAACTCCTGAGCTCAAGCAATTCACCTGCCTCATTTACAGTGTTAGGATTAGAGATGAACCAGCATACCTGGCCCATAATTGTTCACTGAAGTATTTTTTTGATTGCTTCTTTAATAGCTTTTTCAGATAATTCTCTGTCATCTTGATGTTGGCATTTCATTAGTTTGAGATCAAATTTTCTTTTTTTATTGAAATCTGGACATTATGCTTATTAGAAACCTCTGGATCTTACTTAAATCTTCTGTTTTACCTGGTTTTCACTGAACTGTTCCGTCTAGGGAAGAGGGTATGCTGTCTTGTTACTGCCTGGTGAGGGTATAATGCTAGATTCCCCACTCAGCCTTCACTGACATCTGAGTGTGCATGTGTGATTATTGCTGGTCAGAGGTCCGGTTCCCCAACAGGCCTCCAGTGATCCCTTCCTTGCTGGGAGGGTAGGAGTGCCTCATTTCTATACCTGGCCTCTGCTGACACCAGGGGAGGGAGGAGGATGGACTTGTTGGTTGGCATTGAAAGCCCTGATTCTCTGCAGGCCTCAGATATCACCACCACAGTGGGGAAGAGGAGGAGGAGGATGCTTCATTCATGCTGAGTGGGAGTGGAACCCTAGGCTCCTCACATGAGGTTTACCAACACTAGCCAATGGGGATGCAATGGGGATGCAAGTCTCAGCTCTTACTCCCTCCGGCCCTATCTGCTATCACCCTGGTGGGTCAGTTGTGACAATTCTTTACAGCCTGGTGAAGGTAGAAGTTTAGGTTTCCTCCTTGAAGTTGCCAGGTGTGGGTGTGGGTGGGGCCATGGTGTATTCTGGATTGCTTGCCTGGAGGAGAATAGTTTATTATCTAAAAGGGTTCTGGCTCGATGCCTGTGGCTCAAGTGGCTAAGGCGCCAGGCACGTACACCTAAGATAGCAGGTTCAAATCCAGCCTGGGCCCACCAAACAACAATGACAGTTGCAACCAAAAAAATAGCCAGGCATTGTGGCAGGCGCCTGTAGTCCCAGCTACTTGGGAGGCTGAGGCAAGAGACTTGCTTGAGCCCAGGAGTTGAGGTTGCTGTGAGCTGTGATGCCACAGCACTCTACCCAGGGGGAGAGCTTGAGGCTCTGTCTCAAAAAAAATAAATAAAATTAAAAAATAAATAAAAGGGTTCTGTCTGGCTAGGCTGCCCCTTTGGGGGTCCTTTGATAGGAGAAGGTAGGCTTTTTGTGGGGGTGGAGTGTCTTTCCCTGTTTCCAGGTTGGTAACTTGGTTAGCTCCAAGTTTGGGACGTATGGAGCCAAAAAGGAAGCGTTCCCCCTTTGTTCTTGGGTCCTGAAATCTCTGGTCAGTCTGTCTGCCTCTCTCCACCTTTCAGAGTTTTTTTTCTTTTTAATTATGATAAAATACACATAAGATTTGCCATCTTAACCATTTTTAAGTGTACGGTTCAATGGAATTAAATATATTCATAATGCACAACCATCACCACTACCCATTTTCCCATCTTCATCTTGTAAAACTGAAACTCTGTACCCATTAAACACTCACTTCCCATCTACCATCCCCCAGCCCCTGGCACCCACCATTCTACTGTCTGGTCTCTCTGATTTTGACTGCTATAAGGCTTTCAGAGTTATATAAATGTTTGTTTTATATTTAATTTCCAGCGTTTTTAGATATACTTAGTGGGAAGAATAAGGCACAATAAACCTACCCTGTTTTTGGAGGGAATTCTTTGTTCTCTGTCACTTAGGGAAAAATTTTTTTCCCCTTAGGGAGAACTTTAAGAGAACTTTTTTTTTTCCCTTAGAGAGAACCCTTGGGCTCAAGTGATCCTCCCAAGTAGCTGGGATTACAGCTGGGATTAAGAAACTGTTCTTTCTAAAAGGTTTGGTCTTCCAGAGATAGTCACATTTTAAAAGGAAATAAGTTTTTACCCTCAAAGAATGGTTTTTTAGTAATAGGAATTCAGGTGGTGGTGGCTGGAACACATGTTTTGAGGCGGGCATGATAGAGGAGTTAAACTCTGGGACTGACAGTCTCTCTTGGGTCTTGTGAAAGCCACAGCTGGGCCTCAAGGAGAACCAGCCCAGACCCCTAGAGGGGAAGGCTGCTTTAGGGCCCTGGCTGGAAAGTGTTGCCTCAGAGTCTTTCTGTGACCCTTGGCTTGCTGCCAAAGGGGAAAGGGGAGGAAAACCCTTGGTTGAGTAAACATTACTCCGTGTTCATATTTCACTGCAAGGGTTGAATGTCTGAGTCAGCATAATCAGTTCCATATGTCCAGCTTTGATAGTCTAGGCATGACTTGGTTGCACCTTTGAAATAAAACAGTTCAGATGTTTCATGTTATAAATAATAACTGCTAATTACCATGTAGTTGTGCATGCCAGGCACTGTGCAGTGGTTTTTGTGAAGTATTCCACTCTTCTCTCTGAGAGAAGGCGGGGTTACCTGTCTCATTTTACAGATGAGACTGAATCTTTTTTTTTTTTTTTTTTTTGAGACTGAGTCTCTCTCCCTCACCCTGGGTAGTGTGCTGTGGCATCGTCATAGCTCACAGCACTCTCAATCTCTTGGGTTTAGGCAATCCTCTTACCTCAGCTTCCCTAGTACC
>NW_003852543.1:1457082-1458373 GCF_000181295.1 Otolemur garnettii | reverse complement strand
TTTTTTTTTTTTTTTTTTTTGAGACAGAGTCTCACTCTGTCACCCTGGGTAGTGTGCTGTGGCATCGTCATAGCTCACAGCACTCTCAATCTCTTGGGTTTAGGCAATCCTCTTACCTCAGCTTCCCTAGTACCTGGAACTACAGGTGCCTGCCATGACCTCCAGCTAGTTTTTCTAGTTTTAGTGGAGGCAGGGTTGGTCTCAAAGTCCTGAGCTCAAGAGATCCACCCACCTCAGTCTCCCAGAGTGCTAGGATGGATTACAGATGTGAGCAACTGAGTCCTGGCCTAGAAGACTGAGTCTTGAATGGACAGGTGATTTGAATGAGCTCAACCCAGTGGCTGAGCTGGGGCTAAACCTTGCCCTGCTAACTCTATGGCTCTTGTTCTCACTGTACTCTCCGGCCCAGCTTCCCTCGTGGCCCATGGCCTCCCCGTTTCCAAAGGCCTTTTCTGGTCCAACTTGTACCTTCTGCATGGGGATTCTTGAGCTCCAGCTAGGATGCTCAGGACCCCTAACCCCCACCACCTCAGTGTGATTCAGGCCACTGGGTCCATTCCCTAGAGCAGAGCACCAGCTCCTGGCTGCATGTGAGAGCCACTGGAGGAGTTTTTCTTTGTTTGTTTGTTTGTTTGTTTTGCTTTTATTTTATTTTTTTTGAGACAGAGTCTCATTTTGTGCACCCTCAGTAGAGTTGGAAGAGGATGATGAAGAGTCACAGTCAGATTCTGGAATGCTCTTATCTGGTTGGACTGGTGCTGCCCTACAGAAGGGACATGGGGTTGCAGTCTACTTGGGAAGCTTATTTTGTAAAGAGCACTCTGCCAAGGAAAAGGCAAATGTCCATATCAAAAAGTGGGGGTCAGGGTGAGGGAGATCTGGAGGGGCTGCCCAAAGCCCTTTGGGACCTTGGAACTTCTCCAAGTTGGAGGGTGTGCTTAAGGCCAAAAGGAGTGGCATTTCTACTTTTTTTGAGCTAAAAGGAGTGTATAGGGGCCAGAGGCGGTAGAGAGGTCACCCTGATAAGCCCTTTGTAGTTTTGCTCAGAGGTCCCAGCCCTTCACACCCACCAAACCAGGGCTCAGAGAGGTTGGATGGCTTGCCTATGTGCTTGGTCTGTTTGCCCCTGTAGACCCAGTCTCCATCCTGGTCTAAGTGACAGAGGGGACCAGTAAGAAGGACAACAATGAACTCCCTGGTTTTGATGAAATGATACTAAGTTGTATTTATTGTATTAAATATACCCTGCATATTTGTCACTTATCTCAAAAAAAAGTTGTTTTTTTTTTTT
>NW_003852543.1:1448344-1456906 GCF_000181295.1 Otolemur garnettii | reverse complement strand
CTCTTGCTCAGGTTGGTCTCGAACCCATGAGCTCAGCGAAATCCACCTGCCTTGGCCTCCCAGAGTACTGAGATTACAGGCATGAGCCACTGCACTCAGCCTTGCCTATCTGATATTTAACTGTGAAGGGGTGTCCTATTTTTTTCTCTGGCAACTCTATACTGGCTGTGGCTGATGTTAAAAATATGATCCCACCAATACCATGTGTTATAGGTGACTTCACTTACTTTACACTGTGCAGTCATCTCTGGGCTTTTCTTCTCCTGCTGCACGCAGCTGTGACTCTTAGGACACACACAAATGGGTACACGAGTCCCTGACCACTTCCTCCCTTCTAGTAAGCCCCTGGGCCTATTCTCTCAGCACTGACTCGAGGCCGGACACCCCAGGTCACTTGCAGGACATCACTACACTTGGGGCAAACTTGGGCAGCTCTCTGCCCAGGATCACCTTTTTCTCTTTAACTTTCTCTGGGTGGTCTGAGGGGCTGTCACTCCAGGAAAGTTAATGATTACCATTTATGACCTAGGACTAATCAGTCAGACGGTCAAGTGAGTTCTGAATGAAGGTTATGCTTTTCCTTTAATAGTGTCTACTCTTTATCAGTTAGGAAACTCTTGGGTTTCCATAAGTCACATCATACTTAGAAGTAGAAAATTTCTGTTTGTTCTGAGTTGGACCTCAGCTACCTGCAAGGGGTTGAGAGGAGCCCTTAACCTGGGTGACAAGCAAGCTGCCCAGAGAAATAATTCAAATATTAACCTAGCAGGTGTACACACAAAGGGGGTAGGGGCACTGATTCATCCCTTTTTCTTTAGGAGGGCAGGGAAACAGGGAGAGATAGCAACAGGATTCTGATGCAAAAGCCTTTCTCTAAACTTACAAACCACCACCACCCCCTCCCAGAAGGAGGCCTCTCTCCTGTCACCCAGGTCTCCTCTCCAGAGATGAGACCTCATTGCACTGCTGAGCAAGGCACATCCTCCTGGCTGCCCACCTGCCAAGGCACATCCTCCCGACTGCCCTCCTGAGCTTCACCTGCCCATGTGTGTGCTGTAGGCTGGGAAACAACCACTATGCACTCTAGGATAAGATTCACAATAAAGTGAGGAAATAATAAATATAATAGTATTTAACATTTGCTGAGTGTTTACTGTGATCCAGACATCTTAATAAATTCTTTACTCCTACCAGTAGCCCTGGGCACCATTATTACAATTGCCATCTTCCCTGTGTGGAAACTGAACCTTCCGCTGCCTCAAGCCACCAACTGTCCACTTCTGAGAACTATCACTTTGCTGAGATGACATTCTTCTCAGATATTTGGTGTCAGATCTTTCTCTTGTGGAATGCTAGGAGCAATGAGGATACTCTTGCTGTCAGCCCCTCTTGATTTCTTGCACCCTTCCTACTTCCTGGCCACCCCGTAGTTAGGTCTGTAATACCTTCCTGGTAGATTTCCTGCATCCTGCTTTTTTCCTCTCACCCAGCCGGAATGCCCTTCATCAGGTACAGCTCTGATCCTTTTCCTCCCTGCTCAGAAACCTTCTAGGAATTCCTCTTCCCTCAGCTGGGATTCAGGGCTCTCCACATTCAGCCAATGCCAGTTTATCTCCCATTCTTGTCCTAGCAGAGGAGTTCCACTGTACAGCTAAATTGCTGTGACCAAACTAATAAGGCCACACTTCCTTTCTCTCTGCTTCCCCACCACCTCTGCCCCTGGCAATGCTGTCCACCCTCCTCATCCCTCCTGAGAGCTATGCCTTTAGTCACTCATTCAACAAACCTATTTTGAGCACCTCCTACGTACTGGCTATAGTTAGGTGGTGGGTTGCATGGAGCAAAGAACTAGATGAGCAATCACAAGTGGCATTATAAAAGGAAAGGGTCCCAGTGCCTAACCTGGGGGTGCTAACTATGGAGGAAGGGCCAAGGAAGGCCCCGCTGACACTATGAGACAGACACCCTTCTGACCCCTAGTTGGACATGTCCCATCTCCCACTTAATTCCTGAGACCTTTTATGACTTTGCTCCTAAAACAAGTCTCTCTCTCTCTCTTTTTTTTTTTTTTTTTTTTGGAGACAGAGTCTCAAGCTGTCACCCTGGGGAGAGTGCCGTGGCAGTGTCACACAGCTCACAGCAACCTCCACCTCCTGGGCTTAGGTTATTCTCTTCCCTCATCCCCCTAAGTAGCGGGGACTACAGGTGCCTGCCACAACGCCCGGCTATTTTTTTTGTTGCAGTTGTCATTGTTGTTTAGCTGGCCTAGGCTGGGTTCTAATTCTCCAGCCTCAGAGTATGTGGCTGGCATCATAACCACTGTGCTATGAGCGCCAAGCCCTCCCTTCCATCCTTCCTCCCTCCCTTTCCTTTCCTGACAGAGTCTCACTTTATTGCCCTCAGTAAAGTGCCATGGTGTCACAGCTCACAGCAACCTCAAACTCTTGGGCTTAAGCAATTCTCTTGCCTCAACTTCCCAAGTAGTTGGGACTACAGGCTCCTGCCACAAATGCTGGCTATCTTTTAGAGACAGGAGTGGGGTGGGAGTGAGGTGTGTCTCACTCAGGCTGGTCTTGAACTCATGAGCTGAGGCAGTCCACTTGCCTCAGCCTCCTGAGGGCTGGAATAATAGGTATGAACCACCCAGCCCTGTTTTTGTGTTTTTAGTAGAGACAGGGTCTTGTTCTTGCTCAGGCTGATCTGGACCTCCTGAGCTCTTAACCCACCTGCCTCTGACTCTCAGAGTGCTAAGATTACAGGTGTGAGCCATGGGGCCCAGCCCAAGATTATTTATCTTTTAAACCATGCAGACACAGTAGTGTGTGCTTACAGGTTGGGTTTGCTGCTGCCTGACTTCAGTGATATCATCTGAGTGGGTGGCCTTGCTCCTAGTCAGTCAGCAGTTTGTTCAATGAGCAGCTTGTCTCATAGAAAACTGAAGGTTATATCCCCAATTGTAATCAGAGGTTATCTTGCCAGATTGGGATACGTTTCAATAAATACTTTTTTCCACAACAAACTTGTGTTACCTTTATAATTAAAATTTTTAAATGTTCTTGAGGAAATTAAGCAAACCAAGAAAGCATTATTTACACCTTCCACTTGCACTTTTTGCCTTCTATGGAAGGGACCTATATTTAAAGGGGGGAAAAATAGTTATTTAGAGAAAACCTCTGAATCCTCAGTCCTGTGAAGCTCCATGAATAGGAAGAACTACAGGTGAATTTGCCCATCCAAGTGGCAAAGGTGAATTGTAAAGGCTTCAAAGCCTACATAAATTAACAGAGCAGTCCTGAGGGGGCTCTGCAAGCATGAGATAAACTCAAAACATTCATTATAGCAGAAAGCATCCCCACATACGAGGAAGACTGGCGAGATGGATGGGACTCAGAGACTGGAACCCTTCCCCCTACAGAGAGCTCAGGCCCGCCCCTGTGAAGGTTTGCCTGGCATGCTGGCTGGGTGACAGGAGAGGCAAGGGCCCTTGTCTTAGCCACTCTGAGCTCTTCACTCCCTGGAATAAATGAATCCTCCCGCTGCAGTACACTCATCTGTCTGGACCACTGGGCTCTGGCCAGCCCACAGCTGACCCACACAACCCTCTCCCAACACTCTGGGCTCCACACACCCACACCCACCTAGACCTCAGGCTAAGGAAAGGCAGTGAGCCTTTCCTGGATCCTTAGAGTGAAACCTCATCTTTCTCGGACATTCATCTTGACTCCCTAAAAAGTCAGTTCCCTGGGGCTCTGAGAGGGGGCAGCTCCTGGAATGAGACAGTTGCATGGAGGGGCTCTCACGCAGGAGCTGTGGGCTCCAGCTGAGGCATGTGTGCTGTCCAGAGTGGAAGCTAGTGGAAAATTCTAGAAGCCTTCACTTCTGCCCCCAGATATCCCACTTGTATCCTCTGCTAGTCAGTCTTTAGCTGCATATTTGTACTAAAAATAATTTGTTATCAGAAATGCAAGTTTAACTGGGCATCCTGTGTTATTTGCTAAATCTGGCAGAACCAGCAGCAGAGATCACCCAATTTTCTGCACACTCCTACCCAGGAGCCCAGGCGGGGGTGATGTCCAGAGCATGGCAGGAGAGAGCCCTTGGGCAGCCCTTGAGTCTCTGTTGTGTTCCCTGTCACTAACCCACAAGTCTTTCTTATCTGCCTGCCTCCCCCTCTCACTGCTAACACACTTGAATAAATAACAACCAGTGTAGAATGTGTGCTCCCAAAATGTCATGAAACAAGTTAAAAATACAACTACTGTGAGCCTGTATTTTTAGAAATACTTGTGCGGTCTAAATGAATGAGAAACATTTCCAGGTTCATTCCAGTAGGTAGGCATTTTGCTAGAAGTTCCAAGTCATTCTTTGTGGGTTTTTTTTGAGACAGAGTCTCACCATGTTGCCCTGGGTAGATTGTCGTGACATCACAGCTTATAGCAGCCTCAAACTCTTGGGCTTAAGCGATTTTCTTGCCTCAGCCTCCCAAATAGCTGGGACTACAGGCGACCGCCACAATGCCTAGCTATTTTTTTGTTGCAGTTGTCATTGTTTAGCTGGCCCGGGGGGTTCGAACCCACCAGCCTTGGTGCATGCGGTCAGCGCTGTAACCACAGTGCTACGGGTGCCAAGCCAAGTTCCAAGTCATAATATAGCTGGCAACATAAGCACACATTTTTGTTGTTGCTGAGGCACAGGAAATGTAAACTCATCCCTTTGGTGACCCTTAGCATCCTTTTAAAAACTATTGGCCAAATTTGTGGCATAGTCTGCACATTGGTAGACAGTAAGAAAAGTGATCTTGAGCCCTCCTGGGTCATCACCTTCCTACTTTGTTATTGAATCGGGTAAGAAGGACTTACAGTGAGTCAACATTAAAAAAATTTCATTTTTGTTTGGAGAAGTTGTATTTTTTTTTTGGAGATAGATTTTAACTATGTGCCCGGTAGAGTACTGTGACATCACAGCTCACAGCAACCTCCTACTCTTTGGGCTTAAGCGATTCTCTTGCCTCAGCCTCCCAAGTAGCTGGGATTACAAGTGCCCATCACAATGCCCGACTATTTTTTGGTTGTAGTTGTCATTGTCGTTTGGCTGGCCTGGGCTGGGTTCGAACGTGCCAGCTCCAGGGTATGTGGCTGGTGCCCTCACCACTGAGCTACAGGTGCTACGCCAGGGGAGTTGTATTTCTTAACCACTCTTTCTGAGGCAAGTGAACAGATGAATGAACTAGTGAATGAGAATATATGTCAGGTGTGTTATGTTAAGTGAGTTCTGCCCATCTTTTCTGCAGGAACTAAGGATTCCCCACTTCTCACTCATTGTGGCCTATAAGTGGAAAAACATTCTTCTTTATTATTTAAAAGGCTAAAAAATCGGATGTTCTGTTTTACAGCTATCACCAAGTCGAGGGAAGGAGCCAAGGCCTCCCTGCTGTTCCCACAGCCTTTGCCCAGGATCCTGGAAGCTGAGCATGCACCACTTTCCTCTCCTCAGGCCAGTGGGTACCAGCCTGCCTTGATGTCTTCACCAGCTCATCCTGGAGGACCACGCACTGAAAATGCAGTTGGCCCTCAGGTGACCCCTGCTGGGTCGAAGCTCCTCCCACCTCTTGCATTTAATCACACAGTTGGGCACATAATACTTTCTGAACATAAGGATGTCAAATTTAATTGCTCAATCAACGTGCCTAATATATATCAGGACACTACAATTTCTTGGTGGAAAGATGGGAAGGAATTGCTTGGGGCACATCATGCAGTTACGCAGTTTTATCCAGATGATGAAGTTACGGCGATCATCGCTTCCTTCAGGTACGTGTTCCTTCTTCCTTTCCCGTCCTTATGCTAGTGCTGCCTTGAAAGCAAAAGTAGCCGTTTGTTTTCTCTTAAGAAAGCTCTGGGGCGGCGCCTGTGCCTCAGTGGGTAGGGCGCTGGCCCCATATACTGAGGGTGGCGAGTTCAAACCCGGCCTGGGCCAAACTGCAACAAAAAATAGCCAGGTGTTGTGGCAGGCACCTGTAGTCCCAGCTACTTGGGAGACTGAGACAAGAGAATTGCCTAAGCCCAGGAGTTGGAGGTTGCGGTGAGCTGTGACGCTACGGTACTTTACCGAGGGTGACAAAGTGAGACTCTGTCTCTAAAGAAAAAGAAAGCTCTGGTCCCTTTAGAGCAGTGGTTCTCAACCTTCCTAATGCCATGGCCCTTTAATATAGTTCCTGTGGGTCGTGACCCACAGATTGAGAACCGCTGCTTTAGAGTGTAGGTGAATCCTGACTGTCTGTGTTGTTGACCTCTTAAACTGAGCTTGGCCCCATTGGAACAGCTGGTTAACAGATACTCTGTTAACAGCTACTTCCCACCTGACCTACAAGTCACATCAAGTACAGCAAGAACCAAGAGCTTTACCAGTGAGTGGGAATGGTGTTTCTCACAGCACATGAGAAAACATCAGAAACACCCAGTGGGTGTGGGGCTTTTAATGCTGGGCAGCCTCCCTCCCTTCATTCTCCTTATGGCCCAGCCTTCCACCTCTCCCCCGTCCTCCTGCCACTGAGAAGCATGGTACCGATGTAGCCCTCATGTGTACTGCAGTAGGGTAAGGTGGAGGAGGGTCTACAGTCTCAGGAAGGGTCTCAGCCACATGGGCCACCATCTCGGTATTCTACTTTGTTTTGCAAAAGCGAACTGGATGGGGGTGGGGGAGTGTGTCGGGGCTAAGCCAAGCCAGGACATGTATCTGGAATCCTCTGTTCTCCCGGAGATGCAGCCCTCAGTCTCAGCACGCTGTAGACCGGAGAGAGCTGCTTTTCTTCTCCCCACTCCTTTTGTATTCTCCACTCTTTCTTCTTAGCCAGGAGGATTTTTTTTTTTCTTTCTGTTTTTGTTTTTTGCATCAGGACTTGTTTACGTGTACAGTTTTAGAATTGGGTCAGCCTGTGGTTGTTAAAAGCTCAAAATGAGGTCAGAGCCACACAGAATGGAGTGAGAACCTTTTCTCTGTGATTCCTTTGCCCGGGAGTGGAGCCCCGTGTCCTGTTAGGTTTTTACTTTCTCTGTGTTCTGCCTTTTAGTGAATCATTTTGCAGAAAATGATTCCCTTTGCAGAAAACCTCCTTGCAGTTACCTCAGGCCTGAGGACACCAGTGAGAGTTCAATGTATCATCGCTTCCAAAAGATGGGTCTTTTTTTGCATCCCCACCTTCAGATTATAGGCATAGTCAGTGGATAACCCTTCAGCCTCAAGGCAAAGAATCCACCCTCCACGGTTTCCCTTGGTTGATGTAAGCTCTGGTCGGGTTTCCAGGGCTGTCATTCTCAGCCAGTGACTAACAGTACTCAGGAGATTTGAATATATTTTTTTCTGCATTGACTACAAAAAGCACATGTCTTACCATTATGTAGACATAGCTTCTGATGACAGAAGTAAATTCATCATTTAATAACGAGTTAATGAGGAATAGTTTAAAGGCTTAAAGGACAGAAAGCTGACACCAGGGTCTTATTGGTGTCACTTAGGAGGGGAGCACAGCCCTGCTCTGCTGTCTTTCTGGGCTTGGCAGGTGGGTAACCCTGGGGGAGCCGGGCATCTTCCCTCCTTCTTTCCAAAAAAAGAGGTAGGGATTGCCAGCTCCAGTTCTGCTCTAAGGTGCCATGAGATGTTCAGGGGACTTCAATTGGAGAGCTTTTAAGCTTAGTATCTTTTTTCAAACTTAGAATGGTCAGCGTCTTGTTTTGGACTTGTGCCTTTAGAGTTCAGAAGATGAGCTGGGTGATGGCTTGAGACCTTTAGAGTAGAATTTATTCTTTTGCATGTATTCAGCCTATTATACATAAACTCATTCTAAAGGAGAAGAATCTTATTTGACCTACAAACTACGCCTTAAAGCAAAGTTAGTGATCAAAGTATTTGTAAATGATGAACTTTTAGCTGAACTAGATAGCATATGGGATCTGCCTTTGTGCTATTCTTCAACTTTACTGAGGTCATAATGTTCAGGTATCACAGTAGCTGTGGTGGTTCAATGATAGAAACTTAACCAAGATTATAAGTATTGTATAATTTCTTGCAAGAGAGAAGGATGCTGGAGACCTTAAACTGGCTGACTCTCACATCTCCCGGGCCCTGCGGAAATCCACTCTTGTTGCTAGGAACAGTGAAGAATTAAAAATTCATTTTGGCTTTCAATGTATGTAAATTTGTTAGGAATTGATTTGCCTGAAATTTTGTCAAAGTTACCTTTAATCTCTAAGGATCATGTTTATTCAAGGGAGTGTGCTGATAAAATCACATAAAGGGAAGAGAATACAGAACATGGATGTCTGGATATTGTCAAGGGTCAGAAGAACTCTAGAGCAAAACACAGGGTATTTTGAATTAGGTCATGGAACCATTTTTCTATAAGGTGTTATTATCACATACAGAAATTCTTATGGGAACGGACAGAATTTACTTGAATTTTAAAAATGGGCTCGGAGCCTGTGGCTCAAGTGGCTAAGGCACCAGCCACATACACCTAAGGTGGCGGGTTTGAATCCAGCCCAGGCCCGCCAAACAACAATGACG
>NW_003852543.1:1413899-1446218 GCF_000181295.1 Otolemur garnettii | reverse complement strand
TTTTTTTTTTGACAGAGTCTCATTTTGTCACCCTTGGTAGAGTGTTGCAGCTAGTTTTTAAAGATGGTTTGTCACTCTTGCTCAGGCTGGTCTTGAACTCCTGAGCTCAGGCAATCCACCTATCTCCCTCAACCTCCCAGAGTGTTAGGATTACAGAAGGGAGTCACCTTGCCTGGCCCTAAACATTTCTGTGTATTATTAAAAGTCTTCAAAATACTTTAAAGGCTGTCACTGTCATGTGCTATTTTGAAACTAGCAAATAAAGGAATGCAAATTAAAACATAATTATTTTTCAACCTAGTGCTGAGATTGGGAGTATTTATAAGGGAGGAAATACTGATGTGGTTTTTCTGTTCCAGATGCCCTCTTAAGCTAGGTCATTCCATACTAATAATTCACTTTTTATTTTCTTTCCCTTTTCATTTGCATGTCTGTTTTTAGTGATAGAGCCAGGAGTTATCTTTCATTAACAGGTGTAGAAAACACTCGAGTCTGCTAGCAGATGGTGGACCCCCAAGAACACTTAACAGGCCTTCTTTGCAGGACTTGAGTCATTGGGCTGGGCCTTGTTGGTGCTCTGAGCAGTAACTCCCCTCATCTGTACCCAGTTCAGCTTGTAACTATAGTACATCTACTCAACTAGGCCCTGGGACACTGCTTGGTCAAGATCTTTCCCTGGAGTCTCCAAAGGAGGGTGTAATTTGTGGGATATAATTAGCTTTAATGTCTGGTCGAGCCTCCTCTAGCTTAGGTGAAAACGCTCTCTCATCAGGTAGAGCACTCCAGAGGCAGCAGTTACCAGACGGGAAGTCTAGGGAGAACAACTCTCCTGCAAAAACAAAAGCTGATGCTCCTGCAAGCTGGCACATTTACTTCTTGGGAGCTTTGTGGGAAAGGGAAAGTATCTATGGTTTGTTTTCTGTTTAGTCTAGGGGTTCCCACTGCTCTTTAAACTCTGGCAGAATTCCCAGTGGCTAAAGCTGGAAGGATTTTATTTTTCATTACATTTTCTTTGTAAAGATGTTGAGTGGGTAGTTTAGGCCCTCCTGGAATTCCTGTGTCCTCGAGGCCCTGTGTCCCTGTAGGGGGTTCTGGTTCTATAAGGTACTGAGACCCCAGGCCATCAGCTAAAAAAGCTGTTATTAAACCCAGATACCGACACTCTGTGACTTGCTTCCTGTTCACAAGACTTCCTTTCCACTAAGGCTCCGAGTGCTTGGATTGTACGTTACGTCCTATCGGCAACTTGTGAACTGTGGCAGGTAAAACTAGGAAGCTTATTAGTGGATCTCTGTATTTATTTAAATTTTTTTTTCACGTTTCAGTTTTGTATTGGTAAAATATGCCAAACATAAAATTCACCATGTTAACCTTTCTTAATTTTTTTTGAGACAGAGTCTCACTTTGTTGCCCTGGGTAGAGTGCCATGGTGTCACAGCTCACAGCAAGCAACCTTAAACTCATGGGCTTAAGTGATTCTCTTTCCTCAGCCTCCCAAGTAGCTAGGACTACAGGAGTCCACCACAATGCCCGGCTGCTTAGAGATGGGGTCTCATTCTTGCTCAGGCTGGTCTTGAACTCATGAGCTCAGTCAATCCAACTACCTCAGCCTCCCAGAGTGCTAGGATTACAGGAGTGAGCCACCATGCCCGGTCCATGTTAACCCTTTTCAAGTGTACAATTCAGTGCATTAAGTACATTAGCATTGTTATACAACAATCACCACCACTTAGCTGCAGAAATTTTTCATCTTCCCAAACTGAAACTCTGTACCATGAAACAGTAACTGCCCATTCCTCCCTCTCTCCAGCCCCTGCTCCCCACTTCCCTTCCTCCTTTCTCTATGAATTTGGCTACTCTATGTACCTCATATAGGTGGTATCATACAGTATTTGTGGGGTTTTTGTAGTTCTCTTAAGGACACCCTGGAGAGTTTAGAACTTCATTACTACTTATGAGTCATTTCTGGGCAGGCCAACCTAGTTGTGGCAGGACTAAGGGGGAGGGACATGCTATGTGTGTTCGTGTGTGTGTGTGTGTGTGTGTGTGTGTGTGTGTAGGATGTCCCCAGGCTTGCACTGCCCATGCTGGCCTGGTGTGATGGGCTTTTGTAGCTGCTGACCCCTATTCCTGTCTAGATACCTGGCTGAGTCTGTACTTTCTTTCACCGTCCCTGGTTCAGATATTCGTATTTGACCAAAATCTGATGAGATTTTAATACTATTTTTTAAAAGCATTGCCCACATGTGGTATAAAAATTCTCTTCTCCACTGCAGCCTCAGCCCTCTCCCTATGGGGAGTTGAGGTTACCCATCTCTTGAGTCTTTCCAGAGATATTCAATCCATATGCAAGCCTATGTATGTTTGTATGTGTGTTCCAGTCTCCAGTATGTTTTGTTAATTTAATAGAATGTTACTCATAGCTATGGTTAAATCAATATCCAGGGTTCACATTTTTTGTGGCTGTGGAAATTCCGTTTTCAGCTGAATCATGTAATATACTATAATTATATTTTACTTCTTGTCTTAGTCCATTTTCTGTTGCTTATGACAGAATACCTGAAATCAGGTAATTTATAAAGAAATGCATTTTTTTTTGTTAGCGGTTTTTGGCCGGGGCTGGGTTTGAACCCTCCACCTCCGGCATATGGGGCCGGCACCTACCTCCTTGAGCCACAGGCGCCACCCAAGAAATGCATTTCTTACAATTATAGAGGCTAGGAAGGTCAAGGAGGCCCATCTGGTAGAGCTTCTTGCTGGTAGAGATTCTTCAGAGTCCTGAGGTGGCACAGGACATATCATATGGCAAGGGGGCTGAGTGTGCTCACATGCCATGTCATGCCTCTCTTCCTTTCATAAAGCCATTGGTCCCACTGCCCTGGTAACTCATTAATCTGTTAATCTAAGAATTGATTGATCCACTCTTGAGGGAGAGCCATTATGACCTATCACCTCTTAAAGGTCCCACGTCGCCCTACAGCCACATTGGGGGTTAAGTCTCAGCGTGGGCTTTGGAGGGGACATTCAAACGATAGCTCTTCTTGGGTAGCTTTTTGATATTCCTGAATTTACTAGTTGCCTAAGTACCAGTCACTCATTCTTCCCTAAACTCTAAAGAACATTTGCATCTCCTCTCCCAATGATGAAAATTATTAGGATTGGCCATGTCGGCTACTACTCTGGGGTCCCCTCCTCCTCCTGAGGTCCAGCCCTTGTTTCATGCAGCCCAGGTCCTTTTACCTCTTGGCTTTCTCTTCCTCACTTTGGCAAAGAGCCCATCCTCCACTAACTAACTGGGATTTGCATGTGTGATGCCATTTTTCCAGCCTTACCTTGAGGTAGTTTGGCTAGAGACAGAATTCATAAAGGAAAACAAGTCCTGTTATAATTTTGAAGTCATTGATATATTTCCTTTGAGTTTCCATTTGCTCTTGAGAAGTAGGATGCTAATATAATTCACTAGCGAATAGTGTGCTTCTCTTCACATTCTCTTAGCGTTGTAACATCCCCGATGAAGCCTTTCAGTGAGTTTTTCTCTCCATTGTGCTGCTCACCCAGGGGCCTGTTTAGGAAAGACCTTTATCCTCAGTTCTGGAGTGTTTTCTTCATCCTCCCTCTCCAGTCCCCCGTCTGTGTTCTCTCTGGAACTCCTCTCAGTCGTTGGGATGTCCTGATTGCTATTCTCAGCTCAGAGTCTTACAGGCTGAGTTCCTCAGCCTCCTGTTGCTGGAGGAGACCCAGGGACAGCCTCTCCTCTCGTCTCCAGCCCTCCCCTACACCCACCTTCACAGTGGGAGCCTTTCCTTGGATGTCTGGCAAGTAACAAGTAGAATGTCGTATGGAAAATCTTTGCTGCAGTTTAGGTGGCATGGGTCTGGACTTGCTGGTTAATGCAGGTATCTGTCCTCACCAGGTGATTGCTAAGCTCTCCTTGACATGAATGACTGAAGACAAAGTTTGGTCACGTTCCCTTTGTGCTCTGCATGTTCCTTTTCTGTTTCTGGGCTGAATCTTCCTTGCCAAGTGTTTTCAGGTTCTCCCAGACATTTTATGTGTTCAACTTCTACAGCCCAGGTGTGCTGCCGCACTGTTAATCCATGCCTGATCTTTTTTTTTTTTTTTTTTGAGACAGAGTCTCACTATGTGGCCCTCGGTTGCCTTGGCATCACAGCTCATAGCAACCTCAAACTCTTGGGCTCAAGCAATTCTCTTACCTCAGCCTCCCAGGTAGCTGGGACTATAGGTGCCCACCATAACACCTGGCTACTTTTTGGTTGTAGTTGTCATTGTTGTTTGGCAGGCCCAGGCTGGGTTCAAACCCACCAGGTCTGGTGCATGTGGCCAGTGCCCTAGTTACTGAGCTACAGGCACTGAGCCATGCTTGATCCTTTCTCAGGTTTGCTGGCATTGCTCAGGATTTCTGACACTCCTCATAGGTGTGCTTTGTCCTGGGGTGGGTGCAGCCCTGTTGGTCTGTCTTCCCAGGGCTGTGTACTGCATCCCACTCTGGCCTTCACTTTCTCTTTGGTCCTGATGGAAGCCTGCTGCCATGCTGGACTCTGAGCCAGGACCACTCTTCCAAGGCACTAGTATCTTCTGCCTGTCCAATCTCATGGTTCACTCCATGTAGCCTTGCCTTGAGAAAATGATGCTCTTCTAAAGTAGACTTGTGAAATATGTAGGAAGGACTCCCTCCTCAGAAGCCTTGGTTGTTTTTGGTGCTGCAGAGATTAGACTAGTCAGCCCTAAAGAATCTTGAGGAACTGCTGAAAGCCAGGGTCACCACTCAGCCACCAGTCTTCTCCCCCCATGGGCGTCCTAGACACAGGATTCTCTCCCTCTTTCTTCAACCCTTTTCTGTCATCATGACATCCAAGAGGTTGCCGGGGGAGGGTAAGCTAGTCCCTTATTTGACCTGTGAAGTCCCCTTCAAGTTTGTCCTGCTGATCTGTAGGCATTGTGACATCCAGCCACTGCCCCCAAAGCATGAAAGGAGCTGGCCTTTCCTGGACCCATGTCCACCATCCTGTCATCAGATACATTCTAGAATTCTATTGCTCCTACACAGGAATGAGGGGGACAAAGTATTCCATGTCAAAGGGGCATCACTCAGACTTGCTCACTGGGAAATGCAGTGACAGGAGAGATAGTAACTGGGCCCCTGAAATAATGAGGTGATGTTGACCTGAGCGGCTCTGATACTCCCCCAGTTCTGCCAGTTCTGACTGATGCCATTCTTGACATGTATTTTAGGCACTCTGTTTGTCTCAGGCTAATAAGGATCTGCAAAATGGTATTGCTGGAGGAAAGTTATATTTTAAATATTTAGTGTTTGTTCTCAAACTGTGTATTCAACCTAAGGGAACTGTGTTTCCTCGAGGCCTGGGGGCCTCACTCACTACCACCTGTCTGCACTAGATGTCAACCAGACTGTGCTAACCCCTGGCAGCTGCCACCTACTGCCTGCAGGATCCACAGGCCAGGTCTGAGCCATTCTAATCTTGACAGCTTCCTAGTCTCTTTTAAACTTGAAGCTTCTGCCCTTCTTAGGTTGAGGAATGGATTTCATTTTGCTTAAGGATGAATAAGTCATATCAGGGAAGTAAGCTGCGAGGAAAAGTGGACCCCTTATGTTTTTCGTCTTTTTCTTCCTTCCCCTGGATCCCCTTTGCTGTGTCTAACGAGCAGTGTCTTTGGGCCAATT
Organism: Otolemur garnettii; assembly: GCF_000181295.1. NCBI lineage: Eukaryota > Metazoa > Chordata > Mammalia > Primates > Galagidae > Otolemur > Otolemur garnettii. The sequence continues at coordinate 1,440,514 of NW_003852543.1, read as the reverse complement.
ATGGCATCTTCTGTTGGAAAGCGTCTGAGAATTTTTCAAAGTATTCCTCATTCTCTCTCCTATTCCCACCCCTGGCTAAGGGCAAGTTTCACACCTGCAATGTAATGTCCTGTTTGTGAACACAGTGGGAAGGGGGAAAGTAGGATTATTTCTTAGAGCCAATACTGCCTTCTTTTATAGCAGAGGTTTTCAAACAGTGTTTTCTAACTGTAATGTGAGGAAACGAAAAAGAGGTGGCTTATAATAAAATAACGTGAAGCTCAACTTGTAAATGCTGGGTAGTGAAGTACCCAGAGACTTGCACCTCGCTGTGTCCCAAGCACATGGTGCATGGCTGCTGCAAATGCAGTGGGCCTGACAGTGATGGACCTTCTCAGATGGTGACCGAGGTCCTAGAAAGTTTCAAAGAGGACGGAAGGATACCAGTCCTCCATTTTCATCACAACTGCAGTCCTGGGAAATTAGGTGGATTTTAGAACTATACAAAATATTCATATGTATGTAAAATGGAATTAGGTTCTAGTCTCAGGAGGTCACTGGAGAAATGGAACAGTTGTTCCTGGTCCCCAAAAGTCACGGAGAACTCTGAGTTCATTTACAAATTCTAAAATGCTTGGAAGGGCTATGGTCCTGATGCAGAGAACCTCTGGTGTGGAGCCTACCATAGAAATCAAGGTAAGGTGATAGGCCATGTGTTAGTTCTTCCAAGAAACAGAACCAATAGGTTGTCTATCTGTCTATCCTCTATCTATCTATCTATCTGTCTATCTTCTATCTATAGAAAGATTTATTTTAAGGAATTAGCTCACATGATATTGTGGGCTGGCAAATATGAAATCACAGGGTAGTGGCTGGAGACTCAGGAAGGAGCTGATGCTGCAGTTTTGAGTCCTAAGGCGGTTTGAGGCAGACTTCCCTCTTACTCATGGGACCTCAACTTTTTCTTATTAGATGGGCCCACTCACATTAAAAGAGCAATTTTCTTTACTCAAAGTCTGCTAATTTAAATGTTATTAATAAATTGAAAAATACCTTTACAACAGCATCTGAATTAGTGTTTGACCAAACAATTGGGTACCATAGCTGGCCACGTTGCCACATTAAATTAACTATCATAGCATATGACAAAGAAGTTGAAGAATTTTGTGTTTCTGTAATTGGAACTCAAAGGGTAGTCACTGTAAATATCTTTATGCGTTTTTCTTTGAAGCATAACCAGCGTGCAGCGTTCAGACAATGGGTCGTATATCTGTAAGATGAAAATAAACAATGAAGAGATTGTGTCTGACCCCATCTACATTGAGGTACAAGGTAAGTCCAGAGGGCAAGTCCTGGTGTCCCAGAACTGTTTGTTTTAAAGCCTGCCTTAGTGTGTAATAGTCTGGACTTTGGCCTGTCTGTTTATAACTCTGTATACAAACCTTGAAAATCTATCAACACTGAAATTTTACAAGGCAGTCCTCCTTGTAGACTGTAGATAATAATGAAATGAATTCAATACTTACAGTTTGAGCTCTATCCTAATTATTAGAGGTAAGATAAAGAGAGGTAGATTTCCTTATTCATTGGGGTTTTTTTTTTGGTTTTTTTTTTGCAGTTTTTGGCTGGGGCTGGGTTTGAATTTACCACCTCCAGTATATGGGGCCAGCGCCCTACTCCTTTGAGCCACAGGCACCACCCTGTCCACTGGGTTTTTTATAATAAAAATAAGCTGAAAACTTCTTTTTAGGAAGCAAAATGCATTGTTTTAATCCAGTTCCCAATGCTGAGACCAGATACCAGTCACTTGGTCAAGGGGCTATTGGATTTTTGTTCAGGACCTTTTCCTGTTTTGCCTGTGCAGATGGTGAAACACTGGAGGGTGAGTGGTTTTCCTGAACTGAGTCAACAGCTCAGCTGGAGACTCCTCTAGGTGCAAAGATCTCTGTCTGGTGCATGGTTCAGAGAAATTCCATGATATCACATGAGGGTCAGTGAGGGTGAGGAATGAGACATCGGGCTAGGATGGCCAGTCTCTGCCCTCAGGGACTTTAACTGTCATGGGGAATGTGAACTGATGTCCAGGTGAACCAGATCAGGTGAGCCCAGGTCCTGAGCTTGGTGCCCTGGGTCTAGGGGTTTATATGCCTGGTTCTGCGATGGCAGGGCCTATCCAGGGAGGCTGCAAGCAGGAGCACCTTTATTATCACCCCAAGTGGTTGCTCCCCTCCCCCCTTAGGGTCTGCTGTCCAAGGGCTCTGCATCTCTGCTCTCCAAGGCACCCCTGTTAGCAGAGCCATTGAATCATCTCTCTTTCTTACATTCTTTCACCCTCAACCACAAACATCTCCCACTAAACGGCTACCCTGCTACCCATTTTTTTGTGAGCCTGAACTTGATACCCAATAAAACAGGAGGCCTGAGAGAGGAAGAGGGAAAGGAGGAGGAGGCTTGTGGGAGTGAAACAGAGAAGGGGAAGAGATGAGGGCGGGAGGCCCCTCAGAGGAGGCTCTTTTAAACCTCCACATATCTCAGCATTCTGTCAACATCAGCCAGAGAGGATTTCTACATTTGCTGCTAATCTGAGGAAAATATTTGATGGATATTTTATGAAAAATGCCCAGAGGAGGAACATGTTAAATCTGAATGCAGGCTGGGGGTTGCTGGCTCACGCTTGTTTATGCCCGCACTCTGGGAGGCCAAGGCAGGTGGATTATTTGAGCTCAGGAGTTTGAAATCAGCCTGAGCAAGAGTAAGATCTTGTTTCTACTAAAAATAGAAAAACTGAGGCAAGAGGATCTCTTGAGCTTAGGAGTTTGAGGTTGCTGTAAACTATGAAGACGCCATGGCTCTCTACTCAGGACCACAGAGTAAGACTCTGTCTAAAAAAAAAAAAAAAATCCAAATGCAGTTTTGGAAAACCATGAAACAGGAAAAAGGAATCCCATTCCACACGACTCCCACATTATTCCTGCCAGAACTGGATTTGTGAGTTCTCAATGCCAGAAGAACACAATTAGCTTGGCTTGTTAAATTTTTGGCACAATAAGTACTGACTGTCTTTCTCTGAGATATTCTTAAACTTCCCTATAGCCCTGATTTTGGAATTACATTAGATTTTAGGATTGTAGCTGTTATCTATTTTCATGAGAATGTGCTTTGAAAAGCGTTCAGCCATGGGCGAAGCCTGTGGCTCAAAGAAGTAGGGCCCTGCCCAGTATACCAGAGGTGGTGGGTTCAAACCCAGCTCTGGCCAAAAACTGCAAAAAAAAAAAGAAAAGAAAACAGAAGTGTTCAGCTGTATACACGTGTAGGGATTTTAAAATTTATCATCACTCATCTGAGAGTCACATGCAATACATCATCCTTATGCCATGGGCAGGCCTACTATGTAGCTTTGTTTTCACTCTGGTTTTTTTTTTGTATTAGTTAAGAAATAGTAAAACCCTGCCAACCAAAACAGTCCCAGGAGGTTAAGCAACACCTGACTTAAGAGCTGTCTGTGGCCTCCCTTGGAGTAAAACCAGTTCTGAATCACTGTTTACAGCCAGTTTGGGAACAGTGTCCTAGAAAGCCAGCTTAAGGTAACTGGTAGAAGTCAAGCTCTGTACTTCATCTCACTCAACTTTAAAGAGGTGAAAAGCAGCCACGTCAGACCCAGCATAGTGCATAGTGTATAAAGGAATCTCCTGCTACCGAGTTCTAGCTCAGTTTGTTTTCCTCCGACTCTGCCTCTGCTGAAGGATCTGAAGCATTCTTTCCTTTAATGCTTTCTCTGCAGGACTTCCTTACTTTACTAAGCAGCCGGAGAGCATGAATGTCACCAGAAACACAGCCTTCAACCTCACCTGTCAGGCGGTGGGCCCGCCTGAGCCAGTTAACATTTTCTGGGTTCAAAACAGCAGCCGCATTAATGAACAGCCTGAAAAATCCCCCTCTGTTCTAATTGTTCCTGGTAAGTCCAAGCAGTGTGTTTATTTGTTTGTTTGTTTATTCTCTAACCGTGGAAGGGATAATAATGCAGGCACAGCAGCCGAGGTTATGGGGCTAGGTAGAGAGGAAGGTAGGTACAGGTGTGAGAACTCACAGGCCAGGGTTTGGAGGTGGGTGAGGGCCCTCCAAGAGTGCGTTTGGTGAAGTCAGTGAAGTGGCCAGAATCTCCCAGCCCCGGTAGAGAGAGTCCTGTTCACCTCTCGTGTTGCTGACCACTATGGCAGGTTCTGTGCTTACAGAACCACTGATGTGAAGGCCTCAGTGGGTTTGAAAGCAAGAAAGTGGACACAGGGACCTGTTGCAGGAAATTGGTAAGTCATTGTAGGAGTGTGGTTCAATGGACATTCCATGGTCTTCTTGATATCCATCTAAGTGAGAGTGCCCTGATGATGTTCTTGTCAACAGCACTGACATTCCCTGTGCCCCTAAAGCCTGTGGGTTCCCTTGTGTGGCTCCTCTGATTGTGTCTTTTAGCAGCCTCTGGCAAGGTTACCACACTCCCTCCCACCTTCCTTTCTCCATGCCTTCAGCAAACATTTTAGGAGGGACTAAACTCGAGCTGTTTCTCCCTATTCACTGGTCCTTGTTTGTTGCTAACAGGAGTTATGAATGGCAAGGTGCCCCGGTGCTCAGTCCTGAACCCCCTTATTTTCAGTTTGAAGTGCTCCCTGCCTGGAATGCCATCTGTATGATGATGACCTTGAACTTTACCTCTCCAGTCCAGACCTTTCTCCCAAGCCTTGGGCTCATGTATGCGGCTGCCTCCTTGGCACGTCCACTCGCTGGGTGTGTTGACTTTTTAAAATGAAACCCTCGATGCCACCACAGACAGGTCCCACCCCAGAATTCCCCATATTGGTGAGTGATAACACCATCTGCCCATCCTTCCTTTTTCTCATTTTTCATGTTGACTGCATCAGCAGTTTTGTCGGTTCTGCTTCTACAGCGGTCTGAAAGCTGTCATTTCTCTAGCTCTGCTGCTGGCACTCTGGTCCATGTGCCTGCCGGCTCTTACCAAGACCACTGCAGGAGCTTCCTAGCCCTACTCCCGTCTACCCTCCTCAGCAGCAGATTATATCACCTGCCTGCTGATTTAATCTTTCCATTGTCTCAGACCATCACCCAGAGTCCTCTTGCCCTTGCCCCTAGGGATTGCGGGTCTGGCCCCTGCCCAACTCTCCAACCTTATCCGACTCTGCTCCTTAAGCACCAGTCATAGTGACTGTCTGTCCTTTCTCCAAACACGGTATGTTTCTTCCTGCCTCAGGACCTTTGCACTGTCTCTTCTGTCTGTCTATAGTTTTTCCATCTGCTCCTTGTCCCAAAGAAGTATCACTTCTTCAGAGAGACCTTCCCTGACCAGCTCTTTATTGACTGCCAATCACATATTCTTATCTACTTCCTCCATTGCATTTGGCACTATCCGTAACTACCCTGTGATTTGTTTGATTTCCTTGTGTATTTTAGAGAGCTTTGTAAGGACAAAGACTTTGTGTTTCCTGTTCACTACTAGACACCCAGCCTCTAAAGCAATATCTGACTCATAGTAGTTTTCAGTCGATATTTATGGTGAGGATGGATAATAGTGTTCAGTCAATATTTATGGTGAGGATGGATCAACAAGTGAATGCCAGGCTTGGCGCCAGTAGCTCAGCAGCTAGGGCGCCAGCCACATGTACCGGAGCTGATGGGTTCACATCCAGCCTGGGCCTGCCAAACATCAATGACAACTACAACCAAAAACATAGCTGGGCGTTGTGGTGGGTGCCTATAGTCCCAACTACTTGGGAGGTTGAAGCAAGAGAATCGCTTAAACCCAAGAGTTGGAGGTTGCTGTGAGCTGTGACTCCATGGCACTGTACCAAGGGTGACATAGTAAGACTCTGTCTCAAGAAAAAAAAAAAAAATACAAGTGAATGCCAGCCCCTAGCTATTGTCTCCGAATCACTTTTCTAAACCTTACCTTTAGGAGGAATGTTATAGTTTTCTCTGCCATGATCTGAGTTTTCTTAATTTTTTTTCCACCTTTCATCTGAGTTTTCTTTGAGTTTCTCCAAGGAGTTGATAATTAAGTAACTTCTTGGTTCAAAATAAATGTCAAAGAATATACTCCAGCCTTTCTTTTTTTTTTTTTTGAGACAGAGCCTCAAGCTGTCCCCCTGGGTAGAGTGCTGTGGCATCACAGCTCACAGCAACCTCCTACTCCTGGGCTCAATCGAGTCTCCTACCTCAGCCTCCCAAGTAGCTGGGACCACAGGTGCTCACCACAACGCCTGGCTATTTTTTGGTTGCAGCCATCATTGTTGTTTGGTGGGCCGGGCTGGATTTGAACCTGCCACCTTAGGTGTATGGGGCTGGTGCCTTAGCCACTTGAGCCACAGGCGCCAAGACTCCAGCCTTTCTAGGACGATTGCTCTGAACTCCCATGAAGAAAAGTCTTTCTTCATTCAGGGAAAATTGGCGTACAATTAAATGCCTAGAACTTAGTTGTGCGACTCAATGAGTTTTCATAAGTGTAGACACCCATGTAACCACCACCTCACTCAAGTTGTAGAACATTGCCCTCACCTTGGAAAGTCCCTCATCGGCCCTTACGGTTGTCACCACCTTCCATCAGCAATACTATTCCAGTGTCTAGCATCACAGATTAATTTTGCCTATTCTTGAATTTCAGAAAATGGAATACAAAGTATATATACTTTTTTGTATCAGATTTTTATTTTTCTTCACTTAACATCCTTTTGAAATTCATCCATGTTGCTTTGTGCATGAGTAGTACATTGCTCTTTATTTTTGACACAGTGCTCTGTTGCATGAATTTGTTTATTTTGTTTGGTGAACATTTGGTGAACATTTGGGCTGTTTCTGGTTGTTGGCTATTATGAGTAAAGTAGCTGTGAATGTTTGCATGCAAGTGTTTTGGTGGATGTACATTTTTATTTAGTCTTGGATAAAAACCTAGGAGAGTGGTGGCACATCTCTGTAGTCTTTGCTACTTGGGAGGCTGAGGCAGGAGAATTGCTTAAGCCCAGGAGTATCAGACTGAAGTGAGCTATGAAGAGGCCACTGTATTCTCATCCCAGCAACAGAGCAAGACCCTGTCTTAGAAAAAAACCAGCTCCATGCTTGTAGCTCAAGTGGCTAAGGTGCCAGCCATATACACCAGAGCTGGTGGGTTCAAATCCAGCTTTAGGCCTGCGAAATAACAATGACAAATATAACCAAAAAATAGCTGGGCATTGTGGAGGGCGCCTGTAGTCCCAACTACTTTGGAGGCTGAGGCAGGAGAATCGCTTGAGCCCAAAAGTTGGAGGTTGCTGTGAGCTGTTATGCCATAGCACTCTACCCAGGGTGACAGCTTGAGACTCTGTTTCCAAAAAAAAAAAAAACCCCACAAAAACCTAGGAGGGGAATTGCTGGGTCTTATGGTAGGTATATGCTTAACTTTCCATTTTATTTCATTTTTTTGAGACAGAGTCACACTCCATTCTCTGGGTAGAGTGCTGTGGCATCATAGCTCACAGCAACCTCAAACACTTGGATTCAAGTGGTCCACTTTCCTCAGTCAACCAAGTAGCTGGGACTACAGATGCCCACCACAGTAGTCAGCTAATTTTTTTGTTTTTTAGTAGAGACAGGGTCTTGCTCTTGGTCAAGTTGGTATTGAACTCAGAGTTCAAGTGATCCATCTACCTCAGCCTCCCACAAAGCTAGGATTACAGGCATGAGCCACCTCACCGGGGCTATGCTTAAATTTTTTTTTTTTTTTTTTGAGATAGTCTCAAGCTGTAGCCCTGGGTAGAGTGCCATGGCGTCACAGCTTACAGCAACCTCAAACTCTCTTGGGCTTAAGTGATTCTCTTGCCTCGGCCTCCCAAGTAGCTGGGACTATAGGTGCCCACCACAATGCCCAGCTATTTTTGTTGTTGTTGTTGTTGTTGTTGCAGTCATCATTGTTTTAGCTGGCCCAGGCTGGGTTCGAACTCACTACCCTCGGTATATGTGGCCAACTTTCTGCTGACTGAACTACGAGCACTGCCTATTAATTTGGTTTTAATTTGCGTTTCATTTCTGTAATGCCTAATTTTAGATTAGATTTAGGAAAGATTTTCATGTCTTTTCATGTGCTGATTAACCAGTCATATGTTCTTTTTAGTATATATAGGGTGTCATGAAGTTCGTCTACAATTTAAAATAGACAATTATCTGTGTGTGTGTATATATATGTAAAATCAAAATTCTTAAAATCCATTTGTCTGTTTATGAACACTTAAGTTGTTTTTGTGTTCTGACTATTGTAAATAATCCTTCCATGAATGTGGGAGTACAGCTATCTTTTCAAGATACTGATTTTATTTTCTGTGGATATATGCCCAGTATGGGGATTGTAATTTTAATTATTTGAGGAAACTCCATACTGATTTCCTTAATGGCTGTGCCAAAATGCATTCCCACCATCAGTGTACCCATTATGTGCCAATAAATAGTAAACAAATGGAAAGTGACATCAAGTATGCTATTAGTATAGAGAAAATAGATTTTTTTTAATGTTGTATAGGAAAATATGTCCATCTCTGTTCATCTACAATTTTTCCTTTTTTATATATTTTCTCAGAAATTAGAAGTGTGTTTTTGTGAATTCTTTTAACACTTCAGGCTATAATTTGTCTCAGTTTCGAGATCTGGTTTATTTCTAAATGGTTTATTTCTTACCAACTACCAGATTTCGGATCTTAAGTTCCCTATGGGTGATGGGGGCAACAGTCTTGCTCTGTTGCCATAATAGCTCATTGCAGTCTCAAACTCCTGGTCTCAAGTGATCCTCTAGTCTCAACCACCCAAGTAGCGGGGACTACAGGTGCCCTCTACCATGCTCAACTGATTTTTAAAAAATTTCAGATTAATATGAGGGCACAAATGATATGGTTACATTGTTTACATTTCTTAGGTAAAGTTCAAGTTGTGGTTGAGCCCCTCACCCAGGGGCAGTGCAGAATACGGTTACATTGTGCACGTTAGGTGAGACTACACCATCACCCTCCCGCCTCTCCTTTCCCTCATCCCCCCTTCATTTGAATTTAATTGACTTTTTCTCTCATGTAGGCATGTAGTTTATCTGTTGGCTTCATATTATTATTGAGTACATTGGATGCTTGCTTTCCCATACTTGTGATGCTTTATTAAGAGTGTGATTCAACTCTATCCGGGTAAATACAAAAGATGTAAAGTCTCCATATTTTTTTGGCTGAATAGTATTCTATGCTATACATACACCACAATTTATTAATCCATTTATGGGTTGATGGGCACTTGGGTTAATTCTATATCTTGGCAATTGTGAGTTGAGCTGCAGCAAACATTCTAGTGCAAATGTCTTTATGGTAAAATGATTTTTTTTTCTTCTGGATAGATACCTAGTAATGGGATTGCAGGATCAAATGGAAGGGCTACTTCTGGTTCTTTGAGGATTCTCCGTATTTCTTTCCATAGAGGCTGTATTAGTTTGTAGTCCTGCCAGCAATATAAAAACGTTCCCTTCTCTCTGTAACTGCACCAGCATCTGAACATTCAGGAATTTGTGATGTGGGATAATCTCTCTGGGGCTAGATGATAGCTTAAGGTGGTTTTGATTTGCATTTCTCTGATGATTAGAGATGATGAGCATTTTTTCATATGTTTACTGGCCATTCCATTCCTTTATCTTCGGAGGAGATTCTGTTCAAGTCTCTACCGGACTTGCACCTCTGACCTCAAACGTTAACTCTTGATGGATAAAAGATTCAAATTTAAGACAAAAAATGATAAAAATTCTAGAAGAAAGTGTGGAACAACTCTTGACAAAATCAGCCTGGGAAAAGATTTTCTGAAAAAGATCCCCTTGGCAATTGCAGCAACACCAAAAATAAATGAATGGGACATGACCAAACTAAAAAGCTTCTGCACAGCTAAGGGCACAACAACTAAAGCAAACAGAGCAGCCTTCAGAAAGGGAGACGATATTTGCATGCCACAAATCTGATTTTTCTGTTGTAGAGACAAGGTCTTGATTTTATTGAGGTTGGTCTCGAACTCTTGTGCTCAAGTGATCCTCCCACCTTGGCCTCCCAGAGTTCTAGGATTATAGGTGTGAGCTACTGTGCCAGGCTTCGTTTTTTTTTTTGAGACAGAGTCTCAAGCTGTTGTCCTGGGTAGAGTGCTATGGCATCACAGCTCACAGCAATCTCAAACTCTTAGGCTTAAGCAATTCTCTTGCCTTAGCCTCCCTGGGACTATAGGTGCCCACCACAATACCCAGCTATTTTTTGGTTGTAGTTGTAATTGTTGTTTGGCAGGCCCAGGCTGAGTTCAAACCTGCCAGCTCTGGTGTATGTAGCTGGCGCCCTAGTCGCTGAGCTACAGGCGCTGAGCCCCTACTTTCTTTTGAAGTTTTTTTTTTTGTAGGGAAGACAAAATTGAGTAATTTCTACCCTAAGATAATAGTATTTTTTTGTTTGTTTTTTGGGGTTTTTTGTTTTGTTTTTGAGTCAGAGTCTTACTGTATTGCCCTTGGTAAGAGTGCCGTGATGTCACAACTCACAGCAATCTCCAAGTCTTGGGCTTAAGTGATTCTTTTGCCTTTGTTTGGGGTTTTTTTGTTTGTTTATTTGGTTGGTTGGTTTTTCTGATTCTATTATTAGTTCCATGTCTACCTGGTATATTTGTAAAACCAATTCTGAATTGTTGAGTTGCTCCAATGCCAGGAACTCCAAGTCCTTGATTAAGCATATTGCTTTAATGTATGTGTTGATGATTAAGACCCTCACCATATGGCCTTGTTTGTGTGTTTAGAGGAGTAATTGAGCTCACATTTTTCCCAGGGGTATTAATATTCTTGAGGTGGACTACTTACTAGGTTTACCTGAATTTGATGCCACAGGGTTCGAATCATTACCACTCTTTATAGGAGGCATTGGGATTATGTGATCATCTGAAAAGCTTAGCACACAGGCCCAGACAGTAAGATGAGCCACTCCAATCACCCTTACAAATTTGAACAGAGTAGCGTATATAGCCTGTTGGTCGCATGAACAAGACTCATTTGTTTATTTGCATCTCATTAAATTCTTACTTGCCCTGACTCAGCTAATGAGGTTCTCTTTGGAACCTAAGGTCTAAAAATGTTCATTTTTCTTGTTCTTGTTCTTTATTTTTTTAAATTCTTTTCTTTTCTTTCTTTTTTTTTTGAGACAGAGTCTCACTCTGTCATACTGGATAGAGTGTCATGACATCATCATTTCTCACAGCAATGTCAAACTCTTAGACTCAAGCAATCTTCTTGTCTTAGCCTCCCAAGTAGGTGGGATTACAGGTGCCTACCATAATGCCCACCTAGTTTTTTTATTTTTGGTAGAGATAATGTCTCACTCTTCTTTAGGCTGGTTTCAATTCACCTGCCTTGACCTCCTTAAAGTAGTAGTATTATAGCATGAGCCAGCGCATCCAACCCCCTAAAATGTTCATTTTTCCATCCAGAGTGGATGGAGACCTCTCTGATAAGTTTGGCTGACAAATGCATGGAATGGTGTTGGAGTCTGGAGTATGACTTTCCCACTGTACACACTCGTGGAATACATAGTGCCATGTGTCATCAGAGCAATGGTCCTTCTCTGCTAATCTCTGTACCATTCCAATTTTACTTATTGGCATGGCTAAAAATATCATCATCTGTATTTCTTTAGGAGAGACTTCTAAAAGGAGAGTTAAAGGACAAAATGTGGGTTTTATTTTAAATTTTGATACATTCTAATCTTCCAGAAAGACCTTGTCAATTAGTCTTTTTAGTAGAATACAAGAATGCGTGCCCGCGTTATGTACACCATCAGTAACATCTTTATGTTTTGCTGTTGTGACAGCAAATACTGTCATCTGTCAGAATATCTGATTTACCCCCTCAGCCTATTTCCATGGGATGAAGGCAGGAACTGAAGCTTTTCTTAGCTACATCTTCAGGTCTAGTTTAGTGCCTGGTATGTGGTAGTTGTAGAAATGACCAGCAGGCAAGTGCCTGCTCCAACATTAATAAGGCGCTTCCAAATGTGGGTGTACAAGATGAATTTGCTTTCCACCGGGGACCAGCATGTGCCAAAGAGTAAATGATAATGGAAATTCTCACTGACATTTCATAGATACCTTGTCAGATTCACCAGCATTTCTGGAGTTTTCAGAGTAGAGACAAATGTGTGTGTTAATGGAGAACTCATTTAAACTGCTGAATTGAAATTACACGCCTAGTTTCTAAATGAATATATAGTCCATTGCATTGCTCAAGCAGTTTTCTTATTTGTGAAAGGTTTGAACAGCAGGGCTGCTGACTTAGTGTTTTTAGCAGCTGTACTGTGTATTATTAAATGCCTTTTTGATAGGGGAGATTGTGTAGCTGGCCCTGCACAGAGAAGTAAAGGCCCGGGCATGTAATATATTCAAGCCAGAAACTAAAACTTACCCAGATTCTTTTCTCTTGCCTCTCAAATAATCAGTTACCAAGATCTGTACAGTTATCTATCAGTTGTGCTTATTTCTTCCTCTGCCACTGTTGTAGCCTTAATTCAGGCTTTACTGATTCATCTCCAGGACCATTGCCGCCACCTCCTAACTATGGTCCTAGATTTCTTGTCCTTCCCAACCCCTTCTCACCTACATAGCAACTAGTCATTCTCCCTCATCAGTAGAGAGGTTCTTCTAAAATACAGAGCTTGGCCGGTGGTGCAGTGGTTCACGCCTGTAATCCTAGCACTTTGGGAGGCCAAGATAGGAGTTTGGGACCAAGCTGATCAAGAACAAGACCCTGTCTCTACTGAAAATAGAAAAACTAGCTGGAGTTGTGTGGGCACCTCTAGCCCTAGATACTTGGGAATCTGAGGCAGGAGGATCACTTGAGCCCAGGACTTTGAGGTTGCTGTGAGGTAACATGACACCACAACACTCTACCCAGGGCAATAGAGTGAGACTCTGTCTCAAAAATAAATAAATAAAAATTTTTAAAATTAAAAAAAATTAGAAAGTAAATAGAATACAGAGCTTATTCCTGGCATGACTTTTACCCTGCAGTCTACGACATGTCAGGACTCATCCTTCCCCTTCCAAGGGTCTCCTCCTGCCTCACCTTCCAAAGCACCTGCTTGTGAGCCCTAAAGCGCTTCTGGCGTGGCCTGGGATGCTCACTTCTTGCTAGGCTGCCTTTTCTCCTTGTCCATCTAGTAAACCCCTGTTTGTCTTCTGACACTCAATCCATGGCTTTTCTCTGAAAACTTCCCCATAATGCTGCTTCTTGAACTCTGTACCTCCCCATCACAGTGAATCATAACCATCTGCTTGTCAGGCCTACAAGTAACAAGATTAATTACTAATCAGACGAGTACTGTCTATGAATTATTAATCAGGTTAGCCCCATCACCCAGCATAGTGCCTGGCACATGAGAACTATGTGAATGAATGAATGAACTAATGAACAGATGAATGAATTACTAACAGTCCCCAAGTCTTAGGTCTCTTTAGGTACAAAGGGACATAGTGATAATGAAGTAACTTGTATTTGTGAAGTTATTTTTGCATTTAAACTCTTTGTCACCTCTTTTCTCATTTATGTCTCTAGCCAGTACTGTGGAATTAATAAAACAGGATTTTTGATATCCATTTTGCAGACCCTAATAGCTTAAAGAAGTCCAGGCAGGAAGGGTGGAGCCCAGGGTGCTGACCATAGGGCTTGTGTTGGGCTTATGGGATCTGCTATCAAGTCAGCTAATTACTGACTGTTCCAAAGCAGTAGATTATTTGTTTATTTATTTAGAGACAGAATCTCACTCTGTTGCCCTTGGTAGAGTGCTGTGATGTCATAGCTCACAGCAACCTCAAACTCTTGGGCTCAAGTAATCTTCTTATCTCAGGCTTCCAAGTAGCTGAGACTACAGGTGCCTGCCACAGCGCCTGGGTAATTTTTCTATTTAGGTAGAAATGAGGTCTCACTCTTGCTGAAGCTGGTTTCCAATTCCTGAGCTCAAGGGATCTACCCAATTTGGCCTCCCAGAGTGCTAGGATTACAGGCGTGAGCATCTGAATTTTGAAACATTATGAAAGAATGATATAAAACTTATTCTTAATTAAATCTTTTTTTAATTTTGAGGAAGCTTTGGTTTGATACCTGAAGCCTTCCCAGTAATTCATGTCTGGTGAACCAGGTGCTGAGGCCATTCTCTCCTGAGATGCCTTAGAGGGGGTTTTGCAAAACTGCCCATCGCACGCTGTTGTAAGCAGTGAGTGTTCTCAGGGAGACACCGTTCTGTCTTTCAATTAGCCTTGAAATAAACTTTTCTGATCCCTTCTACTAATGCTAAGCAGGGAATGCTAAGCAGGGAAGTGGTTTAAATAGCCAATTGTTTGGACCTCTTTGAGCAAGCCTATTTATGAATAGGAAGGCCATATGTTTCTTCCCTCTTGATAGAAGTTTTAATTTTTTCCTTTATGATGTAAGAGCTTTCTTTAAGAGACATGAGCAAAGAAGCACATTATTCTGAGTGAACAAAGCCAGTCTCAAAGGTTAAATCGTGTATGATTTCATTTGGATAACATTCTCAAAATGACAAAATGATAGTGATGGAGAACACAAACCTTCTGTCTAGAGGTTAGGATTGGGGATAGGGTGTTCCTGCAGGAAGTAGCATGAGGGAGCTTCTGTTGGTGTGGAACAGTGTTGTAGCCACAGGTCTGGACATGTGAAAAAGTTTCACAGAACGATAAACTCCTTCTCCCTCCCCAAAGTAAAACAAAACAAAAACTGGCAAAATCTGAATAATAGTCTGTACTTTAGCTAATAGAATTTTACCAAAGTCACTTCCTGATTCTGATCATTATACTATGATTATGTAAGATTTTATTGGGCAGAGGGTGTACAGGAACTCTGGGCTATTTTTGCAACTTCTTGTGAATCTAAAATTATTTCAAAATAAACAGGTGGTTTTTGTTTCGTTGTTTTGTTTTTTTTTAAAGAAGCACTTTGGCATGGGTGAATCAAATCCCAAAATAAAGAGTGGAACTGCAAAGAGCTTTGCTGCATGATGCTTACTGGTGGAACACATTAGCGGGTCAGGTCTCTATATCTTTGCACGTAGATGAATTCTGCTTTAGATTTCTTTTTTTTTTTTTTTTGAGACAGAGTCTCAAGCTGTCGCCCTGGGTAGAGTGCTGTGGCATCACAGCTCACAGCAACCTTAAACTCTTGGGCTTAAGTGATTCTCTTGCCTGAGCCTCCTAAGTAGCTGGGACTACAGATGCCCGCCATAACACCTAGCTATTTTTTTGTTGTTGCAGTCATCATTATTATTTAGCTGACCCGGGCTGGGCTCGAACCCGCCAGCCTGGGTGTATGTGGCTGGTGCCCTACCCACTGAGCTACAGGCACCACCAATTTTTGTGTTATTTTTATATGCAATAGTTATTAACTCACTGTCTTTTTGTATGTGTATGTGTATGAGGCAAAGTTTCACTCTGTTGCCATAGGCTAGAGTGCCATGGTGTCAGCCTAGCTCATAGCAACCTCTAACTCCTGGTTTCAAGTGATCCTCCTGCTTCAGTGTCCTAAGTAGCTGGGACTACAGGCACCTACCACAATGCCCAACTAATTTTTTCTATTTTTAGTGGAGGTGGGGTCTCGCTCTTGCTCAGTTGGCTGGTCTCCAACTCCTAAGCTCAAGAGATCATCCCATCTTGGCCTCCCAGAGCGCTAGAATTATAGGTGTGAGCCACCTCACCCTGCTGACTCACTGTCAATTTTGATATGCCTTTCTGTTAACCAGTGGTAGACTGGTTTTTATTTTGAACACATGTTTCATATTTAAATCCACATCTAGGAAACAACTAAGCTAGCTTTTGTTTTAGATGGATATAGTAGTTAATATTCTTACAATAATAGTAACAATAATAACTACAATTTATATAAATCAGTTCATAATTATCACAGTGTTCTCTGAAGGTTTACTCTGAATCTCATAGCAAGCTGTGATGGTTAGGCATTTTTTTACACATTAGGAAAAAAAAATGGAACTACTAAGAGACCTGCTTTCTTAAGGTCTGTTCTCTACATGGAAGCTGGAATAATCATGATAAACACAATTCGGACCATGTCAGTCCTCTGCTCAAAGCTCCAGATCTCCTGCCCCACTCAGGAAAAGGCAAAGGATTGTTTATCTAGTTTATATGCAGGATTGCTTAATCCTGAACTCAATGAATTAGTCTAACTGTGCCCTTAGAAGTGCTTCCTCGGCAATTTCAATTGTCCCTCCCTCCAGGGAACATCCTGTTACTGAAAGTTCCATAAAAATATCTTTTAGATCAGTGTCATAGGCAATCTTTTTTTCCATCCGGCAGAAGACCAAGCAAGAGGGGCGTGAACCATCATAATGGATTTAGTTGAAAAAGAGAGTTCATTGTAGGGGGAACCCCGTAGAAGAAAAAGCAGACCGAGTACAGGAGTCTGTGTGGGCTGTGGTGCCCAGGGACTTTCAGGGTAGAGTGGGTGGGAGGGTGGAGACTTAAGAGGGAGGATGATTTTTCCCCCTGGAAAGCCACAAGGGCCTGGGCTATAAAGCTCCAAGGTCTATTCCAGTCTGGGAATAGTCTCCACACAGAGGGAGAACAGGCCAGTGAAAGGGAGCTATCTGTCCTAGTGCGCATTCGCTGCTATAGTCAATCCAGGCTTATACATAAGTCTACAGTCTTAGCGCTGTTAAACAAAGAAAGCTGAACTAACTGAACAAATTAAGTAAAGATGACTGTATTTGGCCTTATGTACCATCTAGTTTTGGAGAATGTTAACTTTGGCTTGAGCCAATTTATACTTCTCTCTGCTGTTATCTGTTTGACCTGTGGACACCAGCCCCCCGACCACACAGAGAACTGCTGTAACAGGTCGTTTGGAGGCTGCAAGACAGTTCTGACTTGTTGTCCCTGTCTTGTGCCAGGACATTTGCTATACATTGTTTCCCTGACCTTGTGTGCACTTGAAAAGAAACATACAAAGGAAGAATGACTTCCTGCTTGACCTAAAATCACATCCCAGGATAATTACTTTCACTTTCAGCACTGATAAAGTGAAGGACTGAAGACCAGTCAGCCTAAATTGTCCTACTGTGGGATTGTAACTGGATAATGGCTCTTAATGAAATAAAACTCCTGTTTAACACAGAGCCAGCTCTTCCCCTTGAGACCAGATTGAAATGTGATTTTGTAGTTTGTACTCAATTGTTTCCTAAGAGTTTTGAAGCCTGTGCAGCCAGCTCTGACCTTCCAGCTCATCAGGTAGCACAGGTGGAGCGCCAGTAAAATGTGGGTTTTAGGCATTTACGAGGCAGCCACCAGGCCTTCCTCAGTGCTGTCTGTGCCCCAACCTGGGAAGAGACGGAGGCTGTTAACAATGACTACCGCAGGCCTCTAGCATCTGTGCCTGGGCCCACTACGGGGCTCATGACGGCCCAGATCGGAGGGCACGAATCCTGCTTCATATTGTCCCCAGCCAGTGCCTGTCCCCAGGGCCAGTGCAATTGCCATGTGGGTGGCCTGTGTGCAAGAACCTGTCCCCTCTTTTGACCACCCTGTTCAGATATGTTGTCCTTCCTGCAACAAGGTGATCGTGGCTCAGCTGTCCTGTAATACCATTGCTCTGACCTGGCTGTCCTGGGGAGGCCTGTGCCTGCTGGGGCACATAGCAGGCTGCTGCTTCACCGTTTTCTGCATGGACACCCTGCAGGACACGGACTGCTATTGTCCCGACTGCTAAGCTCTTCCGGGCATCTCCAAGCATTTGTCGGACTCAGGCAGGCGTGGAGGGAGCTGGGTGCTGCAGGATGGCCCTTCTGACTTTTGTGCAGCCCCACCCCATTGGAGGTTCTGCTCTTGTGCTCTCACCTCTTCAGGGGGCCTTCCCTTGAGAGCTGGTTCAAGGGTCCCCGGAGTCATCCCATCTAACTGTGGTTTGTCATTTGCCATCAGTTGCCTTTTCCTGCCTCAGGTGGCCTTTCTGTTCGTTTCAAAATGAGAAGCCACAGGTTGCCTTATTATTATCATTTTTAGACTAGTCAAGTGAAGCAGTGGGAGTGGAGGACAAAGGAATCTGTAAGTGGTTGTGATCAATGAGTTGTAAACACCACTGTACTCAGACCAGCCAAGTTGCCTTATTTTTAAGGTCTGAACCAGCCTTTGGTGACAACCATCTTATCCACCTATTTCCCGGCTAATGACAAAAATCTTGCCTTGCAGACCTTATGGCTTGGCTTTTAGATCTGTAATTGTAGACTTCATTAGCACATGCAAGTTACTTTAAGTATAAGGAGGGGCTATTAACACCCACTAGACACATCTGTAAGGTCACCAATGCATGCTGAGTTGTTTTTTTTTGAGACAGAGCCTCAAGCTGTCCCCCTGGGTAGAGTGCACCTCGAACTCCTGGGCTCAAGCCCTGGGCTCAAGCGTGTCTCCTGCCTCTGCCTCCCAAGTTGCTGGGGCCACAGGTGCCCGCCACAAAGCCTGGCTATTTTTTTTCAGTTGCAGCCATCATTGTTGTTTGGCGGGCCCGGGCTGGATTCGAACCCGCCACCTTAGGTGTTTGTGGCTGGCGCCTTAGCCACTTGAGCCATAGGCACCGAGCCTGCATGCTGGGCTTGTTATCCGTCAGCCTCCCCTATTTCTTTGTGCCAGATCCTCAGTGCCACTTTACATGAAGGGATTTTTTTTTCTCTATAGAATGATTTCATTAATAGTTCTTGTGACCTCCTTTAGTTTTTCTTTTATTTTTTTTGAGACAGAGTCTCATTTTTGTCCCCCTCAGTAGAGTGCTGTGACATCATAGCTCACAGCAACCTCAGACTCCTGGATTCAAGCAATCCTCTTGCCTCAGGCTCCTGAGTAGGTGGGTCTAGAGGCCTGTGCCACTACACACAGCTAGTTTTTCTATTTGTGGTAGAGATGGGGTCTCACTCTGAGGTTGGGCTTGAACTCCTGAGCTCAAGCAATCCCCCCACCTCAGCTTCCCAGAGTGCTAGGATTATAAGCCTAAGCCACCACACCCGGTCAAGCAAAGACTTTCAAACACACACGTGCATGCCGTTAGAAGCAAATCCTCAGGGGAAGTAGAAAAGTCACAATGGAAAATCCCTTGCTGCTAGGAAGAGTCATTTCAGTGGGCAATGTCGGTGCCAAGATATTCAGGGTATTTCAAATGACATTCTTTGGAACTGTTTGAATTGTGAAGAATTTTATAATGCAGACCTCGAAATGTGTGAGGTCTACATATAATTTTTCAAAATTCTTTTGGAGGAATACAAGCAAAAAATGTAAAAGATTCCTGAGGTAGGGTATTCCCAGGTATCCTTTCATAGATGTGGAATAGGTTTGAGATAAATATTCCTTTTGGGCTCACAGCTTTGCCCTTAGTATCTAGAATTTACTCCTAG
This sequence comes from Otolemur garnettii, assembly GCF_000181295.1. Taxonomy (NCBI): domain Eukaryota; kingdom Metazoa; phylum Chordata; class Mammalia; order Primates; family Galagidae; genus Otolemur; species Otolemur garnettii. The sequence continues at coordinate 1,421,063 of NW_003852543.1, read as the reverse complement.
GCCTGTTTTTCTGTAGCTAACATACTGCTTAAGTTAACTTGCCTTTATGACTTGAAGGAATGAACCAGGTCATAAGCGAACACTGAGGCAGCCATAGGATTCTGGTAAGCAGCAGCCTGTTTCTCTGCTGCTGGTCTCATGGGTCTCTTTCCCTTCCAGGTCTGACAGAGATGGCAGTCTTCAGCTGTGAGGCCCACAATGACAAAGGGCTGACCGTGTCCAAGGGTGTGCAGATCAACATCAAAGGTAAGTAACAAGGCCAGTGTGTTCTTGACTGTGTTCTGGGAGCTGGTGGGGTCACACAACAGTGTGAGCTCTGCAGCCAGCCACCTGGGTTTGATTCCTGGCTTTCCTTCTGACACTCTTTGTGACTTTGGACAAGTCACTTCCCCTATTTGGTTTTCATGTTCCCCTCTGGAAAAATGGGGATAATTACAGAAGCAATCTATTTTTGAGGCTTCATGATACAAATACAAAGCAAAGCACTTGCAACAGTGCCTGGCACATAAGTCTTTGAAAACATTCACTAGGTTCTTTCTGCTTAATCCAAAAAGGAAGTCAGCTAGCCTTATGATCTCCAATTTTCACTTTTCCCTCTTCCACCCTGAACTAGTCCTCCTAGACCCTTGAAGAACCGTGAAGATGGGGGTGGCTTGGGGCATGATCTAGGGCAGTGGTCCTCAAACTTTTAAACAGGGGGCCAGTGCACTGTCCCTCAGACCGTTGGAGGGCCAGACTGTGGGCCCCGGGACAAGTTGGCTGCTAAGCAGGACAGGCAGGGGCGGCAAAAACACCCGGCAGGTCAGATAAATGTCCTTGGAGGGCCGCATGTGGCCCGCGGGCCGTAGTTTGAGGACACCTGATCTAGGGAATGGGCCCTGTCCTTCCCAGGTCAGCTCCTGACTCAAAGGGAGGAGCAAATGACGGGTCAGAGTGACTCTTCCGGAGCCCAGTGCATCTATCCCTCTATCTCCTAATCTCTCTCTTCCTCTTGCTTCCTCTGAGCTAGGATTTCACTCTGGCTGAGTGTGCTTGGCAGTGAAAGACAGTAACAGAATTAAAGGCACGTGTCTGAAGGTCCCCCAATAAGTAGAGATATTTTAATCTTAATCCATCAACCTTATCCTCCTCCTATGTGATCAAACATGTTTAAACCTAAAATTTGAAAAGAAAAGGGGAAACCCACAAGTAACTATTGTCTTTTTATCTCTCTTTGAATCATCTTCTTACTGTCTCAGAGAAATTCAAGGAAATTTTACGTTTTTCTATTTGATCTTAATGTAGATATTAAGACATAGATATCACACTCATATTCTTTTCACCTTATTTAGGGAAACAACACAGGGAAACAGCAGAGCACCATATTGAATAGTGAGTTAAGGGACGGGTATATACAGAAAGAGATTCAAAATTACAAAAGTACAAAAGGTACTATCTTTAGTTTCAGCAAATCAGCCGGACGAAGGCTAAGGATGGGATTTTCTAAATGTTCACTAGAATGGGAAAATTCTAAACTAAAAGTTATTACCGGAGGAAGTGTACAACTTCCTTCCTTCCTTACAAGTCCCATCATTACACTTTTTAAAAGGTATGCTGGGAATTTCAGAAATTCACGAGCATGTGTAAATTTGTAAGACGTTTTCATAAAGTAGAAACTTCTTAAAATTTAAAAATGTGCAAAATGAGAAGCTCTTCTGTAAGTTCCTGCTCTACACAGAATCTCAGCTAAGATTTTATTTCATTAAATCCTATGTCCAAAACTTATGTTTTTGGCTTTCATGTATTATAAAATTTAAATTTATGCCAAAGCAACCAAGAAAAAAAAGGCTCAAGTAATGTTTTAAAAAAACCCAAAAAAACCCAAGACTCCTTTCTTCAAATCTGTTATTACTGTTTATGTGATGTCAAATTTTGATCGGGTAAGGCAGATATTTTAGGGTAGTTCTACATACAATCTGCTTAGGGGAGTTGTGGGAGGTAGATAGGTTGACTTCTCAGCCGGCTGCCCTGCCTCAGTCCTGGGGGATCCAGGGCAACCTCAGCAGAAGGACAATCCCTGGGGTTTTTCAAAACCACAGAAGATGAACAGAACCCAGAGGTGCCTGGACAGGCTGGACTAGCCCTATGCTTTGGAGAAGTTCAAATTGGAGGAATTAAGTTCTTTGAACTTTTAATATGTAGTTAGATTAGGAAACCTGGTTTACCTCCCCTGCAGGGATAAAACTAGCTTCTCCCTCCCACTTTCAAAATACAAGACCTTTGGCTGTTTAGTCTGTTACCAACACCCTGTGGTTTACCCAGTGTCTCTGTCTCTCTCTCCCCAGTCTTCCTGGGGACTTGGAATTCTTTCAACCCTATTTTTTGACATTTTTTACATTTTATATATGCACCTTTGTTGGAAATCAATAAACGCCCTCTGAAGAGGCCAGAGAGGGGCTGCATTTTCTTGGTTTACTCAGCCTGAGTTAATGTAAGCCTTCTCCAGGCATTCTCAGACATTATGTTTTAAACTGGAGTGAATCATTGATTTTCAGCAAAGTTTTCCCAGCTGGCTTTCGAACCAGGTTGGGCGTTCACATGCAAAGACCCCTGATAGGGAGTAAGTCAAACACTGTGCCAATGCTTCCCCACTCACCCAGCTGTGTGTCTACTAGCAAAATCAAAACTCCTGAATCACATGGTGTGCAGTGCGCACTTGGGGTGGTCCCAGCCCACCGTCCTCCTCTCCTGGTCATTTTGTCATTCCCTGCTCCACTCCCACCCCTATCTGAACACTCAAGAGCAGATCTTACAGTGGCTTGCCTCAGCCCCCTGGAGCAGTGCTGTCACTGTCCCCATGTAGAGAGGGTGTATAACTGTTCCCAGAGCCCTGTAGTTGATGGGGGTCATGAGGCTCTGGTCCCTGCTGGTGCTCATGCTCTTCTACTGGCTGTCTGCGGCCACAGGCCTCTTGTGTCCTGTTGAGAGATACAAGCTCTGGGGTCAGGCAGACCTGAATTCAGGTCTCTGTTTTACTGCTTACAACTTTTCTGTGACCTTGGGCAAGCTTTTAACTTCTCTGATCCTCAGTTTCCTCATCTATAAATGGGGATTGTAAGACTAGCTCTCTAATAGCATTCTAGTAATGATCAAAGGAAGGAGCCCATAAAATGTCTGGCACATAGTAAGTGCACAAAAATGCTAGTCATTAGTTTTGATTATGAGTGTAATTATTACTCAGAATTCAATTTAGCACAAAGAAAGATTCCCCATCTTCAGATCCTCTTCTCTTTCAATTAGAACCTAATTGTCCCACATGCAGCCAAGGTCATTGTGTGCTTGTTATTGTATACATCTACACTCCAATGCAGTTTGCTTTTTTGCTTGAACTGACTCTTAACTTATTTCCTTGGTCTAGAAAGCTCCCACCCACTGTCCCCCCCACCCCTCATGCTCATGTGGCACCCTTCTCTTCTGGGCACAGGGTGTTGCTGTCCTTTGTTAATGTGGGTCTCCCCTTGTGCACTCCATGAGGGAGTGACTGTGACACTTTGTCCCTGTCCAGTCCACTAGTACCTAGCCCGGTGGCTACACACTGTTGGGTCTTAAACATGTGCACAGAGAAGCACAAAAAGCACCTTTCCAATTAAAAGGTCTCCTCATTTCATCAATCAGCAGGAAAGAGGGTCCATGTTCCATTTCTCTGGTCCTTCACTAGAAGACTTCTCTGCAGGCTAATATGATTACCCTCAAGCTAGGGTGGCTCCTCTTAAAAACATGTGTTTCCTTTTGTTAATCTCAAGAAAATAAAACAAGCTTGGTGGCTCAGTGCCTGTGGCTCAAGCGGCTAAGGCGCCAGCCACATACACCTAAGGTGGCAGGTTCGAATCCAGCCTGGACCCACCAAACAACAATAATGGCTGCAACCAAAAAATAGCCGGGCGTTGTGGCGGGCGCCTGTGGTCCCAGCTACTTGGGAGGCTGAGGCAGGAGACTCGCTTGAGCCCAGGAGTTGGAGGTTGCTGTGAGCTGTGCTGCCATGGCACTCTACCCAGGGGAACAGCTTGAGACTCTGTCTCAAAAAAAAAAAAAAGAAAAAAAAAGCTTGGTATTAATGCGTTTGTTCGATAGCTGTCAGCTCCTCTGGTCTCTAATTGTATTTGTGTGTATATATCTTTGTTTTTCTGCAGCAATCCCCTTCCCACCAACTGAAGTCTACGTGCACAACAGTACAGCCCACAGCATTCTGATCTCCTGGGTCCCGGGTTTTGATGGATACTCCCCACTCAGGAATTGCAACATTCAGGTAAATCTCCAAGATGAAGAGGCCAGTGGTGGTTTGGTGCTCCATGGGTCTTTGGATTTTTCTTCATCCCAAGGATGGGCACAAAGGACATTTCTCCACCTTTGCTCAGAATCCCTTGGCCTTCTGCCTTCTCAGTGTCCACTTTGCACGCACCATTCTGTGCCCAAGCTCTGTCCACAATGTCGCTTCCTTCCCATGTATGGTCCAGGGCCCAACTAGAAGAGAAACATGTTTCCAAGAGAGAACTAGAGAGAACACCATAAGGCCAGGGAGAATTAATTTTAAGGTACAAAATTAATATCACCAAATGAGGGCTGCCTGTGATCAGGAGTTCGGAAGCCAGGCACTCTTCAGTGTGACTCCTTCTGGGCTGGTGACCGCGAGGGACAGAGGGCCAGCACAAGATAGGTCATCTGCATTGTTGAATGTAACACCTTAGCCATCAGCCAGCATCTCCTGAGGGAACCTGAACCTGGGGATTACAGACCTTGTAGAGTCTTCACCCATTTTTAACCACTACCTAAAATTGGTATGAAATGGTGATATAAGACAATTGAGTAGCCACTGTAAGCACCGCTCTTGAGTGTTAATTACATAGAAATGGAAACAGTGGCAATAACATTTCGAGCACTCAGGATGGCCCAGGGACTTTGCAGACCTTAAATCACACCAGCACTACAGGCTCCGAACTGTCACAGCCTGTAAGTGGCAGAAACTGAACTCAAGCCCAGGGAGCTCTGAAGCCAAAAGCAGAGCTCAGAACCATTGGTGCTGTGGTCCTGGGAGAGAGATTGTGCGTGAGAATACATCGTTGAACATACAAGGATTATCTGGTGAAAATACGAATGCATTCTGTCTTGCATGTGGTAGTATCATGCAGTAGTATCAGGAATTGTCTCTCGTTTCCTAAACGTCTGGTCTTATTAGTTAAAAACATGTTAACCAGATGGAGGCCAGCCATGCCAACTCAGTTTAGAGAAGTGACTTCCAAAGAATTTTGTGTTGACAACCGTATGTTTTTACTACAAAGAGGAATTAATTTCTCTGCTCTAAATGCCTCCCACTCTTATCTAACAGCTGTTCTTTTTCCAAAGACTAAAAACATGTATTATCCCCAAAATAGCCTCCTCCCTCACCCAGCCTTGCTTAATTCTTGCACAACTTTATCTGTGAACCTCCTCAGTACTAGTTAGAATTAGGAATTCTTACTATGTCTATAATTCCTCCCCAAAGATATCTACTTTTTAAACATTTATTTTAAAATATATTCCTCACATTATGATAATCACTCATTTAAAGTATACAATTCATTATTTTTTAATATATTCACGAATTGTGCAACCATTACTACTATCTAATTGTGTCCATATTCATAAGAGCTATTGGTTTATAGGGTTTTTTTTGTGATAGCTTTTTCTGGTTTGGGTATCTTATACCAAATGTAATGCTGATCTTATAAAATGAGTTGGGGAATATTCCTTCTTCTGTTTCTCGGAAGAATTTTTAAAAGATCCATGTTAATTCTTCTTTAAGTATTTAGTAGAATTCATCAGCAAAGCCATGTGATCCTGGGTTTTTCTATGTGGGAAGTGTTTTGAATACTAGCTCAATCGTTTTAAAATTCAGATTTCCTATTTCTTCTTAAGGTAGTTTTGGTTTGTGTGTTTTAGGCATTTCATCATTTCATCCAAGTTGTCTAATTTGTTGGTAGGCAACACAGTTTATAGTATTCCATTATAATCCCTTTTTATTTCTTTGTGGTTAGTGGTAATATCCCCTGTTTCATTCCTGATTTTAGTAATTTGAATCTCTCTCTTCTATTTCCTAGTCAGTCCAGTTAAAGATTTGTTAAGTTTTTAAAAAATAATTTTTATTTATTTAGACACAGGACCTCACTATATTGCCCAGAATAGTCTCAGACTCCTGGCCTGAAGCAATCCTCCTGCTTCAGCCTCCTAAGTAACTGGAATTAGAAGCACATGCTGCTGGTCCTGGCTTGTCAGTTTTATTGATCTTTTCAAACAACCAACTTTGGTTTTATGCATTTTTGCAACTAGTTTTTCTAGTTTCTATTTTTATTCCTTTTTGCTTTAATCTTCATTTCTTTTCTTCTGTTTGCCTTGGCTTAGTTTGCTCTTCTTTTTCTATTTTCTTTTGTTTTTAATTTTCTTTTATTTTATTTTTGAGACTGAGTCTCACTTTCTTACCCCTGGTAGAGTGCCTTGGCATCACAGCTCACAGCAACCTCAAACTCTTGGGCTCAAGTAATCCTCTTGCCTCAGCCTCCCAAGTAGCTGGGATTACAGGCACCCACCACAATGCCTGGCTATTTTTTAGAGACAAGGTCTGGCTCTTGCTTAGTCTGATCTTGAACTTGTGAGCAAAAGCAATCTACCTTCCTTGACCTCCTAGAAGGCTGGGATTACAGGCATGAGCCACTGCACCCAGCCCTTTTCTATTAAGGTGGAAGTTTAGGTTTTTTATTTAAAAACTTTTTAAAAAACATAGACATATATGTATTTTTTAAAATTATACATATGTATGTGTGTGTGTGTGTATATATATATATTTTTTTTTGTTTTGTTTTGTTTTGTTTTTTGTCCAGGATAGAGTGCAGTGACATCATAACTCACTGCAGCCTCATACTGGGCTCAAGTAATCCTCCTGCCTCCACCTCCCTAGTAGCTGGGACTACAGGTGCCCACCACAATGCCCAGCAATTTTTTTCTATTTTTAGAAATAGGTCTCACTGTTGCTCAGGCTGGTCTCAAATTTCTGAGCTCAAGCAATCCACCAGCCTCAGCCTCCCAGAGTGCTAAGATTACAGGCGTGAGCCACCATGCCTGGCAAACATAGGCAGTGTGTGTGTGTGTGTGTGT
>NW_003852543.1:1386018-1413879 GCF_000181295.1 Otolemur garnettii | reverse complement strand
CATTACGTCACCCTCAGTAGAGTGCTGTGGTGTCACAGCTCACAGCAACCTCAAACTCCTGGGCTTAAGCAATTCTCTTGCCTCAGCCTCCCAAGTACCTGGGACTACAGGTGCCTGCCTCCCAGCTACTTTTTTTCTTGCAGTTGTCATTGTTGTTTAGTAGGCCTGGACTGGGTTTGAAACCGCCTGCATTGGTGTATGTGGCTAGCTCCCTATCCACTGAGCTATGGGCGCCGAGAACGTAGAGAGAAATGCATATTATAACTGCATAAGTACTGTTTGAGCTACATTCCATAGGGTTTTATCGTTCATCTCATTTTTTTTATTATTTTTTTTTACACTTTCTTTTTTTAGATGAATTAAAATTACTACTGACAATTTATGTTAGGACAGATCAATGTCTTATATATTAGGACAGACCAATGCTTTATAATATTGGAACATACATATAACTTAACCCATATAAAATTAATCACCATTTCATATTTGACAACATTTCCTATACATTTTTTAATAAATCAAATAAGTTTAATTTGTTTTCCTATGACTTTCAGTGGTCTTAATATTTCAAGAAGACCAAATTTAGAGTTGTGGTTTTTTTGTTTTTGTTTTTGTTTTCTGTTGGCCGGGGCTGAGTTTGAACCTGTCAGTCTCAGTACATGTGGCCAGCACTGCAACCACTGCACTATGGGCGCCCACCCCCAAATTTAGAGTTTTGATTTTGGAAGGTTTGTCACATATCAAAGGCCTAAAACATTGGTTCAAATAAGATTATAAGCTGAAAGATTTTTAAAGGAAATACATAGTCAACTGGATCACATGTGAATTCTTTCACAAATTCACTTTTATGAGCTTCATTTAACCTGCACAGACAATCTACAAACATTCTAAACTTTCTTTAACTTTTGCCCTGCCTTTCACTTTCTTACACAACCATTCTGTTTCAGGACAAAATTTATCACACAAGATTCTTTCTTTAGACCATGCCATTCTCCTTTCTGTCTAATTTCTCTTACTCTCAAAAACTCACTTCCCACGAAACATAACTCAGTTTACTATGAAGTCATCAATTCACTCAGCCAAACCGATAATTAGAAGGTTTAAAAAGAAGAATCTTATCCTTTGACAAAGACTCAGTTTCCCCAACAATTTAAACAAGCAAATTATTACATTTTACAAATGAGAGACATTTTATGAGATATAAAATGATACAGGATTTTCCCACTCAGGGCTGGACAGGGAACCCCCATTTTTCAGGCTCAGGTGAGCTCAGACATCAGACTCCCATCTCCAGGCACAAACATGTTGCTAGGCCATGCCCTCTGAGCTCTAGCAAGGTCATGAATAAAGCAGCCTGAAACCTTTTGGATGGCTCCACCCTGACCAAGGAGCACACACCCTACTCCCCTCCCCAGACAAAAACTTCAGCAAAGACCTAATAACGTTGTCCAAAGTGAGGGGCTTCATTCATTCATTTGTTAGAACACCCATTCAGTTTGTAAAGGTATTTTTCCATTTACCGAGTCCTGACCAAAATATCTCTCAGGGCCAATTATTTACCCCTAGACAAAGGACTCATGCAGGAAACCTCCGACCTGGGCCTCCTCTCCCCTTCCAGAGGCTGTCCCCCTTGGAGACCTGTTACTGATATTGATACAAGCCCATCCAGCATGAGATTTACACTCTCTCCCCCAGATTTTCAGGGGCCGTGCAGAGCTCACCCAACTGCCCGAACCACAACACTTTCCAAGGCATGGCCCCTCTGCCAATAGCTCTGGCACTCTCCTCTTCCTCTGCATGCCCCTGCGTCCAACAATATCCCATCTTATCACTGATCTGTGGCCTGTGGGCTCAATTCTCAAATTCCTGAGACCAAAGACTCACCGAAGAAACTCCAGGAACAAAACTACAACAACATCCTTTCTCATGTCTTTTCATTTTCCCCCAAGACTCACATGGCCATGTGGCTGCCACCAAAGACAGAAAGTGGAAAACCTGGAACTTCCAGTTCCTCTGAGAATAGCCAGGGAGCAAAGTTGGAGCAGGGAAGAAGGGCACACTCACACATTAGTTTCACCCCATGAATGGGGGGGAGTGTGTGTTCGAAACCCCACCTATTGTTACCCATCTCAGTCATTCTCCAAGCACTCACGTACACACAATTCCAACCCATTTCTTAACCTGGGCAGTCTTCATTTCCCACTGGAGCTGCCACTAAGCCATAGGAGGTGACCTAATACTCCTCTAGGCCCTGTGAAAGGAGGTCCAACTCCACCCTCAGAGTTCTCTTAGTCACACCTCTCAACAGACCTGCCAGTGGCGATCTAATGCCCAAGGAGTTGATCAGGCTCCTTCTTTCACTAAAACTGTAGTGGGACCCCCAGATCAATCATACCTTGCCTTAGACATCTCCCTGTGTAGGTCCCTGTTCCTGCATGCCAGTTCCTCCCCATGTTTGCCTCCTTGTAGACCTGCCAAGGGGATCCTTTCTCCGCCCAGCCAAGGCATCCACACAGGGAGGCCAAATTGCCTCCCTGGTGCGCTCAGTGGTTCACGATGCCCAGGCTGATCAAGGGCTCCCACGTGGGTGTCCAAAGGATTGGTGGCAACTACCAGGTGCGTGTTCTCTCCAAGGGTGATCTTGCTTCCCGGTTAGGGAACCAAAAATGTTGCAGGAAGACGAGGCCCAATGGAGAGAAAGAGCACCCAAACGCCATGTTTATAAGAAGGGCTTTATTCACCAGTCAGGAGCTTACGGCGTAGGAGAATTCCAAATGGCCTCACTCTCATTTTTTTTTAATCATTTTCCTTGTGATTTCTTCTTTGTCCTCTTGGTTATATAGAATTGTATATTTATTTTATTTATTTGTTTATTTTTGAGACAGAGTTTCACTATGTTGCCCTCGGTAGAGTGCCTTGGCACCACAGCTCACAGCAACTCCTGGGCCCATGTGATTCTTCTGCCCCAGCCTCCCAAGTAGCTGGGACCACAGGTGCCTGCCACAATGCCTGGCCATCTTTTATCGCAGTTGTCATTATTGTTCAGCTGGCCTGGGCCAGGTTCAAACCCTCCAGCTGCAGTGCATGTGGTTGGCACTGCAATCACTGTGCTATGGGTACCAAGCCTAGAACCGTGTCTTTAAATTTCTATAAAATTGTGAATTTCTTAGGTTTTCTTCCTTTGCTGATTTCTAAAGTTATTCCACTGAGTTTGGAGAATATACTTAGCATGACTGCATTCCTTTTAACATTTATCAAGTCTTGTTTTATGGCCTGGAGAATGTTTCATGTGCAACTGAGGAGAATTTCTATTGGGCTGTGATTGGGTGGAATGTTCTGTATGTGTTGGTTAGATGTGGTTGAGCTACAGTCTTGTTCAGTCTTGTGTTCCCTTGTCGATCTTTGGCCTAATGCTTCAATCTGTTATGGAAAGTGGGGAATTGAGGTCTCAATTCTTACTTTTGAATTATTTATTTATGTCTCCCTTCTCCCTTCAATTCTATCAGCTTTTGTGTCATGTATTTTGTGGTACTGTTGTTAGAAACCATTAGGACCTTGGGATAGGCAGTTATGTATATGGACATAACTGAAACATGAACCAATTCTTCTCAAAACTGTTACCCAGTTGCTCAGCTATTTGAAGAGTCTAAGAGGGCATGGGGTGACCTCTCATGTAAGGATGCTCAACTCTGGGGAAGCTTTGAGGAAGAGTACCACCCCTACCTGGAGAGAATGGGCCTCAGGGTAGACGTGAGGCAGGTAGGACAGGTGAAGGTCTGAAAACCAGGTCACCCTGCCAGTAGATGGTCACATGCAGGCCTCATCTGCCAGCTTTCTCTTTGCTGTGGTTTTGGTGTCCACAGCCCATGTGAAGAACCATCCTGGGACAGCCAAACCACAGGCCCTTCTTGCCCATCTTGCATCTCATGGTCTTGGCATGGTCTTTCTGCCCTTGCCCCCAACCCCCAGCTAGCTGGGCATCCATTTGTCGTTCTCCTTCCCATCTCTTATTTATGAAATAAGAATACAAGACATGGGCGGCGCCTGTGGGTCAAAGGTGCCGGACGCCAGCACCATATACCAGAGATGGCGGGTTCAAAACCGGCCTTGGCCAAAAACTGCAAAAAACAAACAAACAAAAAAAAACATGAGTGATCTTGTGACATACCTGTGCTAAAAAATTATCTGTTGTTTTTCTGAGATTCCAATTTAACTGGGTGTCCTTTAATTTTTTTTTGATAGTCCTAATGGGGTTTGTCAGCACAGTCTAGAACTTATATTTTCCATTCTGTTGAATACTGTATTCCTACTTCCGAAGGGACCAAGTATAGTTTTGTAAAATTACAATTTTAAACTCTGACTTGGTAACAAATGAATGCTTTGGATGGCGTTCAGATCCACGCACTAGCAGGACACACCCGCTCACTTCCCTTGGTACTGGTACTGGCTCCTTTCTTCACCCATTTTTGGACCACATACTCCCTTTCTATTTTTAACTTCCTCACGTACTTCTTGCCATTACATGGCCGCTTTTCCCCTAGGACCCACTGAGGACTGTAATAGAAATCCCGTCTTCTTCCAGGAACGTGTTCTCAGAGGGTGTCCCTGTGCCTGGAAATGCTCCACACATGACTCCGGAAATGGGGTGGGGGTGGACAGTGTAAGCTTTCCTCTCCCCGTCCCTTTGGTCACCAGGAAGTAGGTGCATACACTAATGTGAAAAAACAACAAGAAGTATCTGCCAACAGCCTCCACCAAGATAAGCACACGGCTCTCTGTTTCTCCTGCCGGGGCGCCTCAGGCCAACAGGCACCTTCTTGGTGGCCCCCCGACAGGGTCTGAGTCAGAGAGGAAACTCAGCCCCCACACCACCCTCAGGGTACCCAGCAGGGCATGTGGAATTCCAGAACGTTCATTTATGGCTCACTGGCCTAAACTTCAAACACACATATCCTAAAATAATATCATTATATATCCACAGCCCATAATTGCAAGTCAGTTATTAATAGGAGTACATTTTGTGGGCTAGAGATTTTTTTTTCCTCCCCAAATTGCTTTTGGTTGCTTCTGTTTTACCCAATGTCATTTTGTCTCTTCTGATTTTATAAGAGCGAGATATGGTAGAAATTTTGAAAAAGCATGAAGTGGGAAAAAATCTCAAACTCTCCATCCCTAGACAGGAGCTATTCTTAAGGGAAAAGGTGGAAGTTTGGCCTAGGAGTAGATTTTGGCTGGGAACGCCCCTGTCTTGCCTATGCAGAAGGGAGTGAAGAGACCGGTAGAGTGTCTGGAAAGAGGAGGAGATGTAGAGAAAAGTTTGCTGGGTGAGGAACAAAGGGCCTTTTCCTTTATCTCCCCAACAACAACAACAACAACAACAAAAAGTACTACGATTTTCAAGCTGAGTTTCTACTGGGATGGAAGAGGGTAAGACTAAAGAATACTAAAATTAGCTGCAAGGCAAGAACAGGTTTCTTCACATTACACAATACAATAAAATGTAATCAAGAAATCCATCTTCTAAAGCAAGATATGGAAGGTGTTCACAGCAACCTCAAACTCTTAGGCTCAAGGAGTCCTCCTGCCTCACCCTCCCAAGGACTACAGGCACCTGCCAAGATGCCCGGCTAGTTTTTCTATTTTTAGTACAGATGGGGGTCTTACCTTGCTAAGACTGGTCTCTAACTCCTGAATACCTGAGCTCAAGGGATCCTCCTGCCTTGGCCTCCAGAGTGCTAGGATTATAGGCGAGAGCCATCACACCCACCCTTTTAAATAATTTCTTTAAAAGGCTAGATGGTAGCCACATGCGATATCTGTTGTCCCTGTCGCACATTCTGAAACAGCCATAAGAAAAAAAAATCAGAAATTGAGGTGGCTCTGAGAGAGGACGGTCTACTTTATTTTACAGTCTAATATAAATTGTAATCCTTATAACATTACAATTACTTGCTCTTTTACCTGCTGCGGTGAGAATGGTTATTTTAGGCATTTTCCTCTGGTCCTCAGTGAGTGCTCGAGTAACATGAATAACACACAGTAATGCCAGTGGGGAGGTTCGTGTGTACCCTGAAAGGAAGCAGAGCTTCCCCGCAGTGCAGAGGAAGGGCCACGTGCACTGAGTGCATGTGTGCCCCGAGTCCAACATTCCCGCCACCTTACTAATGCCCGGTCGCATCTTTACTCTCATTCAGGTCAAGGAAGCTGATCCGCTGAGTAACGGCTCCGTCATGATTTTTCACGCCTCTGCCTCACCACATCTATATCAAATCGAGCAGCTGCAAGCCTTGGCTAATTACAGCGTTGCTGTTTCCTGCATGAATGAAATAGGCTGGTCTGAAGTGAGCCCTTGGATTCTGGCCAGCACCACCGAAGGAGGTAATTCCTGGGGTTCAGAACAAATATTGCCGTAATGGTATGTGATTATAAACCCTTTTCAGTGGCCCGATTCAGAGTTTAAACTTTGCTTTGTTGAAACTTTCCCTGTAGAAAAATTTTATTGAGGTGGCAAATGAAAATGGGGAAGATTTTTCCTTCTATACTTTAAAAGGGTTTAGTGACAAAAACTTATACTTGTTTTATAGAGATGATACTTTTTTTTTGAGACCAAGTCTCACTATGTTGCCCTCAGTAGAGTACTGTGGCATCACAGCTCACAGCAACCTCAAACTCTTGGGTTTAAAGCAATTCTCTTGCCTCAGCCTCCCAAGTAGCTGGGACTACAGGCGCCCGCCACAACACCCAGCTATTTTTGTTGTTGTTGTTTTCATTGTTGTTGTTTTAGCTGGCCCATGCCAGGTTCAAACTGCCAGCCTTGGTATATATGACCAGTGCCCTATGTACTGAGCTACAGATGCCACTGATAATACTTTCTTTTACATGGGAAGGTAGCACACTTTTTAGAACATGTGGGTAGGGCTAGGCACATTGGCTCGAGTCTGTAATCTTAGCACTCTGGGATGGGAGGCTGATGCAGGTGGATTGCCTGAGCTCAGGAATTCCCAACCAGCCTGAGCAAGAGCAAGATCAAGACCCCATCTACATTAAAAATAGAAAAATTAGCTGATGTCATAGCGATTACTTGTATTCCCAGCTACTCAGGAGACTGAGACAAGAGGATCGCTTGACCCCAGGAGTTGAGGTTGCTGTGAGCTATGACACCGTAGCATTCTATGCAATCTACCTTGGATGACAAAGTGAGACTTCGTCTCAAAAAAAAAAAGAAAATCACATGTGAGTGTTTTGTTTTGTTTTGACATGGGGTCTTGCCCTGTTGCCCAAGCTAGAGTACAAATGGTGTCATCATAGCTCATTGTAACCTCATACTCCTGGGTTCAAATAACCCTCCCACCTCAGAGTCCTAGGATTACAGATGTGGGCCAGTGGGCTAGGCAACATGTGGTTTGGGGGTTTTTTTGTTTTATTTTTAAAGATAGAATCTCCCTCTATTGCCCTGGGCTAGAGGGTGGTAGTGTCAGCCTAGCTCATAGTAATCTGAAACTCCTAAGTTCAAGTGATCCTCCTCCCTCAGCCTCCTGAGTAGCTGGGACTACAGGCATCTGCCATAATATCTGGCTAATTTTTCAATTTTTAGTAGAAATTAGGGCTGGTCTCGCTTTGCTCAAGCTGCTACTATCTAACTTCTGAGCTCAAGCAATCTTCCTGCCTCAGCCTCCCAGAGTGCTAGGATTATAGGTTTCAGCCACTGTACACAACCAACATGTGTTATGTTTAATTAAAATATAATTATACACAAAAGTTATTTTTTATCGCATCAAACTCAAGAGAAGTCATGATATGAGGATGGCTAAGTTCACCAACTACCCCTATATGCCGAGGAACTTAGGTGCCTTCTATGCCTTATTTCAGTAGATCCTCACAGCAGCTTTGTGCAGTAAATGATATTGACTGTCTATTTTCTTGGCCAAAGAAAATTATGTTTACATCTTTAAACTTTAAAGACTTTCTATGTGTTGCTTTTAATTTTGGAGATGTTTCCTTTGAGTTTTGGAATGACTATGTGGCTCCGTAAACTTTGAATTACGCAGTTATTCTTATTCCCTGACTTAGAACTCTCATGTCCCCGGACTCTCTCTCTTCCCCTCTTTCTGTCCTCAAAATCAGCACTCAATCTTCATGCAGATGGTGGGACAGGTCTGGATCAGAAATTTTGAGGGCTTGATTCTTGTGCAAATCCTAGGGTCAAAATTGGAAAATATATTCTTTTTTCAAATGAAAATATAAAGCCGTTGCAAACAAATTTGATATACTGTATTTCCAATTTTGATATACTTTATTTTCATCCAATTCAAAATATTTTCTAGAGAGTGTATGTTATGATTTCTGCTTTGACTGAATGGCTGTCTAGCCATGTAATCTAGTTTCCAAAGATCTTTGTAGTATTAATTTCTAATTAAATTGACTGAGACCAAGGAACATTATATGACTTGACTCCTTTTAAATTTATTGAGGTTCATTTTATGCACTAGAATATGATGATCTTAGTAAATCACCTGTGTGTACTTGAAGAGAATGAGTAGCCTTATTTTTTTTTAAGCAAAAACTATTTATTTACTTATTTATTTTTGAGACAGACTCTTGCTTTGTCACCCTCAGTAGAGTGCCATGGTGTCACAGCTCACAGCAACCTCCAACTCTTGGGCTCAAGCAATTCTCTTGCTTCAGCTTCCCAAGTAGCTGGGACTACAGGTGCCGCCACAACACCTGACAATTTTTTTTTTTTTTTTTTGTGGTTGTAGTTGTCAGTGTTGTTTGGCAGGCCTGAAAAACTCTTTATTTTTAAGAAAAGGTACAGTTTTCCATTTTCTAGTCTTGGCATGAATTTTAATTCTTTCCAGGGGAACCAAAACCTCTTGAACCCCTTTCAGAGTCATCCAAAATTTGAACTTCTTTTATTTCTGGATGAAAATCTGTTCACAAATGAACTGTGCAATCCGATCACCTTTCTTCAAACTATTCTCTGTCAAAATTAAATAGTATAGCACCAGCATTTCCTCTATAATCTTCATCTATGACACCAGCTCCTACGTCTGTAAAGTGTTTTTCAGCCAAGCCAGAACATGGAGCTACTTTTCCCTAACACCCAGAAGGGAGAGCTGTCTGAATGTCTGTCTTCACAATAGCTTCTCCATAGGTGGTCTTGTATAATCATAGGCACTGTACAGGTCCTGCCTGCAGCCCGTGTGGACCCCCAGGACGGGGCATGGCATGTTCTGAGAGCCAGGCAAAACTGAACTGCATGTTGCCCTTCTCCTGGGGCCGGGCCCACTTGCTGGGGGAAACAATGAGCGCCTCTTCCCAGCAGGGTTTTGCACAGCCAGGCAGGTGCACAGAAAGGGGAAAGAGAGAGAGCACAAGATGAGAGCGGAGGCAGCCACCACACCAAGATCCAAATTTTGAGAATTAGCATCCTGCTCTTGTTGAGTGTTCTATCAATGCCAACCAGCTAGGTCACGTTGGCTGAAAGTATTTTTCAAATCTGTATTCTTACTGATTTTCTGTTCTATGATTGAGAAAAGGGTATTGAAATCTACGGGTATAATTGTGGATTTATCTATTTCTACTTGCTTCTACCAGTTTTCGTTTCAAATGTTCTGAAGCTCTGTTGTTTCAGTTTTTTTGTTATTTTGTTGTTTATTTATTTATTTTTTGAGACAGTCTTGCTCTGTGGCCCTGACATCATCATAGCTCCCAGCAATCTCAAACTCTTGGGCTTGAGCAATCCTCTTGTCTCAGCCTCCCAAGTAGCTGGGAATATAGGCATGCACCACAATACCTGGCTGGTTTTTCTGTTTTCACCACAATACCCACTAGTTTTTATGTTTTCAGTAGAGATACAGTCTCACTCTTGCTCAGGCTGGTCTCCTGAGCTCAAGCTATCTATCCACCTTAGCCTCCCAGAGTGCTAGGTTTATAGCCATGAGCCACCATGCCCAGCTGAAGCTCTGTTATTTTGTATAGAAATGTTTACTATTACTATGCTTTCCTAATAAATTGACAACTTTATTATGAAATTACTTTCTTTATCTGTGGTAAAGAAATATTCTGCTCTTGTTTTTCACCCCACCCCCACCCTCAGAAATTAGGCAAGACAATTGTTAGTAAGATCCCTTCAATTGCTTCTTGAATTTTCTTTTCTCAAATTGGCCTCTTTTCTTTTGCTTTTTATTCTACTTTCTTGGGGATTTAATGATTTGTATTCTAATTCTTCTGTTAAATAATTTATTTTGCTTATCATGTTGCTAATTTCAAGTCTTTTCATTGACCTTCTTTTCTGGTTCTCATTCATCAGAACTGTTTCTTATCTTTGCATATATTATTTCTGGTTTGTTTGTTTTTTAGTTCTTTCTAGTACAGACTCTTCCTTTCTCCCCCTCAGTAGAGTGCCATGGTGTCACAGCTAGAACTGTTTCTTATCTTTGCATATATTATTTCTGGTTTGTTTGTTTTTTAGTTCTTTCTAGTTTCCTGCACTGGCTTTGTCTCCTGAGCCCTCTGTCCTGTGTGGGATTTTTTTTTTTGGTCTCTCACATTTCTGTAGGAGGCTTCTCCAGACCTTTGATGGTCTTAAGTGAAGACCCAGCACTTTGGTTGGAAATCTGAGTGTGAGCAGAGCTCATAGGCTTCACAGTGAGGTGATTGAGCAGCAACCTGAGTGTTCTGGTTCAGATACCCCCAGGTGTCACAATGGCTTTCTTTCCTCTGTGGCTTCTCACTTCCCTTAGAAAAGGAGTCTGTCATCCCCTCCCCTAGGACTTTAAACATGACTGCTGTTGTTCTCAGAGCCCGGGTCAGGGAGAAAGGGTGAGGTAAGTCCTCCTTAGTTAGTGCGCAGACTTAATTTCCCTGGTTTTCAGTGTGGCCCCTCACCATGCCTCCACACTGCTGGTACCCTAATACCTAAACCCTGCTGGCTTTTCAATTCCAAGAATAAATCATCTTGTTTCCTATGGATCCTGAGGGAGTTCTTGCCAGGTGGGTGGGGGTGGGGTAGAAAGACCTTGAGGAGCAACTACTTTTTTTTGTTTGTTTTTTGAGACAGGGTCTTCCTCGACTATTCAGGCTGGAGGGCAGTGGAATGCTCATGGCACACTGCAACCTCAAACCCCCAAACTTGAGCAATCCTCCTGCCCCAGCCTTCCAAGTAGCTGGTACTGCAGGTGCATGCCAACCATGCTTGGCTAATATTTCTATGTTTTACAGATACAGGGTGTCATTCTTGCTCAGGCTGTTCTTGATTGCCCTCAAGCAATCCTCCTGCCTTGGCCTCCCTAAGGCAACTACTTCTTAATTAAATTTCCCATCTGTCCTCCTAGTTTTAGTTTCCATTTCAGTCCTGGGTTCGTAGTTCTGAGCTTTTTGTGTGGTTCGTGGAGGAATATTGGGTTGCTAAATTAATTATACCTTCTTCATCTCTTTTTCAGCTTTCAAATGTGTTGAAATTTCCCCACTGTTGACTCCTCTTTACTTTGTGAGTTTATATCGCTTTAAATTCCACACTGTCTTCATAGAAGGGTTTGGGAAGGAGGCAGACATAAAGACACGTCAAGCTGGCTGTGTTTATCCCTAAATCCTACAACGGATTTGAATGACTGATTTCATAGACACTTATAGAAGTGAATTTCCTACGTGAAATTCATTTTAACTTCATGATTATTGCTCCTGAAATCAGCAGACACATCAAACAATATGTAATTGTATATACTACTACTACAGGCAAATTTGATATATATTTTTTTCCTTCTACATACAGGGTGGACATGAAGTTCATGTGCAATTTAAAATAGTTTCACATAGTAAATTGCCCACAAATTTTATGTCCACCCTATATAAAAAAATTTTGCTTTTCTAAAATGGATCGATTTATATTTTTTTGCAATTTGATTTTTTTCTTCCTTTCGATATCTCTTCATACCAGTACACACACTATACCTAATTCTTTTTAATAGCCAGGTAGCAAATATTCCATTGGAAATGTATCAAAATTTATATCATAATTACATTATTCCCTTTTGTCACTATTAGGCTGTATGAATATAACACCACCTACAGATTAAATTCCTGGAAATAAAATGCTTTGGTCAAAGAGCATATTATTTTCAGGTTTAAAAAATGTAGTCAAGTTCTTCTGTCCCAAAAAAGACTGTAGTAATGATCTTTTCTTTAAGACAGAGTCTCATTTTGTCACCCTACGTAGAGTGCTGTGGCATCATAACTCACAGTAACTTCGAACTCGGGCTCAAGAGATCCTCTTGCCTCAGCTTTCTAAGTAGCTGGGACTATAGGCACCTACCACAACTCCTGGCTATTTTTAGAGATGGGTGTCGGGGTCCCTTCATAGATGCCACTTATCAGGGCCCAAGACTGGTTGGTCTCCATCCTCAGCCTATCTAGCTGTGTTCTGGACGTGGACTGCTAAGCTACCTTGCTCAAGAACAATTGCTCTTAGGTGCCTGAGGGCTATTTACATTAGCAGGAAGGGGGAGAAAGAGAGATAGTCTTTGAGAGAGAAAAGCAGTCTTCTTAGAAAGATAGATCTTAGTCTTTAGCAGAGCCTAGTGATCCAGGCTGGCGTTCTGCAGGCAGGAGAGGAGACAGAGTCAGAGTAAGTGGTCCATAATAGAATGAGCTCACTCCCGACTGCCTTCTCCTCCAGTCTAATATAAGGCTGATCTCCTGCCTCTTGACACCACAGGTGTAGAGATTGCCAATTCACCAATGCTCTCGTCTCAGGAGCTCTCTCTTGCTCCTTATGAGCTAAATCCCTCCCCATGCCCTTTACACCAAGGTGTTCCATTGTTGAGCTACAGGTGTTACTTATAACTGTCACTCCTCCTAGCCATAGGCTATACGGGCGGCTACAGATGGGGTCTTACTTTTGTTCACTCTGTTCTTGAACCCCTCAGCTCAGGTCAATCCACCCACCTTGGCCTCCTAGAGCCTGGCCTGTAGTAATGATCTTGACTTGTTTCCAAAATTGTTTATACGTATCCACATACACACATATAGATATACAACTTTTATTTATTTATTTATTTTTGAGACAGAATCTCACTATATCACCTCAGTAGAGTGCCATGGTGTCACAGCTGACAGCAACCTCAAACTCTTGGGCTTAAGTGATTCTCTTGCCTCAGCCTCCCAAGTAGCTAGGACTATAGGTGCCCACCACAACGCCCAGCTGTTTTATGTTGCAGTTGCTTTCTGTTTGAGCTCAGCAGTGTTCCCTGTCTTGTGCATCTCAAATGCCCCAGCGCTGATCTCCAGCCAGGCACACTGCCTTTCTACCCAACAGGTTCTGTTGGAGGACCTTGAGTTGTATCTTCTTTGCTTCCACAAGGGTCTGTGAGCACCACCCACCTGTTTCCCTGCTTTCCTCTCCTTTGTTACTTACAATGGATGCTCATGACATTTTCAACTCAAAAATGAATCTCTAGGCTTCAGTAGCCTAAAAGGGCTTCTTTCTTTCTTTCTTTTTTTTTTTTGAGACAGTTTTACTTTGTCACCCTTGATAGAAAGTCGTGGAGTCACCGCTCACAGCAACCGTAAACTCTTGCGCTCAAGAGATCCTCTTGCCTCAGCCTCCTAAGTATCTGGGACTACAGGCATCCACTACAATACCTGGTTATTTTTTAGATTTGGGGGCTTTCACACTTACTCAGGCTGGTCTCGAACTCGTGAGCTCATGCACTCCACCCACCTTAGCCTCCCAGAGTGCTGGGATTACAGGCATGACCCACTGCACCTGGCCTGAAAGGGCTTAAGGGCTTACTTTTTAAGACTCATGTCATATCTCAATGGTCTTTAATTGAAAAGAGGGTGAACACCTGCTATTAATCTCTGTCTCATTTGAGTACTTTCCTTGGAAACATTTAAAAACTAAAACCAAGATAAGCATGAATCTGTATGTGCTTGAACGTGCCACCTCCCGCATATGGGGCTGGCACCCTACTCCTTTGAGCCACAAGCACTGCCCTGTATGTGTTTTCCTTTGTGGTTCTTCATCCTTCTCTCCTTTTTCTTTTATAGCCCCATCCGTAGCACCTTTAAACATCACCGTGTTTCTGAATGAATCTAGTAATCACGTGGACGTCCGATGGACGCGGCCTCCAATGAAGCGGCAGGATGGGGAGCTGGTGGGCTACCGGATATCTCACATCTGGCAGAGCATGGGGACTACCGTAAGTCTGAACCCTAAAAGGGCGCTATTAATCCTCTCCTTTTGACTTGCTGGTATAATTCTGTTTTGGAAGCTTTCATTTTGTTGTGAAAAGACCTTGTGTGATTGAGTTAGGCAAGGCAACTTTCAATGGGATATAAACAATATAGTAAAAATTAGAGGTAAAGGGGCAGCGCCTGTGGCTCAAAGGAGTAGGGCACTGACCCCATATGCCAAAGGTGGTGGGTTCAAGCCCAGCCCCGGCCAAAAAAAAAAAAATTAGAGGTAAAAATCCCGAGGAGTCTTTTGAGGTGTTCCTCATTCATCCATCCATTCATTACTAATTTAGTAAGTAGATATAGAACTCATCCTCTGTTGTCACTTCATTTATGCCTTCAGGGAATTCAGGCTCTTGTAGGAAGACAGTGGAAACTACCCAGATACTCACAGTATGAGGTCAGGGAGTAGCAGTTGGCAATTCATAGTCTTAGAAATTTCAGTGGATTCTTTTCAGAAAATTATCAGGGAGGAACCCCAACCTCATACAGAATAACAAGAGGTAAACAGGTGCCAAAGAAAAGGACTAAACAAGTGAGCCAACTGGCCTGGCACAGCTGCATAAGAACTGAAATTAGAGATGAGACTCAGTGGGCCAGCGCAAGGCAATTTGTCACTCATGGCATATCACACCATGGAACATCAGCCTGGTGACACAGGTTTCCTGCCCGTGAGTCCTGTGGGGGCAAGGTGGTGGGTTGTCTCAGCACCTTGTGTAGCAAGCAGCAAACAAGCCCATCCTCTGTGCAGCTTCCCAGTGGTCATGCTATGGCCACTTTGACTTATGTGACCGGCCCCAGAGTGTCTCAGGGTCTTAGATGGTTTTCAGCCTTCCAATCTGGCACATTCAGAAAGGATACGCAAAGATGTTATGCCTTTTCCAGCAGAAGTAGTACTTGATCTGTATGTACATATTAGTCAGGATTCTCCAGAGAAACAGCTAATTAATACACACAGTCAAAAAGAGATTGAGTATGAGGAATTGCCTCATGCTATTCCGGGAGGCTGAGAAGGCCCACAGTAGGCAAGCTGGAGACCCAGGGAGCCAATGGTCTAAATCAGCCCACATCTGAAGGCCTGAGAACCAGCGGGCTGGGCTGTAGCTCTCAGTCCAAGGGTAGGAGAAGACCTGCTTCTCAGCTTAAGTATTCAGGCAGAAGAAAGGGAGAGAATTCCTCCTTTTTCCACCTTTTATTCTATTTAAGCCCCCAGTGGATTGGATGAGACCCACCAACACTGGGGAGGGCAATCTGCTTTAGTGAGTTCACCAGTTCAAATGCTAATCTCATCCAAAACAACCTCACTGACACATCCAGAAATAATGGTTAGCCACATAGCTGGGCACCCCTGTGACCCAGTCAGACTGACACACAAAATTAAACACAGGTTGCAATGATTTTGACAGGTGAAGACTGAGGAGTTTTAAGTGGGAGAAGATAACATGAGAGAAGGCACAATGTAACAAATTAAAACAAATCCTGTCTCACTGAAAGGCCTAGAACGTGAATCCTTTATGAGAGCCAGGTATGAAATGAAGCTGGATTGGGGAGTTGTGATCCTGAAATGCAGGGCCCTGATAGTTAGGCCTGTTTTTTGTTTGTTTGTTTGTTTATAGGTAGCAAGGAGGCCAATAAAATGCTTGAGGTCAGAAGTACAACCGAGACTTCTGTATTACGAAGATGGCTTATATTCTTCTTTATGAATAATAAAATGAGTTTATTCATATAAGCAACCTTCACCTCCACCTTCTTTCCACCAGAACATACTGCTGGCCTACTCTGGTCTACCAAGTCTGGCCAGGGCTAGGAAGGTTTTCTTGCTCACTGAGAATATCATCATAATTGTCAACGAGGATTATTTTGAAAACCAATATGTGCTTTGGCCTGGGCAGAGCTCTGGTTGGGGTGCATCAGTATGTCTGCTAGTTCCTGCCTTATAATCTAAAGATGGCAAAAATCCTCCTTCGTTCAGTATGGACTCACTAGTATGAGTACTTGTTTTGTTTCATAATAGCAAACAAGCTCTTTTTTTGCCCCAAGCCCTGCTTACTCTGGCTGTACTGCTTGGGCTCCAAACTCCTGGTCTCAGTCATGATTATTTACCAGGACCTCATCAGCCATTAAGAGATGTTCTCTGACATTTACAAGATCCAGGAGATGATGCATGAGCTGGAGGGGAAGGGAAGATGGTCAGTAGGATAGAGGCTAACATTAATGACCTGCTCATTGGTCAGCAATGGAAATGCCTCCACTGAAGGCCCTAAAGGGCAAACGTATTGAAAGCATAGCAATCCCGGGTGTTGATACTGTCATGAACTGTCACTCGCAGGAAATCAGCTTCACAGCAGAAGCCTACAAGAAGTACATGAAAGATTACATGAGGTTATTCAAAGGCAAACTTGAACAGTGACCAGAAAGAGTAAAACCTTTTATGACAGGGACCACAGCACAAACACATCCTTGCTAATTTCAAAAACTACTAGCTCAGTATTATTGAAAACATGAATCTGGATGGTATGGTTGCTCTACTGGACCACTGTGAGGATGGTGTGACCCTATGTGTGATTTTTTTTTTTTGAGATGGAGTCTGACTCTGTCACCCTGCATAGAGTATGGTGGCATTGTAGCTCACAGTAACCTCAAACTCTTGGGCTCAAGTGATCCTCTTGCCTCAGCCTCCTGATTATCTGGGACTAAAAGCCCCCACCACAACACCTGGCTAGTTTTTCTGTTTTTAGTAGAGATGAGGTCTCACTTATGCTTAGGCTGGTCTCCAACTCCTGAGCTAACGTACTCCACCCACCTGGGCCTCCCAGAGTGTTAGGATTACAGGTGTGAGCTTCTGAGTCCAGCCTGTGATTTTTTTTATTTTTTATTTTTTAAGGAATGGTTCAGAAATGGGAAAATGTTAAGAAATTTGGCAATAACTTTGGGTCTATCATCTGTCATCATAACTGGCTGCTGCTTGTAATCCACACAACACTTAAAACAAAGGGGACTGATGTCTTCTGGAGCTCTTCATTTATTTTGTCCGTGATTTATTTGGTGTAGGAGCATTGTTTTTAAGAAAAGAAAATGTCATGTCAACTTTTAGACAAAGTTGTCTAAAAATAATATTCATTAAAAAAGACACTTTATAGCAAACAACAGACAAAAAGGATCTATGTGAGAAATTGTGACTGCCTCTCTAAGAACCAGCCAGGGCCATGCAGTGACTTTGCTGGTTAGACCCAGGGGGGTGTGTGATTTTTGATTTCTGTGAAGTCTATCACTACTATGGTATGAACACTGGATCCACAATGGAAGTAAGGGGGGCAGATGAGTGATGGTGCCTGAGTGCAGTTGGGTGGGCGGCTTCCAGACGGGTCCCCTTTCCACCAGGGAAAGGAAAAGAGTGAGGTAATACCGACTCCTTTTGTGACATAGAACATCCATGGAAGGGCAGATGCCCTGGCTTCATTATAGACTGTTTCTTCTTTACCATGATCATGGAAATTATGCTGCCTTTTTGTTGTCATGTACCTAATGGATCTAACCCTAGGGATAGATCCAAATTTTAGCATCTTCATGGCATTTTTATGGAGCATGACATGACAGTTATACAGCTCCTTGGCTGAAAGATAAACAGGGCAAGTGGGTAGACAGCTGCACCCACTGACGATGGCCAAGCTTTGCTTTGATCATATTTAACCTCACATTAACCGGCATTTATCAAAACTGCTATTTTCCAAAAGGACAGTTGGGATTTGTTTTCCTTTTCCTGCCTTTACTTACCTATCAGAAAGCAGACTGTTTGCAACAGTAGGGGATGGAAGTAGCAGAAAAACAAGAGGGCTTGGAAGCCCTTGTTTTTCTGCCTTAGGTAACTGATAATGGAGTTACTCTTAACAGTAATAATCCTATTTAAAAGTCACTGATGAAAGAGAAATTTCTCCTTTCCTGGTCTTTTGTCCCAAGGCGTTTTGTGCGAGGTGCCCCTGGATTCACTGCATTTCCCCATTGCCCGAGTCAGGGGAACCAATGCCTCTCTTAGAGAAAGGGTCTTTTTTCACAATGCCAAATGCTGTCTATACTAAGCATAGAGGTTCGGTAATGGTGTTTCAGTTCAGTAGAAATTTTACCTTTCTCTGGTTGTCAGAAAATAATTATTATGAGCAGACACCAATTTGTTTAAACAACTTCAGGTCATCCTCTGTCACTCTCCTTCTGGCATGGGTGAACCTTCTTTTCTAGAAAGGACTTCTTGAGCTGAGGCACACTGAAGGGCAACAATGATGAAAATCTTATGAGTGACTGTGGCCAGAAAGCCTTGTACACTAAGTGCCACTAATGCTCAGCTGCACTGTGCATTCTCATCACCCTTTGTTCAGAATGGTCCCTTCTGCAGGGAGAACAGTACTGCCATAGTTAGGGCTGTGACCTTTCCAGTCATTCCTTGGAAATGCTGGATCATCCTTAGGAGAAGGTCATTTGCATTGTGCTTATGCTATGCTTCCTACATCATGACAGTCTCGTGACAACAAAGACTTGGTGCCTCCTTTGAGTTTGGGAAACATTCTCTGATGCAGCTAAGTTTCAAGCTCATGCTGCACAGTTGGAGGCAAAAAAGAACACTGAAGAAATGCCAACCCTGGGAGGAGCCTGAAACCCACACCCAGAGTGAAGTTTGAGAGGATCTCGGCATCCATCACTTCAATTTCCTTAAACTCCCTTCATCTTGGAAGGGCAAGGCTAAGGAAAACACAACTGCATCTCTCAAAATTGTCTACTCATTCCCATTTTTAGAAAACTGTTACTCAGGCTGCTCTTTCTTTATGCAAATCAGTGGAGCTGGCTATTTTTGAAAGACATTTTTCACTTATAACTATAATAAGGGTGCATAATTTCAGAACATTTTTGGAAGTGGTCTTTGGGTGGGTTATTGCAGTTACACTGAAGGCAGGCTTGTACCTTTGCAATCTTATAATTTTTGTGTCACTTTCACATTAAGAACTTCCTGATATTTGCTGTATTTATATTTATTATATCTTAAGATATCTAGTTTTTTTGTTCTACTTTTCTTGATATCCCTTGCCTTACAAATCAGAACTTAATATCCAGAGATACAGATCAAGTGCGATCTGTTCCCCTTGACCTTGAAGCTGTGTCTTGCTCATCTTTGTACTGTCTGAACACAGGGCCTTGAATATGCTTCATGGACATTCTTAGCACTGTGGAATCAGTGTGTAGACCCAGCTACACCATCTAAACCAGCAGGAGAATTTCCCTCTGTGAATGGGACAGTCTTTTGATAAGCATGGACTAGGATTTTCCACTCCATCCCTATTCCCATAAGGTTTCAGTGGGGCATCTATGAAAAAATAGTCCAGTGAGCATATAAATATATAAAATATTGCATGTTGTACTCCCTTCCTGAAGACACACAGTGTATACTGGCAAGTTTAAAGTACTTTGATGTTCTACAATAAATAAATCTATTTAGCTTTGGCTCAGAATTGCTCAAACCATGAGATGCATTTTTAGGTGTGTGGTTTTTATGAAGTTCATTTTGGGGGGATTATGGCTCTAATGCTGGTTTAATCTGTGTTTGGAAACGATAGATATCTTGGAAGGAAATCTCATAGCAGAGATTATTACAGCCTTGAGACAACATGATATATAGCACCAACTTTTTTAAAGACCCAGGGAAGCTGCAGTACACTTAAGGCACTTAAGGATTCCTTGACTCCAGACCTCAGCCTTCTAAGGAGCTCTCCTGATGAGCAGAGATGTATGTCTGGTAGTTGGCATGTGCCCACTGCCTCTTTGTTTCCTCCTTTTTCCCTCTTACTCACTGTCAAAGGATGGCAAAGCATCTGAGCTGAGCTGGTGTTATTTGAAGGTATGAGGAACAGGCAAAATTCCCATGAGACAGGACAGCCAAAGGTCTGAACCACGTCTGAAATCCAGGGATAGATTAAAGATGGTACCTGGAAGATAAATCTATAATGCCAGTAAACTCCATGAATCGGTCAAATAAACTTCTTGGTTTAGGGAAGACAACTTTGATGATGATTTTCTTTCATGTGCCAAGACTTGAAAGATACCACAAGGTCAAATCTGTATGAAGGTCACATACTTCACATAGGTTAACTCTTTGCATTTGCTCACTCACTTAAGGAATAGGAGGTGGAAGTGAAAAACTAACCTCTCTGAGTTTTTGTAATGAGTTATAGGCCCTAAGTGGTAAGTACAAGTTGAATATCAGTTGTCTGAAATGCTATAGACCAGAAGTGTTTCAAATTTCAGAATGTTTCAGATTTTGGAATATTTGCATTATATGTAGTATTTACTGAGGGAACATCCCAAATTCAAATATTTTAAATCTGAAATGCTCCAATGAGCATTTCCTTTAACCATCATGTTGGTGCTCAAAAACTTTCAGATTTTCTTTCTTTCTTTTTCTATAGGCAGAATCTCACTCTATTGCTCCAGGCTAAAGTGCTGTGGTGTCAGTCTAGCTCATAGCAATCTCAAACTCTTGTGCCCAAGTAATCCTCCTGCCTCAGCCTCTTGAGCAGCTGGGATTATAGGTGCCTGCCCAATGACACCCAACTAATTTTCTTATTTCTAGTAGAGATGGGGTCTCAAGCTTACTCAGGCTGGTCTCAAACTCCTGATCTTGAGCAATCCTCCTGCCTTAGCCTCTGAGAGTGCTAGGATTACAGGCATGAGCTACTGTGCCAATCCCACATTTCAGATTTTATATTTTTGAATTTGGGATACGTGAATAGGTTTCTGTTTATTTCCAAAAGTATGATTTTGTTTTTGTTAGGACAGCTGCTCTTCTAGATATTTTATTCTTTCCCAGTCATGGATTTTGAGATAATTTCTCTAATAAATGATATGATTGCATATGAATTATTCTAGAAAAGAAAGCATGCAGCCAGAAGCAGCCCCAGTGTTCCTTCTCAGGTATGAGTCTTACACTTTGAGGCACTATTAGGCATTAAGCTGGGATGCAGATGTGTGGATTCTTTCTCAGCTGCGGGCCCGAGTCACTGCATGACTAGGCGTTTGGACTGTAGAGTTATCCTACCTGATGCTTTTTTGCCCCCTTCCCAAATTAAGTACAGAATTACCAACAAACCCATGCTCAAAACTGGTTGCTATAAATATAATGCTCTAAAAAAGGTGTCAGAATATGTTTAAAAAATCATTAATTATTAATTTGTTTACTTCACACACAAAAAAATCTCTGTCAAATTTCATAAGATCAGGCTCCTGTGGGTAGAAATATCATTTAGGATTGTATTTTTCTGTTTCATTCCTTGTCTGGGGGTATGACATGTATACCTTATGTATACAGAGGGTGCCAAAAAATGTATATACATTCTAAGAGATGTTATCTATGTACATGTGTTACTTTTTGAAGTTGAATCGAAGGTACTGGTACTGGTCAAGTGTACCTAGACATGCTACATATATCCATTTTACTGAAAAATTCATACACTTTTGGGGATGATCTATTTTACTTCCAACAGGAGCACTAAAAATGTGTATACATTTTTTGGCACCCCTCCCCCCAGTATATTGGTTTTCATCTGTAATTCCTGACTTATAATTCCCATAGTCCTTGTTGTTTCCTACGTGGCTAAATCAATAAGCATATCTTTTGCCTGCAGCATTTTGCCTTTTGTCCTTGGTATCTGAAGCAACGCTTGGTATTTAGAGCTTTAAAAGTGAAAGACAGTCTTTTGTTATAATGTTGGGTACCTTGGGCCTCAGAAAAGATAATCTCTCTCTGATCTTCTCCTGCCTCCTTTCCTTTGCTCCTTTCCTTCCCCAAGGCCGGACTCTAATCTTTCCTGGCTTTATGTCTTGGGGCTGCCATAAAGAAATTCTCATTCTACCTTGTCTGATTGAAAGTCATACGACCTCCATTTCAGAAGAGGGCCCGTGCCATACCTGGGAGGAAGGAACACTGTACAGAGAGGCTAAGAAGAATCTGAAAAGACGGGCTTGCAGGGTTTCCCCCATTGAAGTCTCCCTGAAAGACCTCAGAAGAATGGTTTCCAAGAGCTTCCAGATAGCTGGGCACCTGGAGGTTCCTGGTGCATGCGGGGCGTGGGCTCTGCACCCTTCCTACAGGCCTTTCTCCGTGCATCTTTTCAGATCCTCTGTAATCCTTTATAATCAGCCAGGCAATGTGCGTTTTCCTGAGTTCTGGGAGCTACTCTAGCAAATTAAATGAACCCAAGGAGGAGTCATGGGAACCCCAATTTATAGCCAGCATTTCTGTTCCTGGTTGTCACTGCCTGTTTAGATATAGAAGCAGTCTCTGGATGGCCGACTGGGTGCTCTCTTGGTCATGAATATGGGACTGCCATCTCCTTAGGTGCTGAGTTGGGCCCCTCCTGCACCATCACTAGAAGTATAGGTTTGAGACCAAGTGACTAAGGAATAAAGTTGCCAACAGAATCACACTTTTGCTGATCATTGATAATCGGGGGTATCTGTGCCCTCCTATTCTCTCTTTATCTCTCTGAAATCAAATTTCTGAGATTCAGAGATAAAGACATGTTTCTAGAGTTTCATTTCAGCTTATGCAACTCCTAAA
Organism: Otolemur garnettii; assembly: GCF_000181295.1. Taxonomy (NCBI): domain Eukaryota; kingdom Metazoa; phylum Chordata; class Mammalia; order Primates; family Galagidae; genus Otolemur; species Otolemur garnettii. Next base: position 1,391,045 of record NW_003852543.1, on the reverse strand, counting down.
ATTTTCCTTTGAAAGGCCAGTCTAAAACACACAATGGGTTTCCTACACCAGAGAACATTGTGATCATCAAGGTTTGGGAAGTAAGGCAAAAGTGTCGTCTACACGCTTAGTTCTGGCTATTTCTCCCTATGTTTTAATGGCCTGCTCTTTCACGGCAGTAGTTTTAAACCATCCTAAATTAAAGTAAAACCAGAGTTTTGAAAAGTGAGCAAACTGTATATTTGTCACACTGAAAGTAAAAGATTGTATATCTGCCCTCCTCCTTGTAGATTTTAGTCAAAATTCTTATAATTTCGAGGAACAGGAGCCCACCTGTGTGGTTCAAGGGCAGCTGGCAGGTCAGACTCATGCCATGGTGGTTCTGAGCACAGGAGTTCCATGGAATTGGTCTTGCTCTTGCCATCTGGATGCATCTGCCACCTGTTCCCTCTCCTCTAGAAGCTTCTTGGTGACCACTCTTAGTGTCATGCCCTCATGACCCTACTTGCCCCCAAGGCCTGAGGTTGCTTTAGTCCCCACCTGCCTTTTGGTTCCACTGGCTGTAGCCCAAGTGAGGAAGGAATGCTGGGGGACATGGCCCCTCGACATGGGTGAGTAGGTGGGATGGCTTATCCTCAGAAGGAACTGCAGGTAAGCAGACTGTGACCCCTGGTGCTTCTGTGTTTCATTTCCTCTTTTCCTCTCTGTCCCCAGAAAGAACTATCAGAGGAAGTTGGCTACAGTGGCAGCTATGCTCAAATTTCCATTCCAGTCCGCAACGCCTCCTGCACAGTGAGGATGGCAGCCATCACCAAAGGGGGTGTTGGGCCCTTCAGTGACCCGGTGCAGATATTCATCCCCCAACACGGTGAGAGCTGGGGCCATCGTTGCCTGCTAGAATGTAGTAGTCCTGGCAGCACACAGCTTGCCAGAGGGTAACCTGTGGGACGGATGGCTGATTAAAGAATGAAAAATAAAGGCCGCGCCTGTACTCAGTGGGTAGGGTGCCCGCCAGTCACATATACCGTGGCTGGTGGGTTCAAACCTGGCCTGGGCCAGCTAAAACAACAATGACAACTGCAACGAAAAAATAACAGGGCATTGTGGTGGGCGCCTGTAGTCCCAGCACTTGGGAGGCTGAGGCAAGAGAATTGCTTAAACCCAAGATTTAGAGTTAGCTATGAGCTGTAACGCCATGGCACTCTACCCAGAGCAACAGCTTGAGACTCTGTCTCAAAAAAAAAAAAAAAAAAGAAAGAAAAATAAGGACCAGAAAGAATTGTTGCAATGATACAGATAGGATGGCACACTTCACAGAACTAGTGAGACCTCTGGGAACTCCTCCTATTGTTACTATCATTGGTAATAATGTACTGGGAAGATTAGTCCTTCAGATTATCAACTTTGACTTCGCTTACAGAAGTTAGTTAAAATGGCATGTGCTGTACATACCTGAATTTCAGACAAGCAGTATGGTTAATCCGTAGCTTTCTCTGCTTGGCTCTTTATTTATTTTGCTAGTGCTCGTTTTGCTAGGTTTGAAGCAGTACTGCTTGCCGGGTTTTTACCCATTCAAGCCTTGCCTAGTGTGCTCTGTGATTCAGTCTGCACCAAACATGAACTGTTTCCTATGGAAGCCATCTCTGACTGCCCTGTGCTGACTGAGCTAAATGCCCAACCATGTGTGCTGGCCTTTGCGTGTCACTGCAGTGTCCCTTGGCTCGGTGCCACTGTGGAGCCCCACGTGATTCAAATGCTGTGCTCGTTTCCAAGCCCAGTGGAGCCACCGTGTTCTGACTCTGACCTGCCCTAGGTTGTTTGATGTTAAACGGCATAAAATCCACACACTGTCGTCTACATGAGTGTGACTTGTACATTTACAGGTTCATGCCAAACCTGGCCTTTGTACCCAGTAGTAGACAGGACTTAGACACAGACAACTAAGTTCTCATCAGTCTGTTCCCAATGACCCTCAAGCGTGCTCTTCCTTTTAGTGCTGAAATGGAACTGTATTGCATTTCTGCTGTCCCCGGGCTCAGTACTTGGGGAGTGTTAGTCACTGGTGATGGGAAGACAGGATGTGTCTACCTGGTGGAAATTCAAAGACAGTGACATTCTGATTCTAAAGGAACAGTTAAAAAAAAATCAAGAGTTTAAGACTACAGAGCATTTATCTTCATTCATGTTAAACTCTAAAATTTGTAAAAGCTTTGCTACTCAGGCAACCCTTGCCTTGCACAGCTCCAACAGGCATAAATTTCAGTTGCCACAGTTACATAATGTCAGTTCCCCAACTGTATGGTTCAGATTTTAGTTACCATCTTATATCAACTGTAATTACATAAAGCATAACTTGGCTGCTAGCTGTTAAGGCCTCAAATCACCAGGTTGATAACAGATGGGCTTCATGATCGTGACCAGTGGTGTCATGTCTTTCGAAATCTTGGTAGTGATTGGTTACTGCAGAACTGTCTTTCAGTTCCTGTACATCTACTGGAGGCACGTGGCTGTGCTGCCTCCCTGTCTCCCAGTGATGAGCTGATGTGACATTTTACAAAATGGGTAATTGAAAGAGGGAATTGGAGAACAAAGATGAACGTGCAGCAGAGAAATGAAAAGTGATAGTGTTGAAACTGAAATTTGAATCGCACGTAAATAGACAGTGGAATGTTGATATGGCCACTGTTTGATAGGTTTTAGATATGCAGCCGAGGCACTTAGTGAAGGTAAAGTTATCCACATAAATGAAGAGGTTGTGACAAAAAAGGATGGAGACGTCACAGAGAAAGTGACACGGGCAAAAAACTTAACACTAAAGGAATTCTCAGAGATATTTTAAAACATTGAAAGTACAGAAGATAAAACATCGGAAGTTTGTCCAAACTTGGGAAGGTGTATGGCAATTCTCTAAAACATGGGAAATATATTTTCTCTTTATCTTAAGTCACCATGACAGGTGTTTTACAAAGAAATAACACTTTAATTCTTCAGAGTCTTTTTTTTTTTTTTTTTTGAGACAGAGTCTCACTATGTCACCCTCGGTAGAGAGCTGTGGCATCACAGCTCACAGCAACCTCCACCTCCTGGGCTTCAGTGATTCTCTTGCCTCAGCCTCCTAAGTAGCTGGGACTACAGGCACCTGCCACAAGACCCGGCTATTTTTTGTTGTCACAGTTGTCATTGTTATTTAGCTGGCCTGGGCCGGGTTGGAACCCACTACCCTCAGTGTACATGGCTGGCGCCGTAACCACCCTGCTATGGGTGCCAAGCAGCACTTTAATTCTTAATGTTTTTAATGTTTTAAATTGTAGTGTACCAAGTGAATATTAGTTTTACTGTGTTTTTCATTTTCTGGTACATTTATAACCAAAACAGTTTTCCTGTTGTTTTTAAAAAATCATTGTTTTAAAACTGTATGTATTTAAGGAGTACAATGGGATGTTTTGAGATATATGTGTCTATACACGCACACAGTGGAATAATAAAATCAAACTAGGGTCCCACTGATTATTAAGATCACTGTGCATGGTCTTAGCTTGTACAGAGTAAGGACTGCCTGCATTTGTAGGTTATAAAAGACCACAATTCTGACTATGTGTTCTTCCCTCTTACAAGCCAATGTTTCTCATGTATTTCAAATCCCAAAGAGATGTTTTGAATTTATTCCATTGGTATTTTACCAGGTTCGGTAGATTATGCCCCTTCATCAACTCCAGCGCCTGGCAACACAGATCCTGTGCTCATCATCCTTGGCTGCTTTTGTGGATTTGTTTTGATTGGGTTGATTTTTTATATCTCTCTGGCCATTAAAAAAAGAGTCCAGGAGACCAAGTTTGGGTAAGTAGACTAGTTAAAAATGTCAGTGATATTGTTGAGGTTGTTATCCAACGATGACGCATTTCCAGTTGGCCCTGCCCCTCACATTGCACCCGAATGGGGGCCCTGCCTTATGCAAGCCCAGCTTCCTTATGTAGCCCAATGCTTACAAAGGCAGCCAACAGTAAAAGTCAGCCCTCGAAAGAGTTCTCATACAGGGAAGATAATCAGTCCCCTTTACTACTCAAACTGGGTTGCTGTTAAAGGATGATTTTTATTAGAAGCCTTAAAACTTACCCCAAGGCCAGGCATGGGATGCTTGACTATAATCCTAGCACTCTGAGAAACTGAGGTGCAAGGGAGGATTACTTGAGCTCAGGAGTTTGAGATCAGCCTGAGCAAGAGTGAGACCCCTTCTCTATACAAATAGAAAAACTAGCCAGGAGACATGGCAGGCACCTTGTAGTCTCAGCTCCTCAGGAGGCTAAGGCAAGAGGATCATTTGAGCCCAAGAATTTGAGGTTGCTGTGAGCTATGATAATGATATGGCGACAGAGTGAGACTCCATCTCAAGAAACAATTAATTAAATTACCCCCATTATACCTATAATCATAGCTCTCTGAGAGGCTGAGGCAGGTGGATTACTTGAGCACATGAGTTCAAGACCAGCCTGAGCAAGAGTGAGACCCATCTCTAGTAAAAATGAAAAACTGAGATAAGAGGATCCAAGAGTTTGAGGTTGCTCTCTACCAAAGGCGACAAAGTGAGATCTGTCTCAAAAAATCAATCAATCAATCAATTAATAATTTAAAAAATAATTAATAAAAAAAGAAATGAAAATATTTCTACCAGCCCGGCCTCCACTAACTCATGAATTTTGCACCCAAACGTATCTTAAATGTATGTTTTGTTTTTTTGGAGACAGAGTCTCACTTTGTCATCCTCAGTAGAGTGCCCTGGCTAGTCTTGAACTCCTGTGCTTTGGCAATCCACCTGCCTTGGCCTCCCAGAGTGCTAGGATTATAGGCATGAGCCACCACAGCTGACCTCTTAGATGAGTCTTTGATATCTTTGATTCAACCCTGGTTATAATAATCTGGGAAAATTTGAGGTTGGGGAAAATAGTAGAATTTGCCAGAAAGTGCATTTGCTGAGTACAGTAAGTACATTAACAAGACTATGGTACTATTTCAAATATTTAGGAATGAAAGTATTCCCAGGAACTATCAAG
>NW_003852543.1:1373230-1385490 GCF_000181295.1 Otolemur garnettii | reverse complement strand
TTTCATCTTATTTTCAAAATTGTGTTATCTCTTTAGAAATAATATACATATATCCCCAAGATAAATTGAGATTAAGTCTATAATGCATAATTCTGTCCAACCAGCTAGTCTCTGCCATAAAGTTACTTTCTCCTTTCCATGCTTTGATGCACAGCCCACACTTACAGGGCAAGGATTCAACTCCTCCTACCCCTTAAGGGCACGGTATCTACGTAAAATATTAGGAGTTCTTCTGCACAGGAGATTTGATTCTTCTCCCCATTTATTCAATCAATCATTTTTTTATCAGTATGGGTTCATGGATAGTCATTTTATACTCATAATCCAGTGCTACTTTATTTTGTTGTTCACATTGTTACAGCTTTGGCTGTTGGAAGCTTTTTTTGTTTTTGTTTTTGTTTTTTAAGACAGAGTCTGACTCTGTAGCCGTGGGTAGAGTGCTGTGGCAGCATAGCTCACAGCAACTTCAAACTCCTGGGCTAAAGAGATCCTCTTGCTTCAGCCTCCCAGGTAGCCGGGGCTATAGGCGTGTGCTTATCAGTTATTTCCTGCTTGTGATGGTACTTAGACAGAGTTGTTTTGATGTTGCTAGGTAAGTATAGGATAGACAAAGGGAAAGAAATAGATTTCTCCTAGGGGGAAGTGTTTTTGTTGTAGAAGAGCCCACTTAGAAGGCAGTGGCTTCATAGCATCCTTGTGGAATCAACACCTGCCTCCTTAGCCCTGGTTTTTGTAGTGAGATGTCTTTGTTTCCATTCACCCAGGAATGCATTTACAGAGGAGGATTCCGAATTAGTCGTTAACTACATAGCGAAGAAGTCCTTCTGTCGGCGAGCCATTGAACTTACCTGTAAGTTGATTTTTTTCCCTTTTTGACAAAAGTTAAAATAAATGAGAACAAAGAACAGGCAGATTTATAACAAAAGGCAAAGGAGTCAAGGAATGGATATTTAAAATGTCTTTAGAAACCAGCAAGTAGATAGTTAGACATTGCCATGCACGTCTCTGCTGGCTGGTTTACTGGACCCTGGGGCTAAGTAATTGGGGTTAAGGACTCATAAAGCCTTGAAAGTGGAGGAAAAGAGGAACCTTCTTTTGGGGTGATAGAAGATGGGTAAAGGTCAGGAATTTAAAAGTAACCTCAGGCCTTATTTCTGTTTTCCTGGCAACCAACTCAGAGGACAATTTGCCAACATGGTTTTGGTTGAACACTGTGGTTTGAGGTTTGCTGAATCAGAAAGTCAGGACTTCTGGTTTAAAGAGTGGAAATAAACAGATAATGGAATGGTGCTCTTGAATAATTTCAGAAAAAAAGTCTAGAAAGTATTTGCAAATATTAACAAATTCATGCTTCTGGATGGTTACCAAAAAGGGGGGGTGGGTGGGGAACGGCTGTGGCTCAAAGGAGTAGGGCGCTGGCCTCACATGCCGGAAGTGGGTTCAAACCCAGCCCTGGCCAAAAAAAGACATAAGAATGATAAAATGCATGTTTCTGTGAAATAGAAATTCTCACTTAATGTAGAGTATTATACAGAGTATGAATGTCTACTATACATTATAATTAATGTTTTTACTTTTCTAATCTGTAAGTTTTGACTCTTTAGATTTTTCTGTTCTTGCTCCTTTTCATTTAAAATTTTTTAATTAAAAATTTTATTAGCTGACCAATCTTTTTTTCTTTATTGGAGGGCCATTGGGATAAAGGATCCTTTGAGAACTAACGGGTTCTTTCTAATTACCTGCATTTTTTTTTCTTTCCATGGCTTGCTCATGCCCAAATCAAACGATTTACCAAATAGTTATGGAATTGGTCTCTCCTGGTTAATTCTGCTTGTTGCCAACATTTGTCAGTACTGCGTATCTATTATATACCTTGCTATATTACACACCTTATTGTAGAAGATCTTATTCTCTAATTCCTCGAAGCACTTCCTGCATCATTAAAATGAGGTTCCTGTATACTATATGTAAAATACTAGCTTATTCTCTAAATGTTTCCTGTAGTTTGTGAGATTCCTCCCCTGCAGGGGAGGTGGCCTGGTGGTGTTTGTATACCATAGCTTGGGATATAATAGTAAAGAATCCATGAGAAAGCACTGTTCACGTACCTTCCTTACCTCTTTAACTCAAGGACGAACCTCCCCTACTCAAATCCGATAGTGGTTGCTGCTGCCACACAGCTGGAAGAGAAATAGGGTTCTTACAATTCTTCAGAATTAATCTTGCCCTGGAGGACTCATTATGCTCATTTTAATCATAGTAGGAGTGAATGAGATGTTTTATTACTGGCACCTTGTGGGGAGAAAGAATGATTATAAAATGAAGAAAAAGGTTGTTTATTGTATAGGACTTTAAGTATAATTTTAATTGTATTCAAATGAAAGAAAACACACTGCCAACTCTTATAAATACTTTTATAGTGCAGAGCTTGGGAGTCAGCGAGGATCTACAAAATAAACTAGAAGATGTTGTGATCGACAGGAATCTTCTGATTCTTGGAAAAATTCTGGGGGAAGGTAAGAGGTTTAAAGTAATTCTTTCAAAATGTGGGGCAAAAGGTCAGAAGTTCATTATTTAACAAAATGCCATTTTATGGCTTTGAGTTATAATATAGAAAGTCACATTTTATAATGAGATAGAACTACTTGTTTAATTTATTAAATTGCTCTTAGGATGAATGATAATGATATTAAGAGTTTGTCCTTTTTGAGCACTGATATGTATGTAATATGTATAGTAATATGTAATAGTTATAAATTTTAAATTGCACACAAGCTTTATGTATACCCTGTATTTGTTTTGTTTGTTTATTTGTTTGTCTGAGACACAGTCTTACTGTGTTGCCCTAGGTAGAGTGCCGAGGCATCACAGTTGACAGCAACCTCAAACTCTTGGACTTAAGCGATTCTCTTGCCTCAGCCTACTGAGTAGCTGGGAATAGGGGCACCCACCACAGCATCCAGCTATTTTTTGTTGTTGCAGTTGTCAGTGTTGTTTAGCAGGCCCAGGCTGGGCTTCAACCTGCCACCTTTGGTGTATGTGGCTGGTGCCCTACTCACTGAGCTATGGGTGCCAATTGTACACCCTGTATTTGAAATGTCTTGTACTGTTATACAGCCACTCCCTGGGTTATAAATACAATAGATTCTGTAGGTTTGCTCTTAAGTTGAATTTGTATGTAAGTTGGAACAGTTACATTTACCTTTAATCTGTAATACCTTGCATACATAAGTGAAGTTGTAACTCAGGGACTGCCTGTAAGGTTTAATAAGGTGACAGACTGAGCCACCCAAGCTCCTGATGAGCTGAAGACTAGCAGGTGGCCCAAGGCCCCAGGTTGTGAGTACGGGTGTCTCTGTGGTCAGGGGAGATTTTGCACCGTGCCTAAATAAATGTTTTACTTCACAGGAGAGTTTGGGTCAGTGATGGAAGGAAATCTTAAGCAGCAAGATGGGACCTCTCAGAAAGTGGCAGTTAAGACCATGAAATGTGAGTAATCAGGGATGAAACCTGCTCTTCTGGGGGTGGGCAGTTGTTTCAGTGTTGGGTATTCCGTGAGGCCAGTGATGGTGTTCAGACGTTACGATCTCAGTTGCTGGTGGGTCAGGAGGCAGTGCAGGACACTGGTCATGCAGAGCAAGTTCCTACAGTGAGCTCTTCATGCACGCACTATATATTCTTCACACCCAGGGCAATAACATTTGTTCCATTCACTATCTCTTGCACATTCTCGTGCACACTTGCTCTGTCTCTGCCTCTGTGTCTCTCTCATCTAGAAGAGAGCTAAGAACTCCAAAAGAAGCCATCAATTTCTGAGTCAGGGGTGAACTGGTGTCAGCATCTGACCCAGACGGTGGTCTGGCTGATCTGTCGCGTGTGGTGGGCCCACTTCCTCATTTGGGGATGATTGCATGGTTCTGGGGAAGCAGTGGGCTGCCTGGACAATAAGTTTCCCAAAAAGAAGAGGAATTCTCTTTGGTCAAGCATATGAAAAGCTGCTCTCAAAAGCCAGAACCTCTAAGCTCGTGAGAAGAAAGCTAGCAGCAGGTCAGGGAGGACCTTGTAAGTTGTAACAAAGAATCTGCTTTTATCCGGCAAGGAATAAGTGCTATATATTAGAGTCTACTTGGTGTCCGTATGGAGGAGAACCAATTACAATGTTGACAAAAATAATGGTAGATGTCAGTTAGGACACTAGAATCTGTGCAGATATCTGTATTGATAAGGAAAACTATATTGACTTGCTGACTTGTCCTTTAGCTTGTGAAATAGCTAAAAAGAGACAGATTGTGCTGGACTTTTTCAATACCATAGGACCAACAGGCTTCAGTGGCAGAACAAGATAGCATTTCCCTCCATGTCTTTCTCCTAGAAAGGTGGGACAGCAGAACTGTCTAAGTTTGATCCTGCAGCAGTCTGGCTGGTCACAGCCCATCACTTGGGCACCATGACCATGTGGCATCGCACCTGCTGTCTCCATCATGAGTCACATGGATAGAAATTGTTTGGTGTTTAATTTATCACCATTCTTGATCAATCCTGCTTCCTTTTTAAACCCCTGTACCGGTTAATTACTACTTTTGATCAAGGAATAAAGTAAAATTGGATTTTGAACCTCCCTAAGATTTAAATCTACCATTTGCTATACTGTAAAACATTAATTGGATTATAAGTATAGCTTGAGACTCCTAAACCAAAAGTGGAGGCCAAAGTTTACTTCTGTTCTAAAAAAGAACTACAGTAACCCAGTCACATGGTTCCAGTGATTTTTGCTTTTTGCTAAGTATTTCACAATGGCTAATACGTAGGCGCTGTCCACTGTGAACCCAAGAACATGACGATTCTCCCTACATTTCATCAGTGCAACAGGAACAGAAAATCCGCACAACCAAGAAGGAGGTTCAGAACCAGTCCCCAGAAACTAAGACAGACACCCCGAAGTTAAAATACCCACTAGGACTAAACTCAGCAGGGAGCCAGACTCTGCACCCTTCCTGCAGAGTTTATTTGAGCTTCACACTGTGTCTGCAGCAAGGCCTTCCTTTATCCCCATTTAGGGATGTAGGCAGGGGGGCTGCGAGGCCTGATAGGGCCTGAGCAGAGCCCCTCCCTGATTCACTGGCCTGGCTCTACTCTTCTTTAACTTAGAGTAGCTTGCATAGGAATTACATTCAAGCTAATTATCATAGATTTGAAAGAACAGACTCTGGCTCCCAAGCCCCAGGCTTATCTACTTTTGCCTGGGGGTCAGTCTCTCAGGGAAGGCAGATTCCTACCCCTCTGTCCCCACCTTCCCAAATCTGGTTGATTGCAGGCGGCAAACAGAAGCGTTGAGGGCAAAGTCAGCAGACATTTTGTAGGTGTATAGATTTTTTAAAGTTTTAAATTTGCTTTAATAGGAAATGTAATATATTTAATATATATTAAGCCCATAGTATGGTATTGACACCATGATAGTTGTTCTCATGAGTGATTTCGACCTTAGTTATATATACCCTGTTAAAACAAATTTCCTAAGGCCAGCCTGGCTTTATATTTTTTGTTAGTTTTTAATTGTGGTAAAATACATATAAAATTCATCCTCCTAAGAATTTTTAAGTGTACATTTCAGTGGTACTTAAGTGTGTTCATAAGGTTATACAACCTTCACCAGCACCATCTCCAAAACTATTCATCAAACTCTGCACCCATTACTACTTGTACAGTGGGCTTTGACAATTGTGCAATGTCACCTAACCACCGTTACAGTGTAGCATGTACAGAGTAGTTTCCCAGCCCTAAATCCCCATGCTACAGCCCTAATTCTGTGCTTCAATTATTTGCTCCTGTCTTCTCTCCCGCTGACCACCACCTCACCAACCCCTGACCACCACTCATCTCTCTTCCTTGTCCCTATAGTTTAGTCTTTTCTTGACTTCAGTTTTAAAGAACAAAATTGCTATTTCCCGCTCCCCTTTCCTCAACTGAGTAAATTATTCATGCCTAACATTTTCCATTTTTTTCTTTAGTGGACAACTTTTCACAGCGGGAGATCGAAGAGTTTCTCAGTGAGGCAGCATGCATGAAAGACTTCAGCCACCCAAATGTCATCCGACTTCTAGGTACCCCCATAATGCAAGAGTGGGTGGCCAAGGGGACTCAGCTGATCTACTCTGTGCCACAGGAAAAAATAAGTTTCCTTTGTATAAACCCAAAGTATTTTATAACAGTGAATTTTTCACCCAGAAGGCTTCTTTTTTTTTGAGCACAGTCTCAAGCTGTCACCCTGAGTAGAGTGCCATGGCATCACAGCTCACAGCAATCTCAAACTCTTGGGCTTAAGTGATTCTCTTGCCTTAGCCTCCCAAGTAGCTGGGATTACTGGCACCCGCCTCAACACCTGGCTATTTTTTTGTTGCAGTTGTCATTGCTGTTTAGCTGGCCAGGCTGGGTTTGAACACGCCAGCCTCGGTATACGTGGCTGGAGCCACAACCACTATGCTACAGGCGCCGACCCACCCAGAAGACTTCTTATCATTACATTTTCTGAAGATGATAGTAAAGATAAAATGGCTTTGCATTTTCTGGACACCAATAAACTCACGAATGGTTACAGTGTCCATAGAATTCTAGCTCCAGTTACTTAAAGGGAAAATACAAGGGCTGATCATACCATAATTTTTACTCATTTAAGGTTATTCACAAATCATATACCACTGGGGTAAAGCAATAAAAGTAAACAAATTCCATAGATCATTTTTTTTTTTTTTTTAGAGACATAGTCTCACTTTATTGCCCTGGGCAGAGTGCCGTGGCATCACAGCTCACAGCAACTTCCAACTCCTAGGCTTAGGCGATTCTCTTGCCTCAGCTTCCTGAGTAGCTGGGACTGCAGGTGCTCACCACAATACCCAGTTATTTTTTGTTGCAGTTTGGCTGGGGTTGGGTTCAAACCTGCCACCCTCGGTATATGGGGCTGGTTCCCTACTCACTGAGCCATAGGTGCCACCCACCATAGATCATCTTTGAGAGATTATTTGTTAACCTGTTTGAAAATTCTGATTTCTTATGATCTTGGTACTTTGATAACTTCATGGAATGTGATTTAATAGTGCCACATAACATTGTTTAACACAATCTGGATTTGCAGCTTCGTTAGCTAAAAAATATAAAAGAGGAGATTAGTTACTGAGTGGATGCTGTGTAAGTGACACTAATCCAAGAGAAAAGAGCAACCTGGAAAGAATTGAATTTTCCACTGGCCTTTTCAATTATTATTATTTTTTTCCTGCCCTGTGGCTTTGTTAAATTCTTTGGGGGATCTTTCAAAGTCTTGTATAATTGCACTGTAGAGAAATGTGAAAAACTAATGTTTGGATACAATATTATGTCAAAGAAAGTACTGTTATTCATTCCCAGCCATTACCGTTAGCAGACTCTGAGAACAATTGTACTTTGTAATCACACCACAAAGCCCAAGTGCTTTGCAAGCCTGGCATCAGGTGACTGGCTGTAGCTTGTGAATTCCATGATAAATGGTATTATGGCTTTCTCTTTTTGTAACTGTTGAAATTTAGGGGCCTGGATTTTACCTATAAGCCCTCAGAATTTTTTTAATAGTTTAAAGCATTTTGTTACATTAAGTGGACTTCTTCATGTGAATAAGTGTCTAATTATGACATGAAACTAGTTTGCCCTTGACTCCTAGTGGGTTCTCCATTGCTCAGATTTAGTCTAATAACAACTCCTAGGTTTCTAGATGTCCATATTGGTTACTGATTTATTTTTGAGAACTCTCATGCAAAGATTAACACTAATCTGAAAGAAAAAAAAAATAATGGACCCTAAGCGTTTTCTCTATTTTCAGTAACATAGCATATGCGTTAGAAGCCCTTGTTCTTTTTAACTGTTAACTTGGTGGCACATGGTTTCAATTTGGCCAGTGGCCCTCAGGGCTTTCCTGCTTACACGTAACAAGTGCTCTTTGTGATTGGTTCTATGTTTTTGATTCCAGGTGTATGTATAGAAATGAGCTCTCAAGGCGTCCCAAAGCCCATGGTGATATTACCCTTCATGAAATATGGGGACCTGCACACCTATTTACTTTATTCCCGATTGGAGACAGGACCAAAGGTAATAATCTACTTGCGTTGTCTCTGAACAGTTCTCAGGGCTTATGCAACAGAGTCAGGACTACCAAACTGTCTAACTATGAAAATGAAAGAGGTAAGGAGAGGACATTGACCTTGGTTCAGTGCTCACTCAACAAAATGTTAAAAATGTGTATCTGTCGCCACAGCACGCGTGCTTAAGAGTATTATTTCTGCTTTATGGTGGGGGGTGGGAGGAAGCAGATGGTGTACAGTCTCATGGCCAAAGTCTCATCATCTCTGGAGTCAGTCCTACACTTCATACCCCACATGGCCACATAATCCCCAATGCTCATGGAAGATAGGAAAGCCATTAAATCGGTTCTTAGGGACCCTAAAAACCCACTCCCAATGGCTCTGCAGACAAGCCACTGGGGGGATATGTCCCTGTGTATGACCCATGTGGTGGCATCCTGTACACTGTCCTGTACCGATGAACCTGGATTTACAGTGGCCTGGGGTCAGCCTGGTCACTTTCCCAAAGAGAACACACTCACAGAGTCTTCAACTCAGCCAGGGATGTTTATTAAGTTGATTAGTTCACCCTGTGACTAAGTGCTGGCTCCAGCGGTGCTGAGCTCCAGGGACACTGAAAGGAACATAGTAGTTGTGGTTTCTGCCTCATGAACCACCACTGTTGGTGGGTGAGGAAGAACAGAGACAGGTAGTCAGTTATTCAGAGCGAAGGGGAGAGCTGGGTATGCTGTGGGCACAGGGGCCCAAATGACATGCAGGCCAGGCAGAGTGCCCATCAGCGGCGTGGTGGCAGGATGGGCAAGTGGTAACTAGGCTGGGGGAGGATCTTATGGTGACCACAGTGGTGGTGGCCAGAACTTCCTCACTGCAGTCACCCAAGGAACCTGGGCAGTTTGGAAGTAAAGCCTGAGGTCAGGTGTGATCTCACTGTTGACTCCCCTGATGAGCTGATAGGTCTCAGACTTCAAGGGAGGGAACACTGGAGAGACTTGTTCCTCTCCTCACCCCACCAGGTCATCTGGAATCTTTGCATTGGGTGAAGACAGAGCAGGACGGTGCCTCGTTCCTTCTGAAAGGTGTTTGAGCCCTGTGTTTTCCGGTAGCCTCTTATTTTTGAAGTCCCTTCTTTTTGCTTTGTTCAGTATGAAGTCGCTGGGTGCTGGGTCTGTTGCAGTTCCCACATGGAGGCTGCTTGGTGCTATTTTCCAGTTGTTTACTGAGGGTGAACTTACCTCATCCATCTTTCTCTTTATGGTGAGCCCAGCTCAGAATCAGAAGTGTTGGGGATTGGTGGGCCAGCATGCCTGCCTTCAGCAGTACCCCTAAGGAGGAAAGCAACCCCTGCCGAGTCCCCACAGCACAGAGAAATCAGACAGAGAAGACCTCAGACTAAAGTGCCATGACCTCTGGTAACTAATGAGCTTCATGGCCCCAGGTCCCGATGATTGATAGAGTTACAGTGAACTGTGATAACAGGAATGACGACTGAGGGACCTCACGGGGAAAATCAACCTGGAAAAACACCATCTCTTCATCCCAAGAGACCCATAAATCTGTAGAAACAGCCCTTTATTTAAAATGTGCGAAGGTAGTTGAAAGAAGCAGGCAAAACATGAGAGCCAGTGTAGGGTCAGAAACCTCCTGGGGCCTCCTTTCCTAAGTCCTGCTGACTCTGTCGGCATTTATGCCTGCCTGTGAGGGAGGGGAAGGGATTTTTGTTTTGCGGGGGGTTTTTGGTTTGGGTTTTTTTTTCTTGTTCTGTTCTTCCCAGAGAAGGTCTGAGTGACCTGAACAGGAGAATGGCCCACTTTCTTTTTACTAGTTCCCCATATGGCCCCATGCCCAGACATATTTCCAATCATTTCCATGTGGCTGCTCTTACATCTTTCACCAGCACGAGTACTAACCAGAGACAGGAAATTACAGTAGCCTTACCGCACAGCTATTATCACTGAGGCTCCTCCAAAGAGGAGAAGGGCCTAGTCCAAAGTAGAGAACATGGCCAGGTGACTCACACCTATAATCCCAGCTCTGTGGGAGGCCCAGGTGGGTGGATTTCCTGAGCTTAGGAGTTTGAGACCAGCTTAAGCAAGAGTGAGACCTGGTCTCTAAAAATAGCACTGCGTTGTGGTGGCACCTGTAGTCCCAGCTACTTGGAAGGGTGAGGCCAGAGGATCTCTTGAGCCCAAGAGTTTGAGGTTTCTGTGAGGTGTCGCCATGGCGCTCTACTCAGGTGACTAGGTGCAACTCTGTCTCCAAAAAAAAAGTAGAGAACATTTATAGACATGACTGAGTTTTTTTTCTTCCCTCCCCCCCCCAAGAAATAATGATAGCATCATAAAAACCTTGCAAAAGTAGAATACATTATCCACAATGCCCAACACCTTAGCATAATGATTAGCAACTTCACACATTGTCTTACCACTTATTCCATGCCTGTGTGTCTCATGTACTTGTCATCACCACACACACAGCTGTCCAGAGAGTGACAGCACTACTAACACTTCTCAAGAATTTAGCATAGACGAGGCTGTATTTTGCAAGTATGAATGTATTAGTAGCACAACAACCTGAGGAAGTAGTTACGAATCAAAATTTAAGAGAGGAAACTGAGGCCCAGAGAGGGCAGTGGTGGAAATATAACTGGACCCCAGGATGCAGACCCCATTCCTTCAGCTGTCCTCTGACTGCCCCATCCCCCGTGTGCCCTCCCTGGTGGGGCAGCCTCCAGACAGTGCTGTGTGTGGCTACACTACATCTCTTCAGTGGAGTCTGTTTTGTGTTCATAGGTACTTTCACTCACCTTTTTTTTCGGGAGGAGGGGGGAACAAGAGCCTTATTTTGTCACTTTTGGCAGAGTGTCCTGGCATCTTAGCTCACAACAACCTCAAACTCTTGGGTTCAAGTGATCCTATTGCCTCAGCCTCCCAAATAGTTGGGACTACAGGGGCCCACCACAATGCCCAGCTATTTTTAGAGACAAGTTCTCGCTCTGGCTCAGGCCAGTCTTAAACTCCTGAGCTCAAGCAATCCACCCACCTCAACCTCCTTCCACTCACATTTAATTTTCTGGTATGTTTTATGATTTTCTCAATAATTGGCAGGGGCGGGGGGTATGGATTTTATGTTGTACAAGATTGCATTTTGTGGTGAAAAAATAAAATAAAAATAAACAGGGCTACATGTATTTGTTGGCCAAAGATATCTGTCTTGCAAAGCTTAACTCTTCCCCTTTATTTAGACTCCCATGCAACAAATAGCCTCATATTGGATGTCTTCTTTACATCTCTGTAGAAGTGAAATAGAGGGACAATTTATATATATATATATTTTTAATTATTGTTGGGGATTCATCGAGGGTACAAGAAACCAGGTCACACTGATTGCATTTGTTAGGTAAAGTCCCTCTTACATTGTGTCTTGCTCCCAAAAGGTGTGTCACACACCGAGACCACACCCCCCTCCCTCCTTCCCTCTCGCTGCTCTTCCTTTCCCCCATTCCCCTCCAACAATTTATATTCTTTTCAAAATATTTCTTAAATGATCATACAGTAAAATTAACGTTTTCCCATTTTGTTACATAGTTCTATACATTTTAACACATATACAGATTAATGTACCCATAATTCGAATCAGGGTACAGAACAGTGCTATCGCCCACTAAGATTCCCTTCTGCTACCCCTCTGTAGTAACCCCTTCTACCCCCGTGGCTAACCCATGGTCCCCACTGTTCTGTTCTCTACCACTATGGTTTTGTCTTTTCAAGAATGTCATATAATTAGTGATCTTTGTGGACTGGCCTCTTTCACCTGGCATTATTCCTTTGAGATCACCCAAGCTGTTTTATGTGTCAATAGTTTACTCTTTTTTTTCTTTTTATAGAAAAAAAGTAATACTGTGTAATACTCCATTGTATGGATATACTGAAGTTTATCTGTTTCATCTGTTGAAGGATTTATGGGACATTTCCAGGTTTTGGTAATCATGAATGAAGCTGTTATGAAAATTCACGTGCTGATTTTTGTGTTAGGTCTTCATTTTTCTAGAGCAAATGGTCAGGAGTTGGGATGCTGGGTCATGTTTAACATTATAGGAAACTGTGGCTGCACCCCAGTTTTCCAGCATGGCTGCACCATTTTTCATTCCTACCGGCC
>NW_003852543.1:1370302-1372902 GCF_000181295.1 Otolemur garnettii | reverse complement strand
GCTGGGACCACAGGCGCCCACCACAACGCCTGGCTATTTTTTTTTGGTTGCAGCCTGTTGTTTGGCAGACCCAGTCTAGATTTGAACCTGCCACCTTAGGTGTATGTGGCTGGCGCCTTAGCCACTTGAGCCACAGGCGCTGAGCCTTGTCATGTACTTTTTAACCATCCTTATATCTTCTTGGTGTGTGTTCTAGTGTTCTAGTTTTTTGTTCATTTTTTAATTAAGTTGTTAATTATCTTATTGTTGAGTGTTAAGAGCTCTTTCAATACAATTCCTTTGTTGGATATGGGATTTACATAGATCATTTTCTCAGTTTGGAGCTGGTCTTTTGCATTGTTGTAACATGAGCAAAAGTTTAAATTTTTATAAAAGTCCAATTTATTGTTTTTTTTCTGAGTCTTTTTTGTTCTCCTGTCTAAGAATTCTACTTAATTCTTGGTACAGAAAAAACATTTTCTCCTATATTTTCTTCTAAAAATGTTGTGGTTGGGGTGGTGCCTGTGGCTCAAAAAGGTAGGGCGCCAGCTCCTTATGCCAGAGGTGGTGGGTTCAAACCCAGCCCTGGCCAAAAGGAAAAAAAAAAAAAGTTGTGGTTCACACATGACATTGAAGTCTATGATTTGTGGTGTTTTTTGTTTGTTTGGTTGTGTTTTTTATTTGTTTGGGGGTTCTACTTTGTCACCCTGGGTAGAGTACAGTGGTGTCATCACAGCTCACTGCAACCTCTGCTTCAGCCTCCTGAGTACCTGGGACTACAGGTTCCCCCTACCTAGCTAATTTTTCTATTTTTAGAAATAGGGTCTCATTCCTATTCCCACTAGCCTTCAACTCCTGAGCTCAAGCCATCCTCCTGCCTCAGCCTCTCAGGGTGTTAAGATTATAGGTGGAACCGTGATGCTAGGCTATTTGTATTATTTTTTGTATAGGGGTTAAGATGTAGTTCAAGGTTGGCTTTTTTTGTATGTGGGTTACTAATAGCATTTGTGAAAAGGCTATCCCTTAATCTGTTGAATTGCTTTTGCAACTTTGTTAAAAAACAACTGGCTGTACATTTCTGAGATCTCAGTTCTGTTCCATTAAACTACACGCCCTTCCTTTGCTCCCTTTCCTTGTCTTTATGACTGTAGCTTTATGGTAGGTCTTAAAATCACATCACGTGATTCCTCCTGCTTTATTCTACCTTTTCACAACTATTTTTGCTTTAATTGTATCTTGTTTTGAACAAAATAACAGGTGTGGAAAACAATTTCGTAGCATTTTATTGACAAATGGATAGTTGCTGTTTGCAAAAATATGAGTATATCTTCAGTGATGGAAAATAACTTCCAAATCTTATAAAAAGGGATGTATTTTCGTATTTTGATACTTACTGGCCACAAATAAAGATGAAAGATACAAAGTACAGAGACAAACAGGAAAGTCAAGCTTTAATTCAGATCAACTTCTAGGGTAAATGAAATTGCTTTTTTTTTTGCAGTTTTTGGCCAGGGCAGGGCTTGAATTCGCCACCCCCGGTAGGGCACCAGCTCCATATACTGAGAGTGGTGGGTTCAAACCCGGCCCCAGCCAAACTGCAGCAAAAAAATAGCCAGGCGTTGTGGCAGGTGCCTGTAGTCCCAGCTACTCGGGAGGCTGAGGCAAGAGAATCACCTAAGCCCAGGAGTTGGAGGTTGCTGTGAGCTGTGATGCCACGGCACTCTGCCAAGGGCGATAAAGTGAGACTCTATCTCTAAAAAAATTAAATAAATAAATGACTTTTAGTCATAGTTTCCAAGAATCTCATAATTATTCTAGGGAAAAAAGAATAACCCAAATAAGTAGCCCCTAATATTCATTACACCTTAATGAATAATAGCAGGATTTGATATTTCTTAGGACTCAAATCCTTTCTTAGAAATTAACTTCCAGAAAACCAAATATCCCAAATGTATAAAATAGAGATATAAAATTTTCATGTGTTGCTATTTTCACATTTTTTAACAACTCCATTAATTAAGCATAAGCATAATTAATTTGTTTATATATGTAGTGTGTAATTGACGTGTGTCTTAGTTGGAAAACATAAGTGACTAAAAATATAGTGCCTTCGGTAGTACCATTGTGGAAAACTCATATTCCATGGAGAACAAGCCATGACAAATCCAGTGCCTTGAGGAGGGTATATCATTATTGCCAGGAACTTGTGGTCAACTCTTTTCTTTAGGACTATGTTTGTGCTAAAACATTTAGTTACTACATGGAACTTTCATCAGTCATAATCCTTGTAACTGATTCTAATAGTGGCAAGTTTTTTATCATAGCAGTCTAATTTTGGTGTTTTATGTTTTTTGTTTGTTTGTTTTTGGAGACAGTTTTACTCTGTCCCCCTGGGTAGAGTGACTCACAGCAACCTCAAACTGTTGGACTCAAATGATCCTCTTTCCTCAGCCTCCCAAGTAGCTGAGACTACAGGTATCTTCCACAAAGCCCAGCTAGTTTTTCTATTTTTAGTAGAGACGGGGGTCCCGCTCTTGCTCAGGATGGTCTCAAACTCCTGAGCTCAAGCAATCCACTTGCCTTGGTCTCACAGAGTGCTAAGATTACAGGCCCACCGTACC
>NW_003852543.1:1361976-1369992 GCF_000181295.1 Otolemur garnettii | reverse complement strand
GGTTCAAACCCAGCCCTGGCCAAAAAAAAAAAAAAAAAATTTAAAAATTAGCTGGGTATGGTGGCATGCAACTGTAGGTAGTCCCAGCTACTTAGGAAGCTGAAGTGGGAGGATCTCCCGAGCCCAGGAGTTTGAAGCTACAATGAGTAAGCTATGATCACACCCTGCACTCCAGCCAGGGTGATAGAGCAAGACCCTGTCCCTTAAAAAACAAAACAAACAAACCACTAGACTTGAAACTAACAGGAAGGCCCTAGAGAAATAAAATGAAAATTCTTAAATATGTACCGGTGATAGTTTGGTCCTGTGATTAGGGGCAAAGACTATCCTAATTTCTGTCTAGACAAAATAAAGTACCTTTCCAAATATTTCAAAGATAGCCGATGTGACTGCCTAGTTGGAAATAGCTCTTCCTATATGGGCTTTAGCCTCCTCTACACACACACCCATCACCTCTGCTGAAGCCAGACCGCCTGTCCCTTGCCCTCCTCTGCACAGCATGGGCACTCTGTCCTACTTTCAAGGACACTACGGGTTGCATTTGACCTCATAACTTGTGCAGGGAAACAGAATGTTACTCACTGTGTAAAGACAGGGAGAGGAGAGTGTGATATCTGCCAAGAAGTTTTAGGATTTTATTTTTCCATTCCTTTTTGAAAACCTTGTTTGTGATATTAATGACATAGACGTGAAAGGTTTTGCTTCCTTTTTCACCACCACACCTTAATAAAAATGCCTTCTACTCCCTCAGATGGAAATAACTCGCCTAGTGTTCCTCTCTCAAAGGTAGTCGTCTTGTTTCCTCTTCCCCCAGCATATTCCTCTGCAGACACTATTGAAGTTCATGGTGGATATTGCCCTGGGAATGGAGTATCTGAGCAACAGGAATTTTCTTCATCGAGATCTAGCGGCGCGAAACTGCATGTAAGAGCCCTGGGCCATCCTGGAAGGGCCTGGACCTGGGGGTTGGGGGTGGCCTGCAGCTGCGGAGATATGGAGGAAGCCACATTTGGGAGAGGCTGGTGTGGCTTCCTCGCAAAATGGGATTATCACTGGGTGTTTGCTTGGGGTTTTTGTTGCCTCTGCCTCTGCCTCTGCTCTAGTTGACCTCCAGAGCTTTCTCCTGTGATGACTTTTTAATTTTCATTCCCTCATTCATGTTGGACTGCTAGATGTGACTTTTGATCCTTCCCCATTGCCAGAGTTATTCGCAAGTCAGCTACTCCTGAAGACAGTAATAAAAATTAAAAGGCTTTGTTTCCAGTTTTCATAATGCTTCCTTGTGAAGTTCTGTACTTTGAATACGTGGAAGCTTGCCTTTCACAGCAGACAATGGCTTATTATACAAAAGCTTGGGACTTACGTTCTCCCGTTTCTTAAACCTACTTCAACAGAGCCATTATCTGCTGGAAATCTTCAAAAACAATAGCTCTTTCTTGATTTTAAGTTTGCTATCGAAAGAAGCAAACTTAAATACATTGTTGTCATTTGCTTTTCTAGGTCAGAGATGTGACAGTGGAGCCCCCACCCTCCTGCCTCCCAACCAGCCCTGCCCCTCTGTCCCCTACCCGTTTCATAAACCTCATTTTTTGAAACCTTAAAGGGGGGTTGAATTTTCTTGTTGCTGTCATTTAAATAAGTTTCTACCACAGAGCTTACTCTTTCTCTTTCCTTTATGTTTTTCCCACCAGGTAGAGTGACCAGCTTTCTGGTTCGCCCTGGACTGAGGGGCTCCCCAGGACAGGAGGTTTCCAGTTTGGAAAGTCAGTGTAGGGCAAACGCACACAAGTTAGTCCCCTGGCCCAGACACTCTACACTGCTTCCTGCTCTTGCTTTTTTCCCTCTCTTTCCTCCTTCTTGTCTGGGAGCTGCTTTAATAATGAGCTGTAAGTGCAATTGTATGCTTTTATGTCTCTGTCCACTGTGCACAGGAGCCCAGCGGGTCCAGATCCCCACACAGATTGGAGCAGTGACGGACTATTACTCTTCTGGCTCCCCCTCACTTGTCCTGCCATTGGTCCCAAAGCAGGACTTTCCCAGGCTAAGGGTTCTCTATCTTCTTTTGGTCACTTGCCATAAATGTTTCCATCTATAGCTGGTATAGACCAGTGATTTTTTTTGGTGGAAGGCAGAGTCTCATTCAGTCACCCTGGATAGAGTACCATAGTGTCATAGCTCACAGCAACCTCAAACTCCTGGGCTTAAGTGATCCTCTTGCCTCAGTTTCCCGAGTACCTAGGACTAGAGCCACCTGCCACGATGCCATGGTAGTTTTTCTGTTTTTGGTAGAGATGGGGTCTGGATCTTGTTTAAGCTGGTCTTGAACTCGAGGCCACTTGTCTCAGCCTCACAGTACTAGGATTACAGGTGTGAGCCACTTTGCCCAGCCCCCAGACCATGATTTAATGTTGCCTCTGAGGTTGCTGAGGACATGAACTTGTTCTCTGCAGGTTGCGAGATGACATGACTGTCTGTGTTGCGGACTTTGGCCTTTCTAAGAAGATTTACAGTGGCGATTACTACCGCCAAGGCCGCATTGCTAAGATGCCTGTGAAATGGATTGCCATAGAGAGTCTTGCAGACCGAGTCTACACAAGTAAAAGTGACGTGGTATGTACCTAACTTTAATTCAGGGGCCCATGTCGCAAAGATGAGGATGCACTGATTGAAATGACTTAAACTGGTATTGAAAGACAGTTTACTTGTTTATGGAGACAGAGTCTTACTTTGTCATCTTCAGTAGAGTGTTGTGGCGTCACAGCTTACAGCAACCTCCAGCTCTTGGGCTTAGGCAGTTCTCTTGCCTCAGCCTCCTGAGTAACTGGGACTACAGGCACCCAGCTATTTTATTTTTGTTGTTGTAATTTGGCCGGGTTTGAACCCACCACCCTTGGTATATGGGGCCGGTGCCCTACTCACTAAGCCACAGGTGCCACCCCAAGACATTTTACTTTTTGAGAAACTGAGGTTTGGGACCATGCTCAGACCTCTCTTTTATTTCTTGCTAGATACTTTAATTCAGGTGGAACAGATTCTGGTGAAGCATCATAACACTCAGAAGAGCTGTGCTTTACATAGGCTTTTAATTTATTCTCATTTTTCTTTGCTATCAAAGGGTGACTCATTGCCTACAACTAAGATACTTCATAGTTGTATTAAGTTGAATGAATTCATCTGGTGGCTCTTTGGAACCACAATATTATACAAAAGGCACTGTGTGTAATTATACCCTTGACCCAAATTAGGAAAAGAAAACATCTCGCAGTAATGATGAAGCAGAGCTTTAAGCAGAGGTCTGATGTGTGATGAGGCTATTTCTGCCTTTGCCAAATTTCCCAGAACAACTTTCATAAAATTGGAGAACAGTGACCCTCCAACCCATATGAGTGTCGTGTTGGGAGAGCAGTGCGTCTCGCACATAATTGCCAGCTTTGTGTATGATCATCGGGGCTTTAGGGAAATGACCTTTCCCAATGAAAAAGTCCATTCAGCCTTTGTGGAAAAGACTTGCATCCTAATTTGTTGTTGCCTTATTCTCAGTGGGCATTTGGCGTGACCATGTGGGAAATTGCCACGCGGGGAATGACTCCCTACCCTGGGGTCCAGAACCATGAGATGTATGACTATCTTCTCCATGGCCACAGGCTGAAGCAGCCCGAGGACTGCCTGGATGACCTGTGAGTAAGCTTCTGTGTCCCTGGGCTCTGCAGGGGGTAGCCACTTGGCTCTGCAGACACCTGGGGAAATGCAGCTTGGGGGTAGGGGGCTGTAAGCCAAGTGGGCATGTACAAAGGGTGACACCTGCTGACACCCCCGACCAGGAGCCTTCCCTGGTGTGGTGTAGGAGATGGTGTGTGGCGTCTTCAGTGAGCCCATCAAGCAAGCCTCAGCCTTAAAGGATGGTCACTGTCAAGTCAAGGTGATTCATCTGTCTTGAAAGTCTTTACGTACCTCTAGGAAATATATCTGCAGATGAACAGGTTTGCATTATAGTGTATGAGGTGTTTGAATGACTCCTCATCCTCTTTCAGTCCAGTTATCCTTCTCTATTTATTTTTTTTGAGACAGTTTCACTTTGTCACCCTCAATAGAGTACTATGGCATCATTGCTCCCAGCAACCTCAAACTCTTGGGCACAAGCAATTCTCTTGCCTTAGACTTCCAAGTAGGTTGGGCTACAGGAGCCTGCCACAATACCTGGCTATTTTTAGAGACAAAGTCTTGGTCTTGCTCTTGCTCAAACTGATCTTTAACCTGGGACCTCAGGCAATCCACCTGCCTCAGCCTCCCAGAGTGCTAGGACTACAGGCATGACATCTCTCTCTGTATATAGCATTTCAAACACATCACTCACAGTGATATCCTTCATCAGGAAATTTAGAAATCTAAAGCCATTGACTTTGCTATCAGGCTGGTCATCAGAATTGCTTGGAGGATTTTTTTTTTTTTGAGACAGAGCCTCAAGCTATCACCCTGGGTAGAGTACTGTGGCATCACAGCTCACAGCAACCTCCAACTCCTGGGCTCAAGTGATTCTTCTGCCTCCACCTCCCAAGTAGCTGGGACTACAGGCACCTGTCACGATGCCTGACTATTTTTTGGTTGCAGCCGTCATTGTTTGACAGCCTGGGCTGCACTCGAACCCACCAGCTTAGGTGTATGTGGCTGGTGCCTTAGCTGCTTGAGCATCAGGTGCCGAGCCCTTGGGGAATATTTTTACAATGCAGTTCCTTGGCTCTGTGCCTGGAGGTTGTGATGCTTTTGGTACAAAGTGGGCCCAGAAGTGTGTGTTTTAAAATTCTCTCTGAGATGCTCTGAACCTATAGCACAGTGGTTATGGCACCGGCCACATGCACCGAGGGTGGTAGGTTCAAATCTGGCCCAGGCCAGCTAAACAACAATGACAACTGCAACAAAAAATAACTGAGTGTTGTGGCAGGCTCCTGAAGTCCCAGCTACTTGGGAGGCTAAGGCAAGAGAATCACTTAAGCCCAAGTGTTTGAGGTTGCTGTGAGCTGTAACTCCACAGCACTCTACCGAGGGCAGCATAATAAGACTCTGTCTCAAAAAAAAAATGCTCTTGGAGAGACCATGTGCTCAGTGAGGTGTGAAAAACCCCAGCTCCAATACACATAGAACCTTGGTGCACATCCATTCCCGACAGGCTCCTCTCTGTCTTTAAGGCCAGGCTCTGCCTCCTAACTATCCTCCACATGTGTTGTGGCCCTTGTAGTTGATTTAACCTCTCTGTGCCTCAGATTATCAGCCCCCCAAAAAGCATTATCATATATCCCTCAGGGAGAAAGTGACTAGAATGCTGGGCCATAAGAGGCACAGGAAGTAAGTGTTCACATAATGATGCCAATTATTAATGCCATCAGAATAAATTGATATCTCGGCTCAGCGCCCGTAGTTCAGTGGTTAGGACGTCAGCCATATACACCAGGGCTGGCAAGTTTAAACCTGGTCAGGACCTGCTAAAAAAAAAAACTGCAACCAAAAAAAAAAAAAAGAATGAATTGATATCTCTCCCAGGCCACCATTTTATTTATTTATTTTTTTGAGACAGAGTCTCTCTCAGTCACTCTGGGTTGAGTGCTATGCCATCATAGCTCACAGCAACCTCAAACTCCTGGCTCTAGTGATCCTCTTGTCTCAACCTCTCAAGTTAGGCCTGGTGCTACAGGTACCTGCCATAATGCCTGGCTACTTTTTCCATTTTTAGTAGAGAAAGGGTCTTGATCTTGCTCAAGTTGGTCCCGACCTCCTGAGCTCAGGCAATCCACCCATTTGGCCTCCTAGAGTGTTAGAATGACAGATGTGAACCACTGCACCTAGCCTTTGCTGACCTTTTAAAAACAATTTCTTGTGTTGCTGCCTATAGCTTGGTGATTTGAACCCTCCTCGTGGTGTGTCTCCCCTCACCATTCACCATTCTGTATAATGAGGGTATATCTCCATGGACCTGGAGAAGGGCCTTCTTGCTTAGTTAGAGAGACCATTTCAGGGTCAAGGCCTGTGCTGGCTGTGTCATGAAGTGCCATGCCTGGGTGCCAGTGTAGGTTAGCATATGCTGCTCCCCCCACATGCGCCCACACACACACAGGGCACACACATGCAGGCACGGATACACAGGCATCCACAGGCTTTGCCCACGAGCGAGAACCTGGATCCATTTGCCCTGAGGCCTCCCAAGTCCCTTCAAAGCCAAACAGAAGGGGACTATTTTCATCAGTGCCTCACCCTGCCTGCTGGTAGTGGTGGGGACTGGCTAACATTGAGAACACAAACAAACATTGTAAATCCTTTTAAAACCTCATGGGATGCTAATTAAATTAGTTCTAGGGTTTCACGGTAGATTTGAAAAAAGGGCCATGTTAATGAAGTGCTTACTTCTGAAAATGAGGGACCATTTCTATCAAATAATATTGGCTAGAAAGAGTTTCGTTGCAGTTTTTTCCCTAGCTTTCTCTGTACACAAAAGCAGTTCATATCTGCAGTGATTATCTTGGGTCTTAATGAGGTCTAAGCTGTGTCACACTGTGGTTTTAGAGCCAGAATGAGAGAATGCTGAGTCGGTTTTCTGGGAGACTTTTTAGGAGACAGAGCAGCAGAGTCAGCATGCACCACGTGGCTGGGGAAGTCGGGCAGGAGCGGGCAGACCCCAACCCCACCTCCCGTGGGCTCTGTGCACTCCCTGAGCAGAGGCAGCTTGACCCCTACTCTGGCCTGAGGCTCTGCTGAGCCAGACTCTGTTCCTCTCCAATCTGGATGCTGGCAAATAACAACATCCCCTAAAGAGGCCTCTGTGTTTCCTTTTCTGAGACATTTCCTTTTAAAAGTGAAATGAATCAAAAGTCAATAAATAAATAAAAATGAAAATGAAATGAATCCTTCTGAACTTCTTCTGTCTAAACATAGCTGAGATGAGTTGACTCTTATGTTTAGTTACTTCTCAGTGTTTGAAAAGTCAACTCTGAAATAGGACAATGGGAGTCACAGAGCGCCCTTTGATCCTGCCCCTCCAAGGGCCACCTCTCCTCACACCATCAGCCCCACCTCTGCACGGCCAGGCTGTCGGCCTCTGTCTTCACTGCCCAGGAGGTTACTCCCTGTGATGCCCTAATCACCTTCGGTGGGATATCCCCCCAATGCCCACTGAGCATCCCGGCCTCCTAATACATCCTCTGGGTGGCAACCAAAGAACTTTTTAAAATTATAACCTTGGGCAGCGCCCATAG
This sequence comes from Otolemur garnettii, assembly GCF_000181295.1. Lineage (NCBI taxonomy): Eukaryota > Metazoa > Chordata > Mammalia > Primates > Galagidae > Otolemur > Otolemur garnettii. Next base: position 1,362,751 of record NW_003852543.1, on the reverse strand, counting down.
GTCAGTGGGTAGGGCACCGGCCACATACACCCAGGCTGGCAGGTTCAAACTCAGCCTGGGCCAGCTAAACAACAATGACAACTGCAAAAAAATAAAAGTAGCTGGGCGTTGTGGCAAGCACCTGTAGTCCCAGCTACTTCAGAGGCTGAGGCAAGAGAATCGCTTACGCCCAAGACTTTGAGGTCGCTGCGAGCTATGATGCCACAGCACTCTATGAAGGGTGACAAAGTGAGACTCTATCTCAAAAAATAATAATAATAAATAAATACAAAATTTAAAAACAAAGTGAAGTTATGGTGTAACTTACTCTTCGTCTCAGCCTAGGGATTCCTAAAGTGTTCTCTCTCTCTGTTTTATCGTGCTCCTTTAAATGTCACTCCATCATGATTCGTAATTACACTGGGCCCTGGGAATGGAGAAGAGAGAATTGTCCCATGTAGAATGCCACAGATGAGGTCATGAGGCTCACTTGGATGTAGAATTGTCCAGTCTGAATCTGATTTCCCTGCCGCCCGCATGACTATAGCACCTTCTGGAGCATCCCTGAGGCCACACTCATCCTCATTACAAAGTGTTAGTGACAGGGCTGTTGAGAAGACTGGACAGAGTGACACCTATGACACACTGATTCCCGCCCCCACCCCTGCTCCTGTCCTCCTTAGCACTAGCCCCAGGGTCCTAGCCAACTCAGCTCTCCTGATAACAAGCCAACTTGTGGACATAGGACAGAGGTCAGAGAATGTTTTTTTCTTCTCTTTTCTTTTTTTTTTTTTTT
>NW_003852543.1:1358713-1361772 GCF_000181295.1 Otolemur garnettii | reverse complement strand
TGGCTGGCGCCTTAGTCACTTGAGCCACAGGCGTTGAGCCTTTTCTTCTTTTTTTTTTTAAGACAGAGTCTCACTTTGTCACACTTGGTGGAATGCCATGGGGCTCCAGCTCATAGCAACCTTAAACTCTTGAGCTTAAGCCATTCTCTTATCTCAGCCTCCCAAGTAGCTGGGACTACATGCACCTGCCATATACCTGGCTATTTTTTTAGAGATAGGGTCTCACCCTAGTTAGGCTGGTCTGGAACTCGTGAGCTCAGACAATCCGCCCTCCTTGGCCTCCCAAGTGCTGGGATTATAGGCATGAGCCACCCCACCCAACTTAGAGAACGTTTTCTGTAAAGTGCCGAGTAGTAAATACTTTTGGCTTTGCAAGCCTTTGAAGCACTTCTCAAGTCTGCCATTGTAGCAAAAGCAATTATAGACAACAGGTAAACAGGCCTAGCTCTGTTCCAACAAAATGTACAAAGCAGATAATGGGCCGGATTTGGCCCATGGGCCATAATTTGCCAACCATTATATAAAGAAAAAGGCCATAAATACTTCTTATTGGCAAAGTTAGATATAATTGCCACATACATGAATGTCCCCAATTCCTAGAAGCAGAATCACTTTTGCATCGAATACTGTTGGAATGTTTACAAAACTTTTATAAAGATTAAGCCACCCTAGCTTGGTAGCTGTAGCTCAGCGGCTAGGGTGCCAGCCACATACACTGGGGCTGGTGGGTTCGAACCCAGCCTGGGCATGCCAAACAACAGTGACAACTACAACCAAAAAATAGCCAGGCATTGTGGTGGGCACCTATAGCCTCAGCTACTTGGGAGGCTGAGGCAAAGAGAATTGCCTAAGCTTAAGAGTTTGAGGTTGCTGTGAGCTGTGATATTACTGCACGCTACTGAGGGCGACATAGTGAGACTCTGTCTCCAAAAAAAAAAGAAAAGAAAAGAAAAATTATGCCACCCAAAAAGAAATCTCAATAATTTTCATAGAATGTAGAACAAATGTTAATTAAAAAGTGATAAAAATTAAAGATCAGACCGACAGAGGTAGATTGCACTGGGGGATCTGTGAGGAGCACCAGGAGATAATTTGCATTTTTTTCCACTTTTAGGTATGAAATCATGTACTCTTGCTGGAGAGCTGATCCCTTGGATCGACCTACCTTTTCAGTGTTGAGGCTGCAGCTGGAGAAGCTCTTAGAAAGTTTGCCTGATGTTCAGGACAAAGCAGATATCATTTACGTCAACACACAGTTGCCAGAGAACTATGAGGCCCTGGCTGAGGGCTCTGTGCTTGGTCCCCTGGACATGAACATTGACCCTGACTCCATAATCGCCTCCTGCACTCCCAGCGCTACCATCAGCGTGGTCACAGCAGAAGTTCACGAGAACAGACCTCACGAAGAAAGGTACATCCTAGATGGGGGCAGCGAGGAATGGGTAGACCCGGCTTCTGCCACCTCTGCTACTGTCACAGGCGAAAAGAATGGTGTTTTACCAGAGGACAGACTTGCAAGGAATGGGGTCTCTTGGTCCCTTTCAAGCACCCTGCCCTTGCAAAGCCCATCAGCAGATGAACTTTTGTTTGCCGATGACTCCTCAGAAGGTTCAGAAGTCCTGATGTGAGGAGAGTGAAGAGCAGACATTCCAGAATGAAGTTAGTTCTTCTACGTTAGGAGAAGCCAGTTTTGCCTGATGTTTTTGGTATCTGTTTTCCTTACCAAGTAAACTCCATGGCCCCACAGCACCAGATGAATGTTGTTAAAGAAGTCATCATTAAAGATATATAATATATATTTATTTAAAGAGAAAAAACATATATGTATATGATGGAAAGAGATAAGGATATTGTATTTAATAAAAGATGACTTACTTTACTGATCTGGCAGATCTGAAGACGTAAGTTTCAGCCATTCTTTGACACTAACACGTGTACAGACAGAGTCAAAGATGTTTTGTAAAGTTTTCTTTTTCAGGACAGCTAAATGTAAAAATATTTGTAAAATGAAATGCCATATTTGACTGGGCTCCTGGTCTTCATGTATTTGATAAGAATGATTCGTGTAATATTTAAAGTCGAAAAATTGATTAATTTTCTGCTATGACTTCCTAATAAAATATGAATGAAGAAGGATGTGTTGAACTTGAGAGGGGGAAAGACAGTGGTCACTGGAAGCATCAGTGCCTTAATGATTCATCTTCACTGCAGTTGCTGTGGCCATTCTTAGCATTGTTTTTTAGGGATGAGGGAAAAGCACTCCAGGAGTCCATAGATGAGGGACAAAAAAATATTAAGGGAAAAAAAAACAGTGACCAGGAATTTTTTTTTTTCTTTGAGACAGAGACGTCTTATGTTGCCCTGGGTAGAGTGCTGTGGTGTCACAGCTCACAGCAACCTCAAACTCTTGGGCTTAAGTGATTCTCTTGCTTCAGCCTCCCAAGTAGCTGGGACTACAAGCACCCACCACAACATCTAGCTATTTTTTTTTTTTCCAGCTATTTTTTGATTGTAGTTGTCATTGTTTGGCAGGCGGGGGCAGGGTTCCGACCCGCCACCTCTGGTGTATGTGGCTGGCACCTTAGCCACTTGAGCTACAGGTGCCAAGCCATTTTTATTTTACTTAAACCCGTGGGCAAAGTGAGACAGGAAGAGCTCACTTACTCTGCTAGTAAGTGCAGGAAACCGATGTAATCAGTTGAACTATTGATCACTCTCAGCTCTTGGGGCAGCTGGGCAAGGCCAGGGCCACAGACATCTGTAGGCCTGTCTACTTCCCACTAGTGAGCAGCCTCACCAGACCTCGTATAGCCTTCAAGAAGCAGCATCTACACTGGAGCCAGGAGTTCTACCCACACAGCCTGGGTCCTGGACCCAGCTGCCAGCCCAGCCCCCAATCTCCAAGGTGAGCCTGCTCCTCTGTTCCTGTGAAATGTGCCATACATAACAAGTTCTAAGGGTTTGAAAAGAAATCAGAATTATTATAAGAAATGCCAGCACTTTATTATTTTTTATATATGTATACATATATATATTCTTTCTTTTTTCTTTTTTTTTTT
>NW_003852543.1:1348702-1358034 GCF_000181295.1 Otolemur garnettii | reverse complement strand
GCTGGGTTTAAACCTGCCACTTCTGGCATATGGGGCTAGTGCCCTACTCCTTTGAGCCATAGGCACTGCCCAGCATTATATTTTATTAATGAAAGAAAAAAAGGCTATAGATCCTACAAAGATAATTATACTATTGAAAAATTCTGAATAGTCATTAAAAAAAATCAATTGAAAAGCAATCACCTACTTGTGCAAAGTTTCTTGTGAATGGTGACTTTCAAGAATTTGAAGAAATTGGCTGTGCGCAGTGGCTCACACCTGTAATCCTAGCACTCTGGGAGGCCAAGGTGGGTGGATTGCCTGAGCTCACAGGTTCGAGACCAGCCTGAGCCAGAGTGAGACCTCGTCTCCATAAATAGCCAGGTTTCGTGGCGAGCACCTGTAGTCCCAGCTACTTGGGAGACTGAGGCAAGTGAATCACTTAAACCCAGGAGTTTGAGATTGTTGTGAGGTATGATGTGACAGCACTCAATTGGGGGGTTGGGGGGCGACAACAGAGTGAGAGTCTGTCTCAAAAATACCCCAAAATTGAAAAATTGTTATTTCAAAGTTTCATATAAACTTGGTATTAATTTTCTAAACTAATTTACTTTTGATTTTATATTTCTAATTGTAATTATGTAATATAAAAAATATATGATGGATAGTTCAAATGCCCCATTGCCTGCTGAATCCTGGTTAGGGCTGGGCTGGGGAGCCCAGGCCAGTTCTACCACAGTAGAGTATAATGAACCGAGCACGCTGTGACTTCTGGCTTTTCCTAAGACATCAACGAACAGAGAAAGCAGGGAAATTCAGTTCATGCAGCGCACGGTGATGTGGTAGGCATTGGTTAAAAGTGATGAGATGGGAGAGAATGAAGTTGGTGCTACCGCTGCTCAGCATATTGAAATCCTCCCCTTGCTGAGAACTTTGGAACTACAGCCCTCTTAGCCACATTTGAATGTTTGAAAATTTGGAAAAAATCCAATCATTAGCAGACTTTTGTACCATCTGGGCATAAACCAAAAATAGCCTTTCAAATTCTCTTTTGCATAAACTCAAAAGGTGATTGCATGGGATGTGGGGACATGAGGTAGGCCAGGCAAAAAGTGGGAGAAATGGTTCAACAGAAGCCTGAGCAAGAGCGAGATACCCCATCTCTACTAAAAATAGAAAAGATTAGCCAGGCGTCTGTTGTGACGAGTGCTTGTAGTCCCAGCTACTGGGAAGGCTGAGGCAGGAGGGTCACTTGAACCCAGGAGTTAGAGGTTGCAGTGAGCTAGACAGATGCCAGAGCACTCTAGCCTGGGCAACAGAGTGAGACTCACAAAAAAAAGTGGGAGATAGGAAACAGGAAGAAACAAGTTGGGTCACTTCAGCCCTTGGGACAAGGGATCAGGAGGTTAAAAGGACAAAGAAATAAACAAGTGCCAGAAATACTCGTGACCTACAGGTTGAAACTAGCTCTGCCTCGTGACAGAGGTTGTTCCTTTCTTTCTTTTTCTTTTTCTTTTTTTTTTTTTTCTTGCTTTTCTTGAAGAGTTTGGAAAGGAGAATTAAGGAGCAGAGCAAATCTTTTTTTTTTTTTTCTTTGAGACAGAGCCTCAAGCTGTCGCCCTGGGTAGAAAGCTGTGGCATCACAGCTCACAGCAACCTCCAACTCCTAGGCTCAAGCGATTCTACTGCCTGGGCCTCCCAAATAGCTGGGACTACAGGTGCCTGTCGCAACACCCAGATTTTTTTTGGTTGCAGCCATCATTGTTTCTGGTGGGCCCAGGCTGGATTTGAACCCGCCAGCTCAGGTGTATATTGCTGGAGCCTTAGCCGCTTGAGCCACAGGCACCAAGCCAGCAACTCTTTTTAAAATAAAAACCAAAGCCCTCTGCCTCAAGAGCCAGGCCATGTGGCCAGAGGCAGGGCCTAGACGGGAGGTTTAGTCTTTGGGCAATCTTGGGCCGGTCACCTGACTTTCCTGGAGCCCCATTTCCTCAAGGGCAGGGATAAATATAGCAAAGTCCTCTCCTTCGACACCCTGGGTAAGAAGGGGAGGAGGCAAATCTAAAGAACTTCATACTTGCTAGAGGCTGTGCCCAGTTTGGGGCATCCTTCCTCATGTAGTGCGAACCCACCAACGTTTGTCATATTAGAAGTATTTTCTCTGTTTCATCAATTTCCACACAGACCCACTCAAAGATAACATCAAAAGAGAGACTTTTACCTTAGTGATGCTTGTAGTGGGGGAAGTTCAGAGGGAAGAAGGATGGCCTCATCCTTCACCTTCCACAGCCACTGGGCTCAGGAATGGACTATCCTTCTTGTCCAATCCCATCCTGAGGTTCAGTTAATGATTATGTGAGCCTCAGTGCCCTTCCCTCCCCCAACATGGGTATGGCAGCAGTGGTGGCTTTTATTAACAGGATGTGGGAACACCAGGTGGGCCACCCTGGGAAGATTCCCTCTCTGCTTCTCAGTCCAGCAGACCAAGCAGACATTCCCCATTGGGCGATGTGCCAAACCACAGTCTCTTATCTTACACATCGGGCTGATTCTGGCCAGACCAGCCCTGATTTATGCACGTCAAGACCTTTATAACTTCTCCCAGTCAGTGGCAAAAGCAAGTTGGAACTTATGCTGAGTCAGTGGGAAAGTAACTGATCCAGTAATAAACCAGCTAAAACAGCAACTTAACTTCTCTAAAGACATTTGGTTACTCTGGGTGACAAGTGGGAAAATGGGAAGTTTTGTTTTCTTTAATGAACACGGCAGTAATACACAATGTTCCTATAGTTAGATTTCTTTAAAGCTCTAAGGAAAAATAGCAGGCAAACTACTATTTGATTCACCTTATAAAGGTATGTCTCATTACTTTATTTGTTGGTATTTGAGTTTAATGATTATTTCTAGAAATGAACCTACAGACCACTTTAGAATATTTTCCTGTACAATATTTTTATTAAAATGGGGGTCCATGTATAGTTTTTTAAAGGAGAAACTTGAGAATTACATATATTAACCCTTCCTATCCCTTAAGTGCATGATAATTTTTAATTAAGGGATGTATTGAGACTGCGTAGTTATAAATTCTAATGAAGAAAGTGTCTTTTTGTTTTGTTTTTTTTGTTGTTGTTGTTTGTTTTGAGATAGAGTCACATTATGTCACCCTTGGTAGAGTGCTGTGGCGTCACAGCTCACAGCAACCTCCAACTCCTGGGCTCAAGCAATTCTCCTGCCTCTGCCTCCCAAGTAGCTGGGACTACAGGCACCTGCCACAATGCCTGGCTATTTTTTTGTTGTAGTTGTCATTGTTGTTTGGCAGGCCCAGGCTGGGTTCAAACCCACCAGCCCTGGTGTATATGGCTGGTGCCCTTGCTGCTGAGCTACAGATGCCGAGATTTTGGGTTGTTTTTTTTTTTGAGACAGAGTCTCACTTTGTTGCCCTTGGTAGAGCACTGTAGCATCATATTGTTATGCCCGAAATTCTTCCAAAAGACCCCAGCAGACAAATCCGAGACACACTCCAATGTAAAAGGCAAGAGGTGAGGTTTTTTATTCAAACCCGGATTTGGACTCTCCTAGTGTACACACCAAGGAAGAGCCCCGAATCCCGGGTGGAACAAGTTTTTATGGGATACAGAAAGCAAGAGGGGAAGAAGGGTACGAGTACACTTTTTGATTGGTGGTTGGTGATATCATTAGCGAAGGAGGAAGTAAAGGAGGATTTGCATTGGTAGCTAATGATTTCACTAGTAAAGGTGAATTTGGATTGGTACAGGTGAGGGGTGGGGGGTCCCTTAACCGGGGGCTAGAGTTGGTGCAGCCTGATTACCTGTATTTCAAGGTAATAGAAACTTATTCTTTATTATAGCAGCTGTTTGCCTAAGGTAACTCAGTTTACGGCTTAGTGCCTGTGCAACCTGGGGTGGGGGAGAGGCAGCAGGGAGTGGCCCTGCAGGTTTCACTGGCAGAAATGGAACTTATGCAGTAAACAGCCAGGAATGGGGCTTGTGCTGTAAACAACAAAATGGAGCTAGTTTGGCTCTCACAATATCTCACATTAACCTCAAACTCTTAGGCTCAAGCAATTCTCTTGCCTCAGCCTCCCAAGCAGCTGGGACTACAGGCACCTGCGACAATGCCCGGCTATTTTTAGAGATGGGGTCTCACTCTTGCTCAGGATGGTCTCAAACTCGTGAGCTCAAGCAACCCAACTGCCTTGGTCACCCACAGTGCTAGGATTACAGGCATGAGCCACTCACACTGGCCTAAGAAAGTGCTTACAAATAGCAGTCAAATGAGGTCATGTATTCTTAAATATTCATTGAGAGGAAAACTCTGTTCGAGGCATTGGGATCTTGCAAAGAAGGACAATCTAGGCCTTGCTACCTTTAGTAACAGCCTAGAGAAGGGAACAGATGGCTTTAAAGGAATCATTTTATATTTTAAAAATTTTTATTATTTATTTACTTATTTTGAGACAAGAGCCTTACTTTGTTGCCCTATTAGAGTGCTATGCTGTCATAGCTCACAGCATCCTCAAACTCTTGAGCTCAAGCAATCTTCTTGCCTCACCCCCTGAGTAGCTGGGACTACAGGTGCCTGCCACAATGCCCAGCTGGTTTTTCTACTTTTATGAGAGACAGGGTCTTGCTTTTGCTCAGGTTAGTTTCAAACTCCAAGCTCAGGCAATCCACTTGCTTTGGCCTCCCAGAGTGCTAGGATTATAGATGTGAGCCACAGCACCTGGAGGAGGAATCATTTTCTTTTAAGGAATATTCATCAGAATGCTCTGATTGCACATTTTGTTGAAGTCCATTAACAGTGCAATGAAGCAGTCAGCAGATGCTGTTTAGATTAAGTAAGCTCAGAACTAGAGAGAGGGCCAGGCGCAGTGGCTCACACCTGTAATCCAGCACTTGGGAGGCCAAGGCAGGTGGATTGCCTGAGCTCACAGGTTCGAGACCAGCCTGAGCCAGACAGTCCCTGTCTCTAAAAAATAGCCAGGCATTGTGGCGGGAGCCTGTAGTCCCAGGTACTCAGGAGGCTGAGGCAAGAGAATTGCTTAGGCCCAGGAGCTTGAGGTTGCTGTGAGCTATGACGTTATAGCACTTTACCAAGGGTACAAAGAGAGACTCAAGAAAAAGAAAAGAAAGGGAAAGGAAGGAAGGAAGGGAGGGGGGGAAAAATCCAGAAGTTCCATTTGGTTTATTTTCATAACTTCTATTTCTGTATTGATGTTCTCTGTTTTTGCTGCTTTTTTTTTTTTTTTTTTGGAAACAGAGTCTCAGTCTGTTGCCCTGGGTAGAATGCCAGAGGGTCATAGCTCATAGCAACTGCCAACTCCTAGACTTAAGCAATCTTCTTGCCTCAGCCTCCCAAGTAGCTGGGACTACAGGCACCCACCATAATGCCCAGCTAATTTTTCTCTTTTTCAGTAGAGACAGGATTTCAGTCTTGCTCAGGCTGGTCTGGAACTACTGAGCTCAAGCAATCCACACACCTTGACCTCCCACATTGCTAGGATTATAGGTGTGAGCCAGTATGTCCCACCTGCATACACATTTTAAAAAGAGAAAAAAACTGTATTAAAATTGAAATACTCAAGTCACATTTGACTTCTACAATTATAAGAGATACAAGATACAACATACAGTATATTCTGGGTATATACTGAGTATTACAACTTTAATGCAGTTTTTTTCTTTCTTAAAATGTGTATACATTTTGGGTACCCTCTGTAGTTATAATTTTTTTTTTTTTTTTTGAGACAGAGTGTCACTCTGTTGCCCTGGGTAGAGTGCTCTGGCATCATGGCTCACAGCAACCTCAAACTTTTGGGTTTGAGAAATCCTCTTACCTCAGCCTCCTGAGTAGCTAGGACTACCAGCATGTGCTACCATGCCTGGCTAATTTTTCTATTTTTAGTAGAGACGGGTCTCACTCATGCTTGGGCTGGTCTCGAGCTCCCAAGTTCAAGCAATCCTCTGGCCTTGGCCTCCCAGAGAGCTAGGATTACAGGTGTGAGTCACTAAGCCCGGAATGTAGTTATCATAATTTTAAAGAACTTTTTATGCTCATCCTAACGTTGGATGTTAGAGATTTTTATATTCCCATAAATATTCTTGAGCTTCATTCTAGGACATAGTTGAATTACTTGGAAACTATTTGATTCCTTTGGGTTTTGCTCTAAAGATTTGTTAGCTGAGAACTGAGCCCTTTTGAGTCTAAACCTAATTATTCTCCAGGATTGAGGCAAGGCTTTTTGAGTATTCTACCCAAGGCCCTGTGTACTAGGAAGTTTTCTAGGTTAGCCAGTGGGAACAGGGATTTTCCCCAGTGTTTTGTGGTGCTGCTTTCTCTCATTCTTGTTGCTGGCTCTTTTCCTTGGTCTCAGGTAGTTTCTTCATGTACAGTGGCCGATGAGCTTTCTGCTGAAGATTTAAGGGAGGCCTTCCGTGTATCTTGGGAATTCTCTCTCTGTACTGGTCTCGCCTCTCCCTACTTTGTCCAAAAAACCCTCGCTGCCTTGTCCACACTGAACTCTCAAGCTGTCTTCTCAACTCAGGGAATCTGCCCCTGCTTGGCTTCTTCCTCCCGGTGCTGAAAGTTCTCTCAAGTCAGTAAGATGAGGCAATCATAAGGTTCAACTTTTTCTTTTCTTGGGGATAACTGTCTTTCATTGCCTGATGTCCAGTGACCTGAAAACTATTGTTTCATATATTTGGTCTAGTTTTGTGTTGTTGTTTTAGGCAGGAGGATAAATATAGTCCTGCTACTCCATCTAGCAGAAGTCCCTAATGCTCTTATTAGAAACATTTTATTACGAAAAATGTTAAACTTATATGTAGGCAAAATAGTTATGTGACTGCCTATTTGCCTATATAGCCAGGCTTTTTAAAAAAAAAAAAAAAAGATCAACTCAGGGCTAATCTTACTATATCCGTGCCCCCACTCACTTCTCCCCCTCTCCTACTATTTTGAAGCAAGTCCCAGACATCACATAAGCCCATCTCTAAATATTTCAGGTGAATTTCTGCAGGGGCTCCTGTCAGTGTCCCGCTCACATCTGGCATAGTCTACATATCTCTGCTGGAAGACTTTCCTAAAAGCTTGGAAAAGCCACTCTGTGCAGCTCATAGCAGGCTGGGACTGCTGGTATAACTGGTACCCCCCCACCCCCAGGTCCTGCACCTTTCCCTAAGTTTCCCTGTGAGTCTGTGTTCCATCCGCCCGCAGCAGCAGCTGACCTGATGATGCCCCTTTACGTCTGTTTTCACTTCCCTGTCACTCCCTGAATTAGTGTGCAAGGACTGCCAAAACAAGTACCAGACCGGATGGCTTAGACAGCAGAAATGCAGTCCCTCACTGCTCTGGAGGCCACAGCCCAGGGTCAAGGTTGTCAGCATGCTGGCTTTGTCCTGCAGCCTCTATTCTTGGCATGAGGATAGATGTCTGTCTTCTCCCTATGTCTTCATGTACGTGGTCTTCCCTCCGTGTGTCTGTGTCCTAAATCCTCTTCTTATAAGGAGACCAGTCCTAGTGGATTAGGGTCCACCCTAATGACCTCATTTTACCTTAATTACCTCTCTAAAGGCTCTATCTCCAAATACAGTTACATTTTGAGCTACCGGGGTTAGGACTTCAACATATGAATTTTAAGAGAGACACATTTCAGTCCATAACATTCCCCTACTGGTGTTAACTGCACCTCCCAAATAAATTACTGCCACTCAGATGCTTATTTTAGGGTCTACTTCTAGGGGAATTTAAATGAATGAAACTAAGAGATAAAGACTCTTTTGAAAAAGGTAACCGAACTACTCCTAAAGCACTCCTAATGTCCACACTTTAGGACTTAAGCCGTTCTGCACTGCATTCCTAACTCTTGACATGAGCCCTTCACAGAGATAGCAGGGACTATGCTTTATGCCTTTCAGCAGTGCCTTGGATTTAGGAGATACTAAATGCTGCTTGGTTTGCTTAAGTAAATGATGTTAGTTCTAGTCTTCCTTGGAAACAAAGTTATAGAATAGAAAAAAAAATCTGACTGGGTGTAGAGGCTCATCCCTCTAATCCTAGTACTCTGGGACACACAGGCAGGTGGACTGCTTGAGTTCAGGAGTTCGAGACTAACCTGAGCAAGAGTAAGACCCTGTCCTCAAAAAATAGTTGCATTGTGATGGGCACCTATAGTCCTAGGTACTTGGGAGGCCAAGGCAAGAGAATTGCTTAAGCCCAGGAGTTTGAGGTTACTGTGAGCTATGATGCCATGACACTCTACCAAGGGTGACAAGTGAGACTCTGTCTCAAAAAAACCAAAAAAACAAAAATAGCTGGGTAGTGGCCCACACCTGTAGTCACAGTTACTTGGGAAGCAAGGCAAGAGGATCACTTTAGCCCAGGAGTTTGAGGTTTCTGGGGGCTATGACACCATGGCAGTCTACCCAGGGCAGCAGAGTGAGTCTCTGTCTCAAAAAATAAAGTAAAATAAAATAATAAATTAGAGATATGCATTGTGGCATGCATGGGATAGGTTGGTGGACAGGAAGGATATGGGAACCCTGTATTCTCTGCTCAATTTTGCTGTGAACCTAAAACTGCTTAAATAATAAAATTTATTAATTTTAAAGTAAACAAATAATAATTAAAAAAAGCTTAGAGATATGTATAGCATCACCAATTGAAGTTAGAACTTGAAAACTAGAGTAGATTAAAAAGAGCTTTAGGGTGGCGCCTGTGGCTCAAAGGAGTAGGCCACCGGCCCCATATGCCAGAGGTGGTGGGTTCAAACCCAGCCTCAGCCAAAAACTGCAAAAAAAAAAAAAAAAAAAAACCCAAAAAAAAAGAGCTTTAAGGAAGACACAATTTTATATAAACTATCATCAATCTGCTAGTGCCACCTACTGGTGAGAATTTGCTACTGTTCTAGAAACAATTACATTTCTTAGGGCTTTTGAATTTTGATGGGGTTATGTAACAAGTGTATGAAATATTAGTAAACAGTGAAAACTCACCACATTAGAAAAATACTTATGACTGTAATTCCAGAGGCCAAGGCAGGTGGGTTGCTGAGCTCACAGGTTCAAGACCAGCCTGAGCAAGAGTGAGAACTCATCTCTCAAAAAAGCCAGGTGTTGTGGTGGGTGCCTGTAGTCCCAGCTACACAGGAGGCTGAGACAAGAGAATGACCTAAGCCCAAGGGTTTGACATTGCTGTGATGCCATAGCACTCTACTGAGGTCGACATAGTAATACCCTGTCTCAAAATATACATATAAAAATAAGTAAATTAAACCTTTTTATATGAAAGCTATAACCTAATAACAACCTAAGGATATGGGGAGGGGGGAGGGA
>NW_003852543.1:1345812-1348568 GCF_000181295.1 Otolemur garnettii | reverse complement strand
TGTGTGAAAACACCACACTGTACCCCCAAAGTGCATCAATGTACACAGTTACCATTCAATAAAAAAAAAAAAAGAAAAAAAAATAAGTAAAAACATTTATATCACATAAGTTGCATGTGAGGAGGAAATATCAGAAATGCAATCTTCAGTTTTACATATACATAAGCCTCAACTCTAAACCAAAGTCACAGAGTACTGATTTAAGGGGGACAAAAAGTTAAATGAAAGCAACTGGAAATATCTGGAAAGGGTGCTTTTTATAATAATCTTTTTTTTTTTTTTTAAACAAGAGTCTCACTTTGTCACCCTTGGTAGGGGGGTGTGGCATCATAGCTCACTGCAACCTCAAACTTTTGAGCTCATTGATCCTTTTGCCTCAGCCTCCCAAGTAGCTAGGACTACAGACACCCACTACAACGCTCAGCTATTTTTAGAGATGGGGGGGTTTCACTCTGGCTCAGGCTGGTCTTGAACTCCTGAGCTCAAGAAATTCACCTGCCTCGGCCTCCCAGAGCACTAGAATTACAGGCATGAGCCAACGTGCCTGGCCTTATAAAAATCTTTCAAAATTTCTCATATGATCTAAATATTTTAAGCAAAAGCAATAAATCAAACATACAGCTATTTGTGCACAATAACCCTTTTCATTTTGGGTGTTACCGTACTCTGAAGTTATTCATTAACAGCATTGAACTTCAGGCTCTTAGGATGCTCCAGACTCTCAACTGCTTTTTCATTCCCCCCGCCCCCCAGCAAACTGTGAGTCAGTTTTATGTAAGTTGCAATAAACTCTAGTGGAGGAAGGGCTGGTTTAACAGTGGGGATCTTTCAGTTCTAGCATACAGTCAGCTATTGACATATTTTTGTTTGTTGTTCTAGGCACAATTTTTGTTTGTTTCAGGATGTATATGGTAGCCATTAAGAAAAAATCCCATAAGACTGAATAGAGAATGAGTAAAGCACTCAGACTGGCAACCAGTCGACTGTCAATCCAGTTTTACCAAGAAATTGCTAAGTCTTCTGTCCACTGCAGAGAACACCAAGTTGGACTGCTGTATGGGGTTTCAGTGCCATGAGATACCCATATTATTTTTCAGTTTTGGAAATTTTTATTTGGAAGTGATTTCAAACAAAGAAAAGTTGCCAGAAGAATACAAAGAACTCTCATATACTCCATCTGGACTCCCCGATTGTAAATATTGACCTCATTGGTCTTGTCATCAGTCTCTCGATGGATAGACAGATACACAGATACATAGACAGATAAATAGTATATATAATATATACAAGGTTAGACAATTGAGTTTGCAAACTCGTCCTAGAAAAAGCACTACACCTCTCATTGCTGGATATCACTATGGTCACCAGATAGCCAAGGGGAGTACTTTGAAGGTGACCATAGTGATATTCGGCAATGAGTTGTATGGCACTTTTTCCTAAGATGAGTTCATGAACTTGTCAGACTGTGTCTGAGGTTTATGTTAAATATATATATGTTTAGATATATATAGATATAGATATAGATATTTAACATAATATATTATAATAATTATAATACATTAACATATATTATATATTAATATATATTTATATAAATATATTTATATATTTACATAAATATATATATGTTTCAGAGTGCATTTCCCAAGAACTTTCTTTTTTTTTTTTTGAGACAGAGTCTCACTATGTTGCCTTCAGTAGAGTGCTGTGGTGTCACAGCTCACAGCAGCCTCTAACTCTTGGGCTTAAACGATTCTGTTGCCTCAGCTTCCCAAATAGCTAGGACTACAGGCGCCCACCACAACACCCGGCTATTTTTCCTTTGTTGCAGTTGTCATTGTTGTTTAGCAGGCTCAGGCTGGGTTTGAACCCCCTAGTCTCGGTGTATGTGGCTGGCGCTGTAACCACTGTGCTACGGGTGCTGAACTCAGCCAAGGACACTTTCTTAATGTAATAACAGGACACTTTTCATTTCAAAATTAACATTGATACAATACTATTTTCTAATTTACAGTCCTTATTCAAATTTCACCCTTATTATAACAAAATAATTTGGTTTTTTTGGTCCAGACTCCAACCTAGGCTCACCAGTCACATTTAGTTATTATGTCCCTTTAGTCTCCTTTAATCTGTAACTCTTTCTGAGATTCTGTTTCATGCCCCTGGCAGTAACTGCTGGCTAGTTACTCTGTAGAATGTCCCTCAGTTGGGTTTGTATAACGTTTCCTCATGATTAGATTCAAGGATGTGAATACTTCCCCTGGATCTTTGAATCTCTTGCTTGAATTCAAGGATACATATTTGGCAGTAAAAACCACAGAACTGATGCTATTTCTTTGCAATGCATTTTATCATGAGACAAATTATGTTATTTTGTCCCATTGCTTGTGATAATAACTTTGTCCAAAAAGTGTCTGCCAAGTTTCCGTGCTGTACAATTATATTTTTCTCTTTGTAATTAATGAGTAATTTGTTGGGGATACTTCCTTGTCACACTTTTAACCAATTTTGGAATAGAATTGATGATTCTTTCTCCATCAATTAAGACAGTTGCCAAATGGTGATTTTCTTTTTTTTTGAGACAGGAGCCTCAAGCTGTCCCCCCTGGGTAGAGTGCCGTGGCATCTCAGCTTACAGCAACCTCCCACTCCTGGGCTTAAGCGAGTCTCCTGCCTCAGCCTCCCAAGTAGCTGGGACCACAGGCACCCACCACAACGCCCGGCTATTTTTTTTTTGGTTGCAGCTGTCATTGTTGT
>NW_003852543.1:1339677-1344986 GCF_000181295.1 Otolemur garnettii | reverse complement strand
AAAAAAAATCATTTATTTATTTATGTCAGTATGAAGCAAATATTCTTATTTGATTCAGTGAGTTACAACCCATTACTGTCATTATTTTGGTGCCCAGATTATCTTCGGTCAGTGGGAGTGAGCCCCCTTCAAGCTGGCTCCTATGTCTTTTTTTTAATATATCCTTATTACTTTTTATCCGTTTCCTTACATTTTGCAAAACAAACTCCAAGTTCATTGTCATTTTCCCTATCCCAACACTGCACTCAGACACTTCTCCAAAGGATTCCTGCTTTGATATAGTGGAGAATGGATGGCATTTCTGAACCAAGATCTGGCACTAGATGTGCACATTGCAACTGGGGTGTCACTGCTTCTAGGTCCTCCTCCTAGTGATCTGTACAAGGGAATGTAAATGCATACACACATCTACATCTATTTACCTAAAATAAAAAATGAGTTTGTCAGTAGGTTATAAGCCAAACATGAGTTCAGTTGTAAGCCAACATTATAGAGTTCATTCTTGCTTTCCTCGTTTTCTTATTTGTAATTCCTTTCTCTGACAGCGAGAAGCCTGGTTCCTATTATCTTCAATATACATTATTTACTTCTGAAATATCAGAAATTATTCTCAGAACTGCTATTCCATTTCATTGTGAAAAACAAATATACTAGCTAGAATTTTTGTTTACCATTCTTTTTGTCATTTTGTGGTCTGAATTTTTGGTTTCTTTGGTTTTTTTTTTTTTAAGACAGAGTCTCACTCTGTTGCCCTAGGTAGAGTGCTGTGGCATCATAGCTTACAGCCACCTCAAACTCTTGGGCTTAAGTGATCCTCTTGCCTCAGCCTCCCAAGTAACTGGGACTATAGGTACTTTATATGACTCCTGGCTAGTTTTTCTATTTACTTTTTATTGTTTTCTTCCCTTTTTTTTTTTTTTTGTTGGGGACTCATTGAGGGTACAGAAAACCAGGTTATGCTGATTGCATTTGCTGGGTAAAGTCCCTCTTATATTTGTGTCCCACCTTAATTTTGTAGCAAGTGCTCACACCTGGGGAGGAGGGGGCCATCCTACCAATCTACCAATTAGAATTTAGTGTGCCGACTGCAAAAGGATATAGAAGACTCTAGCCCATGAACCTAGCAACAGGTATGATAGTCTTAAAAGTGCCTAGAAGAGCCTTAAGACTAATTATCATGTCATTAGGGTAATCTACATTGTGGTCCATACCCTCAGTGGGCTGTCAGAGAGGTTCATGGGAGGTCCCCATGCACCATAAAACTTAGGTTTCAAAGTGATGTCTGAGCCTTTTGGGAGGCTGGGGCAGGTGGATTGCTTGAGATCAAGAGTTCACTGCAGCCACAAACTCTTGGGCTCAGGATCCCGTTGTCTCAGACTTCCCAGTAGCTGGGACCGTAAGTGTCTACCATAGTGCCTGGCTAGTTATTCTCTTTTTAGTAGAGATGGGGGAACCAATCCTCAATCTTGCTCAGGCTGGTCTCCAACAGCAATCCACCTGCCTTGGCCTCCCAGAGTGCTAGGATTATAAGTGTGAGCCACCACACCTAGCCTAGCCTAGGTTGTAGTTTTCAACTCTTTATGGGCATGTCTTCCTGGAATGCTTTCATTTTCTGAAGAGATGTGTTCCACTACATATTCTTTTTTTATTTTAGAATAACTTTACTATTGCTCATCTTATGTGAAATTAGTTTTCCTGTGATTTTATGAAGTTTTAAGCTGAATACATTTTCTAAGTTCATCCTCTAGCATTCCCTCTTTTCTTATGAAATACTTTAAGAAAATGGCCTTGAAGTTGCTCAGATCTCTTGGCTCTGTCCACCTTACCCACTTTTTTGGAATTTTCTTTTTCATTTTGTTCTCTTGTGCCTGTCCTTCTGAATTTGAATTCTGTTTCCGATAGTTTTTCTTTGCTGTGGGACTTTGCTTTGGATGTAAGATTCCATTTGCTAGATTGAAGGTTTCTAAGGCCTAAGCCCCTGAAGGGTTATCAAACCTTTTATGATGGTTCTTTTGCTCTCACCTGCAGTTTGTGCAGGATCCACAAACTGGATCCTATGAAGCTCCCTCTCTGCTCTGGTTGCCGTTATTGGATTTCCAGTGAGCACATTGTGGGGCTTGGAGGATTCCCCGATGCTTGGGTCGATCTTACAATCAGCACCCAAATCAAGAAACAAACTTTGCCAGAACCTAGAAAATCCTTTTCATATCTCTTTCAGCTTGTATCCACCAGCAATATCTCGCGGATCTGAATATAGGAAACCTTTTTGTTCCTCAGGATTCTCCAGTGCTTTTCTCCTCCCACTGTCCTGGTGTCTGTTGGAAATCTTATCCTCTCCCATGGCTTCAGTCCCCCCTCTACATGCAATTAACCACTAAGCCCTTTTCCAGACAACAGACTCAGATATAAACTTGTCCACTGGCTGTACTTGGATATCCCACGGGCAGCTCAGACTTGTTCAAATTTTCACCTCCTAGTGTTCCACACCTCAGTTGTTCTGCCAGAAACCTGTGTGCCAGTATCAACCCCTCTCCTTCCCAAATCACCAATATCTGATCAATTACTAAGGCTTTTTCATTTGAAATCTCCTGCATGTCTCTTGAATGCATCCAAATTTCTATCCTGACAGCTGCTTCTGTGAGTGAGGCCACCATCTCTCTTATTGTAAATTATTTTTAACTGGCATGCAAATTCTTGTATTATTCTCGACTGGTCATTCCATTGCTCACCTTAATACTGTCCTGTTTGTGTGTGTGTTTGAGCTTTGTTTAATTCATTTTTTAAGCTTTGTTTCTTTTCTTTTTTTTTTTGTGACAGAGTCTCACTTTGTTGCCCTTAGTAGAGTGCTGTGGCATCATAGCTCACAGCTACCTCAAACTCTTGGGCTCAAGAGATGCTCTTGCCTCAGCCTCCCAAGTAGCTGGGACTATAGGTGCCCGCCACAATGTCCAACTATTTTTTTAGAGATGGAATCTCAGTCTTGCTCAGGCAGGTCCCCTCCTCTAGTTCCTTCCCAAGGCCCGGCTCTGAGCTCCGCCTCCACGACGCGGTCCAACCTCTGAACTCCCTCCGGGTCCCGAGCCCCGCCTCCATCCCTTGGCCCCGCCTCTCATCCCGGCCCCACCTCCACGCTCTGGCCTGGTCTGGAGCCCCGCCTCTCCACTCCGTCCTGGTTTCCAACCTTGCCCCCTGCCCGGCCCGCTCCCACACTGCGGCCTGGTCCCGGGCGCAACCTCCACGCTCGGGCTCCCCTTCGTCCTTTCTACACTGGGGTACCGCCTCTAGCTCCACGCCCAGGCCAGGCCCAGAGCCCCGCCTCCCTGTCCCCGCCCCAACTCCACCTCCCGGCTCCCATCCTTCTTTTCCACGCATCGTCTAGCTCCACGCCCAGGCCAGGCCCCGAGCCCTGCCTCTCCACTCCGGCCCCGCTTCTCAGCCCGACATCACTTCTTTCCGCCCCGACCCGAGCCCAGGGCCCTTGTCCACATCTCAGTCCGAGCCCCTCGTCCCCTATTCCGACACGCCCGCCGGTGCAGAGCTGCACCAGGTGCGGGGCCCGGGGCGTGGCAGGCGTCTCGGAGCGCCAGGTGCGGCTTCCGCGTCAAGATGGCCGCCGCCTGCCGCGCCGGGGCCTGGCTCCTGGCACGCCGCTGCCTCCGCCTTCCCGCCGGGGCCCCGCTGTTGCGCGTCGCCCTCTGCCTCCTGTGCTGGGTCCCGGCGGCTGTGGGCGCCGTCCCCGAGCTCGGGCTCTGGCTAGAGACTATCAGCCACGTAAGTGGAGTGTCGGGACCGAAGCATGGAGCGTCTCTGGCCCTTAGGTCCCAGATGGGCTGGGCCGCAGACTTATTCTCTGCCCACCCACCCCCTTGCCTTTTATCTGTTTTGAGAGGTGGGCGGGAAGCGCTCCTCCTCCGGCTTCAGCTAGGCTGTGGGGAAGAGCAGTCAAGAGCATATAGGGGTCTGCTGTCCTTCCTAAGCACGCTTGGTGAGGCTCACCATCCCGGAAGCCCTGGCCCTTTAGTGTACTCGGATACGTCCTGGCTGTTAAAGCCTGAGCCCGGACCCACAGCACCCTTAGCGGCATCTTTGGGACTCGATTTCTGCCCCTGCGGGATGCAGCCGTGTAGGGGTCCCGCTCTTGAGGCCGCAGGGAGGACTTTACAGTGCTTCAGTTTCAGCTTAAATTTAAACGAGGAGGGAGCATGCAACAGTCATCCCAGCTCTCTCTTTTGAGTTCCTGAATTTCTCTACAGCTCATATCATAGTTCCAGGATTGTGTGTGTTGGTGAGGTGGGATGTTATGAATAAGGAATGCTGGAAACCCAAGTCTGGAGGCATGAGTGGGTGTGTGGAAGCTCTTCCTTTCCAGGACAGGCCGTTAGAGACCTTGGCATGCAGGAGTTAGAGGAGATGATTATATGGGAGAAGATGGAGGCGTAGAATTATGGAAAAGTCTTGCAAAAGAGAGACAGGAAGTCTGGACAAGACATTATCTCCTGCCTCTCTGGGGTCAGATGACTCATCCAGCTGTGTTTGGGATGGGTTTTTTTCCCACATGCCTTGAGACAAAGTCCAAATTCTAAAGACTTAGGTTTTGATGTCCTTGATCAGCAAATAAAGTAGTACTAAAGGCTACAAATACTTCCTTCAACACAAAAGTTATACAGAGGAGCAACATAGGGCTCTTTAAGGCCTTTCATGCAGCCATTCCCTCTAGGATTCTTGTGGGTTGGTGACCTATTTTGTGCACCAATTATATAGCCTGCACATCTCTGTTATTGAACTTCTCTGAACAGGAGAAAGCAAACCTCAGTGAACTACACTCATGGTTTCCTGCTGCTACTATAGTGGTTGGGCAGTATAACAATACTGGAAGTGAATCAGCTCATGCGTGTTATTACACTACTTGAGCATATCTGTAAAGGTGTTTGCCAAGTATACTTTTTTTTTTTAACCTGAGGCTAAAAAATATGCCACGTATACTTTGGACAGTGAGACTCTAAGAGTCCATGGGGGAAAAATGACTGATTTTTGCATGAGGAAGAGAAGTTTGTTCCTTGCATGCTGCGTAATCTTTATCAAGTTGACTGATTGCCAGGAAACAGGAAGGAAGAGTGGGGCTTTATTTGATTTGTTCTCTAATTGTATCAGAAAATGGTTTTGTCAGGGCACATTGGTTCATGCCTGTAATACCAACACTCAGGGAGGCTGAGTTAGGAGGATCGCTTGAGGCCAGGAGTTTGAGACTAACCTGAGCAAGAGCAAAACCCTGTCTCTACAAAATAAAGTCAAAAAATTAGCTGGGTACA
>NW_003852543.1:1336619-1338250 GCF_000181295.1 Otolemur garnettii | reverse complement strand
GTGGTCCAGATAAACCCTATTTGTAGGTTGGATTAAACCCTCTGGCTCCAGGTAGCTACTTAAGGATGTGAATGAGGGAGCTGTTGAAGAGCTTTATTTTTTATTTATTTTATGTATTTTAATTTTTTTTTGAGACAAAATCTTGCTCTCTTGCTCAGACTAGAGTAGTGTGGCATCAGCCTTGCTTACAGCAACCTCAAACTCCTGGATTCAAGCAATCCTCCTGCCTCATCTGGTATGGTAGGCATCTGCCAAATTGCCCAGCTAATTTTTCTATTTTTAGTAGAGATGGGGTCTCACTCTTGCTCAAGTTGGTCTTGAATTCCTGAGCACAAGTAATCCTTATGCCTTGGATCTCCCAGAGTGCTAGGATTACAGATGTGAGCCATTTTGCTGGGCTGGGTTTTAGACATAAATACTAATCATTCTGGCTGCAATCTAAGGATGAATTATAGGCTAAGATCTGGAGGCAGAGGTACCAGATAAGCTGTTGCAGAATGTAGGTAGGAATTGATGAGGGCCTAAATTAGGGCACCTGTGGCAGGAATGGAGTGGAAGAGTTAAATTTAGGAGGTGTTGTGAGATGAAGCAGGCCTGCCTTGGGGATGGGGTGATGGAAGCAAGAGATTGGAAGGAGCTGTAGCTTTGGTTGCTGTAGACAAGTACCACCTCTAATCAAGAGTTGGTGAGCAGAGAGGAGGTGTCTGGTTTGAGGCAGGTTGGCGTGGTGTGTCTGTTGGATGTCAGAGCAGATGTCCTTTAAGCAGTTGGGTATGTGGATCTGGAGCTCAGAGGAGGGATACAACCTGAGAATTTTTATTGCTGAAACTGTTGGGGAGAAGAAAGGGGTTACCGCTTGTCCTGTCAGTGCCTTCTTATAAAAAATTCCTAATCACTAGTTCATTTAACACAGCTTCTGACAGGATTTTTATCCTTGAGAATGGAAGACATTAAGTAACTGATCAGGGCTTGGCGCCCATAGCTCAGTGGTTAGGGTGCCAGCACATACACCAGGGCTGGTGGGTTCGAACCCGGCCCAGGCCTGCTAAACAACAATGACAACTACAACGACAGCAATAAATAGCCTGTCGTTGTGGTGGGCACCTGTAGTCCCAGCTACTCGGGAGGTTGAAAGGCAAGAGAATTGCTTAAGCCCAAGAGTTTGGAGTTTGAGGTTGCTGTGAGCTGTGACATCACGACACTCTGTTGAGAGTGACATAGTGAGACTCTGTCTAAAAATAAATTAATAAATGATCAGTTATTAATTGTGGTAAGGGTTGAATTGGTACTAGGGCTCATATAAAGGAGGGTCTGCCCTGCTGTGGGCCATGGAAGAATTCCTAAGAGGCTTTTTAATTAGGCTTGGAAGAATAAGGTGCTAATTAGAAGAAGAAAGGAGAATTTTTTTTCTTTTTTATTTTGAAGATAGAGTCTCACTTTGTCGCCCTCAGTAGAGTGCTACGGTGCCTCAAACTCACAGCAACCTCAAACTCTTGGGCTCAAGTGACTCTATTGCTTCAGCCTCCCAAGTAGCTGGGACTGTAGGCACCCACCACAGCACTCTGGCTAGTTTTTCTATTTTTCGTAGAAATTGGGTCTTGCTCTTGCTCTGGTTGTTCTCGGACTCTTGA
>NW_003852543.1:1331517-1335529 GCF_000181295.1 Otolemur garnettii | reverse complement strand
TGATATCAAATTTTCTGGTGAGTATAATAAAATAGAATACTAATATAAGCAAATAACAATATATATAATAGACAAATGCATTGATATAAACTAATGTAACATAATATATAATAAACTAAGAAAATGTTTTGTTTTTAAGTGGTTCTTATATTTTAAGGTTTTCTTTTGGTTTTCTTCTTTCAGTCAGGACTTGGTTATTTGCAAGGATAGATTTTTCTAATCCTTTTCAGAAAACGTATCATTCTTTAAAAATTATAATTAAAGTCTAATAAAGTAGACCTCAGCAAAAAAGTATTTGGTTTCTGTGAAATTCAAGTCCTAGATTTTAAAACTAGATAAATTAGGTTTCAAGTGGTAAAGTTTAAGGTGATAAACTCTTTTTGCCCTGAATATTTTCTAAATGTATAGGTGCTGACATTTTAATTAGAGTTTTAGGGGTATGAAAGTAAAAATATTTGTTAGGAAGGACTGTGTTTTCTGTGTAAATTCTGATGCCCCAGGACTACTAAAGTGTTTCAGTATTTTTATTGGGTTTGCACTGGATCATATTCTCTGTGGCCTAACTCTTCTTCTCATTTCCAGTAACTTGACTAGGAATATTGGTCGCCAGTTACTGTCTCAGGATAAGGAGCAGTTTTTCTCTGGGTAAAGCCATCTGGCTTTGCTGGGATTCAAACCATGCCCCCTTTCTCTGTCACACCATCCTCTGATCATCTTTTGGGGGATTCTGCCTTTCGTAGGTCTTTCCTGAAGGAAGTTAGGCCAGCCAACAGCTAGACAGCAGAGGTGGTTTAGAGGAGCTCTGTGTTACTAGTATCATAGATCATAGTGGTGATAAGAGGTTGGTAAGAGGAAACTAAATTCCAAGGTGGGTGAGGAAAACATTTTGGCATATGTTTGCTTTAATGAATTCATGTCTCAAAGTCTAGACAAACAAGATTTAAAAGTACGTGGGACTGGTACTAACAAAAAGTTATTATATATGGGGGAAAAAAAGTACTGTGGGCCCCTGAAATGCAGAATTTGATTTTAAAAGTCATTATGTAATGCCTGAGATTAGCCTGAGGGTAGATTCCAGTTAAGACAGTGTTATTAACATGTCCAAAGAAAGAATAGGGTAGTGCAAGGGATTTCAGAGCAAAATCCTGACTTTAGTCAGGCAGAAGCTGGCAGTTTGCCATGACATTGCTGGGGCGGAGGTCATCTTGAACCCTGATTGTGGCTCACCAGGCAACCTTCTCATCACTTTTGGGCTTTCAGGGAGGCATGTGGGAGGCAGACAATCAGATGATCATTACCCAGTTTACGTCTCTGTTCATTATTAAGTGTATAACTGAGCATTCTCGTTTATACATCTACATCTATTCCGTGGGGAAAGCTGAGACTGAGTATCTGCTCTCACAGAACCAGATTTTAGTGCCTGCAAAGCTAAGTCCCTTGAATGTCGATGCTGTCAGACATCTGCCTTTCCCTTAGGTGACCTCTGTCTTGCTCCTTCATTCAAGCTGCAGTCA
The DNA here is from genome assembly GCF_000181295.1 of Otolemur garnettii. NCBI lineage: Eukaryota > Metazoa > Chordata > Mammalia > Primates > Galagidae > Otolemur > Otolemur garnettii. The sequence goes on along the minus strand of NW_003852543.1, from coordinate 1,334,015 downwards.
TGTGGAGCATGTGTTGAAAATCTCTCAGTGTAATTCACCATATTAATAAAAGAAACACACCATATGATCTTAATATTATACAAAAAAAAATTTGAAAAAATTCAATACACATTCACGATAGAAACTCAGAAAACCAGCAACAGAAGGAAACTTCCTCAACTTGGTAAAAAGCACCTGTGAAAAATCTATGGCTAACATCATACTGTCCGTTCTCCCCAGACCGAGCTGTAAATTCAGTTTCTTCTCAGTCAAGGTCCAAGTAGGCTTCTTGTTTGTTTGGGTTTGGTTGCTGGGTATTGTTAAGTTTTACATCCTTGCATGCTAGATGATGTTATAGTCCTTTAACATCTTTGTTCTGGCACACGTTTAGTTTCTTGTGGGTCAGTTTGAGCCTTTCTAATTTTGTTTTTAAGCTCTTTTAGGATGGATCTGGAGTAGTGTTTGCTCTGAGGCTAACATAATGGTACTTCTGGTGTGAGGTCTCTGCTTATTGAGACCTTTCCATTCTGGTGGTAGGAAACCCACACAGTTCCCAGCTCTGTGTGAGCTCTGAGAATTGTTTGCTTTGTCCCTATGCATGGAGAGGCTGCCCTTCAGCCAGAGACTCAAGGAGATCCACTATGCAGATTTCTCTTCCTTTTTTCTCTTTCTGTAGCTTCCATTTCTGGGTACTCTGCCCCAGAAATTCTATGAGCCTCAGCCTCTTGAATTTCATTCTCGGGGCTCAGTTTGGGTTCCCTCTTTGTGATAGTAGCCTTTATGATGACTCACAATTATCCTTGTCTCCTGGCATTCATGACCTTGTATATATTTTCTTACCACTTTATATCATAGTTGGTCGAAGGGACCAATTGCAGAAATAATGGCGTACCACTTCTGAGGCTAGGTTATAAAAGATACTGTGGCCTCTTTGCTCTCTTTCCGGTCACGTTCTCTGAGGGAAGCCAGCTGCCATGATGTGTGGATATTCCCAGCACAGCTTTCTCTAAGTCCAGGCTTAACCCCTTTCAGTCTGTCTAATCATGTCACCTTCTTAACCTGGATCATTTGAGTATCATTTCATAATATTCAAAATAAAGGCCAAACACCTCAGCAGAGCATAAAACCTCTTATAAATGTTCCCAAACACTTTTCTCAAGGTTCACCTTTTCCCCCATCCCCCCATCTGAGTTCTACCCATAGCAGACTATTCTCAGGTGTCCTGCTCATGTCGAGCTCTCCCTAGCAGTGGGCATTTGCATATACTGTCCACTTTCTTCACCTGGCTAACTCTTGCTCTTCCAGCAAGCCTGGTCGGAAACTGTTCTTCCTGCTCTCCTAGGCTGTTAGATGACCTGCCCAGTGCTCCCTTGACACCCTGTTCTCAGCCCCTTAGGTTATTAAAAGTGTTGGTTTGTTAACCCTCCTTTCCCAGTACCTCTTAAAACACTATAGGGATTGTTCTTGTTGACTACCATGTCTCTTGTTGGCACACAGCAAGGGGTTCATTCAGTATGTTGAATGAATGAGTGAGTGAGAAGAACATTTTAGGTGAAGCAAGCAGTGACTTAGCATATCAGGCTGCTCAGTCGATTTTATTTATTTATTTTTGAGACACAGTCTTACTCTGCCACCCTGGGTAAAGTACCTTGGCATCATAGCTCACAGCAACCTTAAACTCTTGAGCTCAGGCGATTCTCTTGCCTCAGCCTCCTGAGTAGTGGGACTACAAGTGCCTGCCACAGTACCCGGCTGTTGCTCAGGCTGGTCTCAAACTCCTGAGCTCAAGCAATCCACTCACCTTGCCCTCCCCATGCTAGAATTATAGGCGTGAGCTACCACTTGCAGCTATTCAGTTGATTTTTAGCATTGGACTTACAGATGAATAGTAGTATTGCAACTTTTAGTTAACTATAATAATTTAATGAATTTGCCCTGTCTCATTTTGCAGTGACTTTTTGGAGAAATTAGGTAATGTTTTACTCACTGTTACATTAAAGTAGCCTATTTTAATTGCGTTCTCAAAACCTTAAGGTTATACTAGAGCCGTGGTTCTCAACCTGTGGGTCATGACCCATAGGAACTGTATTAAAGGGCCATGGCATTAGGAAGGTTGAGAACTACTGCACTAGACTATATAGTATATATAATAACATAGTGTATATTATTAAAGTAAAATGAAACTTTCTTTTTCTAAACAGTTAAGTCATTCAATTGTTCTGGGCCTGTGAAGTTTACCATACTGTGGCATTTGAAATATCATACCTGTCACAATGAATACCCTGAACTGGAAGTAAGTAAAACATAAATCTTTAGTGTATGTAGAAAAATTATGAGTATAAATATTTCTTAGCTCATCAGGTAAGGGGGTTAGGAATTGAGATTATAGATTTAGGAGTGCCATAGATTAATTTTGGGACTTAAAGCAATAAATCACTGTGTATTCTGAGAATACTACTAGTCTTTTAGTTTTCTTGTGACTATCTTATGAAAAATGTTAGTAAATGTGGGCAGTGCCT
>NW_003852543.1:1329864-1330250 GCF_000181295.1 Otolemur garnettii | reverse complement strand
TAGGTGTGAGTCACTGGCTGGACCCAGCAAGGTGTTTCTTTTGATGATTCTCTTGATGGGTGCTTGGAATTATTTCTTTTCAGATTCTCTGTTACTTCTCTGGCTTTTAGCTTGAATAATGTAGGGGTTTTCATATTTTTATTCATATTATCTATTTGGAATTAAAGATTTCATTTTCCTTGCATTGCCTTTTTGACTTTACCCTTCAGTATTTTATTCCTTCATACTGAATACTTCAGTGTGTATTTTCTAAGAATAGAGATATGCACTTAGATTATACAGCATAATTGCAAAATATAGGAAATTTAACATTGATATGACACTGTTATCTAATATACAGATTTTATTATAAATTTTCCAGTGTCACAATAAGGTTTTTTTTTTTT
>NW_003852543.1:1328643-1329559 GCF_000181295.1 Otolemur garnettii | reverse complement strand
TCTCGTTGCTATTAACTTTTGTAAGGAAATGCTTTTGAAATTATGTAAATATCTTTTTATCAGACTTTCCTCCATGTGTTTTATTTTATTTTTATTTTTTTCCTTTTATTAAGTCATATACACATAGATCATGAATACATTTATGCGTTTGTGGGGTACAATGTTGTGATTTCTTATACAGTTTGGAGTGCTTACCCTCCATGTGTTTTAGCATTCTTTCAAGATTCTTGCCTGATGAATCAATTTAATAACTGTGATGATTGCTAAATAGTGATTTCCTAATTCCATATTCTCTTTTACATTTATTAGCATTCTTCTAGAAGAACGACCTCTCCCTTTTCCTCTATCCATCTTATTTATTGTCTATCAATGATTGGATTGGACTCATTGATTTTTACTTTTTTTTGTTTTATTTCAGATTAATATGAGGATTAAATTAGATTTAATTACAAAAAGACTTAATTACAAAAGATTAGATTGTGATGTTTGTGTTTGTTAGGTAAGGTGCCCCTCACCCAGGAGGTGTGCTGTGTACCCCTACATTATACACATTAGGTGAGAGCACATCAATCCCCCTCCCTCCTTCCCTCTACCCTCTTCTTCCTTTCCTCTCTCTCCCTCCTTCCCCTCCTCCCCCCCAACTTGAATTAAATTGAGTTTTTCTCTTATGTGGGCATGTATTAGTTTGTCTGCTGGCTTCATATTAGTAACAAATACATTGGATATTTGCTTTTCCATTCTTGTGATACTTTAACTAAAGAGAATGTTCTCTAATTCTTATCTAGGTTAATACAAAAGATGTAAAGTCTCCATCTTTTTCATGCTGAATAGTGTATCATGGTATACACATACCACAGTTTATTAATCCATTCATGGGTGGGGTGGATTTTTACTTTTTTATATACTATATTACTAT
>NW_003852543.1:1325313-1328510 GCF_000181295.1 Otolemur garnettii | reverse complement strand
GCTCAGTAGGGTTAGCTACCTTTGCTCATGTTATTGTTTGGTTTCTCTAACTTTGTAGTTAAATGCTGCTTTCTTTCTCCATAAAACCTCTTACACATGGGCTAAAATAGAAGTACCCCCAGGACAGAGTATGTTTGTTTCTCTGGGAGCTATTTCCTTGTGGTAGTATCTTAATCTTTTCTTCTTCTTTTTCTCTTTTTTGAGACAGAGTCTCACTTTATCGCCCTCGGTAGAGTGCTGTGGCATCACAGCTCACAGTAACCTCCAACTCCTGGGTTTAGATGATTCTCTTACCTCAGCCTCCTGAGTAGCTGGGACTACAGGCGCCTGCCACAACGCCTAGCTAGTTTTTTGTTGCAATTCAGCCGGGGCCAGGTTCAAACCCGCCACACTTAGTATATGGGGCCAGCGCCCTACCCACTGAGCCACAGGCACCACCATTAATCACTTTTCTTACTATAAAATTATGCTTATTTTATTTATTAGTGTATTTGAATACATTAGAATGGCTAAAATATTATAATCTCAATTATGCTTAAAATTATATTTGAAACTTTTTTCTGTGGTATTTTATTCAACTGGATTTTTTCAAGTATTCCAAACTGAATAAACATTTGGTAATATTTAGATACTAAGTTTTGTTTATTTTCTAGGTTAAGTACTATGGAAATAAATTATAACATAAAATTTTACATTGGGTAGGAGGTGTTCCAAAAACATGAACTTAGTGTTAATGAAGACTTCTGCAGCCAGTATTTCAAGAACATTGACTGTTGGACAACAAAAAATGAAAACTTAGATTGCAACCGTGATTTACAGGTGTTTCCCTCATTGAATGTGAGTACCCATCTTGTCATGTTAAAATAGTTTATTTTATTCCCAGTAAGGACAGGTATCAATGAAAATAATGTTTTATCAACATTTTAATACAGGTACTTAATTTGTTTATTTTTAGATTTAGTGTTGTGTTTGCATGGTCGTTTATAATAATTAAGATTTTGACACCTTTGTTCTATTTCTTTGCCCCCATTGTAACAACATTCTTACAAGAATCTTTTATTTATTTATTTACTGTCGTTGCTTGCGTCATAGCTCGCAGCAACCTCAGACTGCTGGGCTCAAGTGATCTTCCTGCCTCAGCCTCCCAAATAGCTGGGGCGTGTGCTGCCCCACCCAGCTAGTTTTTCTGTCTTTAGTAGAGACAGGGTCTCTCTCTGGCTCAGGCTGGTTTCAAACTCCTGATCTTCGGCAGTCCGCTTGCCTTGGCCTCCCAGAGTGCTGGATTACAGGCATGAGCCACCGGGCCTGACCTACAAGAATCTTTTATGATTTGCTATTTGTAGTTGATGTCTTTCATCCACTGCAGTCAGATGTTCGCCTCCATCCTCCCATCCAAACAGCTATAGTCAGAATCACCAGTGACCTTCATGTTGTTCAACCCAATCACCTGTTACTCTTACCAAAGGGCTTGACTTAGCAGCATTTAACACACCTGAGCCCTCCCTTCTCCTTCATGCCCTTTCTTCTTTTCAATGTGAGAGAGTAAGTTCTAAATGGTAGCAACAGTCATCCCTAGGTAGTGAGGTTATGGGGCATTTTAACTTAGTTTTTGTTCTTCTGAAATTCCAAAATGAAAATATATCTTTAATAAAAGGTTTAAAGGAAACTTTAAAAAACATATATTTAAATGTAATAAACATATAGGAAAATAAATGTAAGTGTATACCTCAATGGATTTTAAAAATTGAGCATAACTACGTAAACCCAGATCAATTGTAGAGTATTTTAGCACCTAGAGTCACCTTTTGGTTCCTGGCAGTCTCCACACCAATTGCAACCACTATCTTCATTAAGGAAATAATTTTTCAAAAGCAGAATTTTGTTACTCGTGTTTGGCATGTAATGAGATTTATTCTCTAATGTCCAGCTTACAATTCTTAATTTTTTCTAACACGTTTTAAAAATGATTAAAACCATTTTTTTCCATAGAAGTGTAGCAGTATAAAATGGAATTATTTACTCTTTTTTCTAGAATAAAGAACTGGTAACAAATAGCAGAAATGTTTCAAATCAGCAAGGATCGTTGGTAAGCCATTTTATTTGTCTTTAATCAACCATACAATGCTCAAGTTGTAGTAAGACTGAAAAAAATCTGATGGATAGAAACTTAGAAAGTAATGTACAGTAAAATTATTAAATTGCAAAACAAAAAAACATTCTTTAAAACAATATGTTTTCTTACATGTCTGTATGAATTTTGTTTATATACTACTGTCTTTGTTTAAAAATCTCTTTACAGTTGTAAGATTATGTTCAGCCTTTCTTTAAAAAATAAAATTCTGCTTCTACATGTGCAAGACAGTGGGTTGTTATAGTCATGAAGGTAGCAAGGAGGAGGGAAATTTTGGTATTTGGGGGAGTCACTGAAGTCAGAGGACAAAGAGGTTGAGAGGGTTAGAACTGGGTATGGGTAGGAACTGAAAGCAGGTTTGGGAGAGCTTAATGTTTGCTTTTTTACTGTAACTCTTCACATTTTCTCTTCAGCCATCTTAAAGAAGAGTCTGATAATGTGGAATGGTATTTGCTCTGCAGTAGCTGGGAAAAACTGTAAAATCTGTTGCAGGTGGAGGAGTAGGAAATGAAGAGATAGGAAATGTTCTAGAAGGTGGACTATGTAAAGTTTTGTCAGTTATGTGAGGGCATTGGAGGATTCATAGGCATTATAGGGGGCAGTTTTATTCCTTAGTGGGGCAGCTAGTAAAATAGTGCCTTAAGGAATTTGAATCATGTAGCCTGTGTCTTTGATCTGAATCATTTCTGACAATGTTATCTGACTTTTTGATCCCTCAATTCAATTTTTTAAAACCACATACATTTAATTTTTTTAAAAAAAAGTTTTTAAGAGAGTTTAAAAACTCCTCTTGCCCAGGCTAGAGTGCTGTGGCTTCAGCCTAACTCACAGTAACATCAAAGTTCTAGGTTCAAGCAATCCTCCTGTCTCAGCCTTCTAAGTAGCTGGGACTATAGGTACCTGCCATAATACCCAGCTAATTTTTCTATTTTTGGTAGAGACGGGTCTTATTCTTGCTTACTCTGGTCTTGAACTACTGAGTTTAAGCTATCCTCCCATCTTGGCCTCACAGATTGCTAGGATTATAGATGTGAACCACTGCACCCAGCCACATTTTATTATAGTT
>NW_003852543.1:1313688-1324698 GCF_000181295.1 Otolemur garnettii | reverse complement strand
TGCACATTTAATTCTTAATAAAACTAAATGTTTAATGATATGAGAAAAGTAATATTAGAAAAATAATGTGTGATAATATTAAATAATTACATTGATGGTAATATTACAAGGAACCTATAGAAATGTAAAAGACAGAAAACATTGAAGAGTGAGAAAAGCTTTTGTCTTTCTTAACCTTTTGGATCTGGGAGGATACTGGTTAAAAAATGGGGGAAATGTCTACCCTTCCCCTGCATACCATTCCTTTATTTTGTCTGTCTTATTTGTTTATGCTTTTTAAAAGTAACCTAATTGAGTTACCAAAAATTATTTTTAATTTGAACATACAATTGTTGAGTGATATATAGCAATTTGTAAAAAAAATAAATTAAAGGATTTTTTCCCTCTATTTCAGGATGTTATAGCCAGAACACAAAGAGATGGTTTTCATATCTTTATTGTTTCTGTTAAAACGGACAAAACCGATGTACACTGGAATTTGAATGGTAAAATTAAGCTGCATGATGTTTACTGTTTGAATTTTCTTTATTCTATATTTTTGTCACTGACTTGAGTCAACATTTTCTATTACTCACACATTCAAAAATGGGGCCAGGCCCAGGTGGTACATGGCTGTTGTGCTACTTGTGAGGCTAAGACAGGAGGATCACTTGACCCCGTGAGTTTGAAGTTACATTGAACTACTAGGCACTACCCTCCAGCCTGGGTGACAGAGCAAGATCCTGTCTCTAAAAAATTAAAAAAAAGAAATATAAAAATACAAAACAAAAATGAATTTCTGTTAAGCACACCTTTATTTTAGGGACTTAAAACTTTATGTTTATCTTAACACCAATATTTTTTTTAATAGATTGAAAATTTTACTCTTAATTTGAAATATGCTTTCAAGGCCAGGTTCAGTGGCTTGCACCTATAATCCTAGCACTCTGGGTGGCTGAGGCAAGAGACCAGCCTGAGCCAAGAACAAGACCTAGTCTCAATAAGAAATAGAAAAATTGGGCTGGGCATGGTGGCTCATGCCTGTAATCCCAGGACTCTGGGAGGCTGAGACAGGTGGATCGTTTGAGTTCACGAGTTCAAGACCAGCCTGAGCAAAAGCGAGACCTTGTCTCTAAAAAAATACCTAGACATTGTGGCAGGCACCAGTAGTCCCAGCTACTTGGGAAGCTGAGGCAAGAGAACCACTTGAGCTAAAGAGTTTGAGGTTGTTGTGAGCTATGATACTGTGGCACTCTACTAGAGGCAAGAAAGTGAGAGTTAGTCTCACAAAAAAAAGAAAAAAAAGAAGGAAAAATTAACCAGGTTTGCTGGTGTGCACCTCTAGTCCCAGCTGCTCTGGAGACTGAGGCAGGAAGATCGCTTGAGCCCAGGAGTTTAAGGTTGCAGTGAGCTGCGATGTACTCTAGCGTAGGAGACAGAGACACTATCTCAAAAAAAAAAAATTTTTTTTTTTTAAATTCCAAACTTCATAGTGGGTTGTATTCTCTATCCTTTCAGATTAATAACTTCTTTTTAACATGTAGAAATGGGTAGTCAACATCTTAATTGTATTTGAATCATATTATTCTGTATTTCTTGGAAATGGCTATGGTCAGCAGTTTCATTTGACAACTTTTATTACAATGGCTCTGTCTAGCCTAGGAGTAGAAGTAGCATGTCTCCCAGCTGTGGCTTCCAGCATCTATGAGGTAGACCTTCTGTGTCTCATTAAGCTGTAGTTTCTTAGTGCCACTGAGTGGGCTCACAGTCAGCAATTTTTAAGGGAATAATTACTTTCACATATTTGGCTTATGTCTTCCAGAGTGGTTATCTGCTGGGCCAAGAGTAACCCAACAGCATATGAAGGTTCTGGGGGCTTGCATGTTGCTCTGATTCATCTGCTGGGGATACAGAGCTGAAGCCAGGCTTTGTCTCTGAAGAGTGCCCAGTTCTAGGGAAGATGCAGAAACCAGTGAGCAAGATGAGCGTTGCTGCAGAGAAGGTGCAGAGCAGGTGCACTGCGTGGCCTATGGAGGGAAGCTAGTGCTGGGGGCTCTGGAAGAATGTGAAGTAGGGCATCCATGCCCGAGAGAGGGAGCAGGGACCTTCCTACCATTCTGCTAACTGCTCAATTAGTCTGTTTTTACTGCCATAGCAAAATACCTGATACTGGGTAATTTTTGAAGAATGGAAATTTATTTCCTCACAGTTATGATGGCTGAGAAATTCACGATCAAGACCCCAGCAGGTTCAGTGTCTGGTACAGCCCTTAGTGTGTACTTGCTTGCCTGCTTACTTATTCAGGATAGGGTCTGACCATGTTGCCCAGGTTGGACTCAAACTCCTGGGCTCAAGGAGTCCTCTTGCCTCTCAGATAGCTGGGACTACAGGTTATGCCACCAAGCTCTGCTTCTGAGGTTTTGTTTTTACCTTTTGACCATAATCCTCGTGCCTCTCCTCAGCCTCTGTAACCATGGTCTTACTCTCTCTATCTGTGGGTTCAGTTGTTTTGGATTCCACAGACAAGCAAGAATATGTGGTATTTGTCTGTCTGTACCTGACTCCATTTCACTTAGCATAATGTTCTCCATTTCCATCATGTTGTTGCACATGCCAACATTTCCGTCTTGTAAAAGGCTGAGTAGTATTCCACTGTGTATATCTATGACATCTTTATGCATTCCTCTGTTGATGGAGATCTGGGTTGATTCCCTAACTTGGCTATTGTGAATAATGCTGTAATTAACATAGGGATGCAGGCATCTCTTCAACAAACTGAGTTCAAATCTTTTGGAGAAATACTGGGTGGTGGGGTTGTTGGTTCATAAGGATATGTCTTTCCTTTTTTTTTTTTTTTTTTTTTTGCATTTTTTGGCTGGGGCTCAGTTTGAACCCACCACCTCTGGCATATGGAGTTGGCACCCTACTCCTTTGAGCCACAGGTGCCACCCCATGATATTTCTTTTTTTTTAATACAATGTATTTGTTTTTAGTTTTTTGAGGATCTTCCACATTGTTTTCTGTAATAAGGGCAGTACTAATTTACATTTCCGCCAACAGTATACAAGTTCTCTTTTTCTACATACTCACCAATACTTGGAATCTTTCATCTTTTTCGTAAGAGCCATTCTGACAGTTGTGAGATGATATCTCATTATGGTTTTAATTTGCATTTCCCTAATGATTAGTGATGTTGAACATTTTTTATATATCTGCTGGCTGTTTGTATGTCTCCTTTTGAGAAATGTCTATTCAAGTCCCTTGCTCATTTTTTAATTGGGTGTTTTGCTATTGAGCTGTTTGAACTTCTTATATATTTTAGACATTCACTCCTTATCAGATATATGACTTGCAGATGCCATCTCCTAATCTGTAGGCTGTCTCTGGATACTGTTGTTTCCTTTGGTGTGTAGAAGCATTTTAGTTTGATGTAGTTTCGTTTGCCTATTTTTGCTTTTGTTGTCTGTGCTTTGGGGGTCAAATCCAAAAAATTACTGGTCAGGTCAATGTTGTATAATTTTTCCCATATATATACTTTTTTAATACTTTCCCCACGTGTGTGTGTGTGTGTGTGTATATATATATATATATATTTCTTTATTTTTGAGACAATGTCTTACTTTGTTGACCTGGGTAGAGTACTGTACTGTGGCATCATCATAGCTCACAGCAACCTCAAACTTTTGGACTCAAGAGGTCTTCTTGCCTCATCATCCACAGTAGCTGGGACTACAGTCACACACACACACCCCAAATAACACCTGGCTAGTTTTTCTTTTTCTTTTTTAAGAGACAGAGTGTCACTTTGTCACCCTTGGTAGAGTGTCATAGCATCACAGCTCACAGCAACCTCCAGCTCTTGGGCTTAGGCAATTCTCTTGCCTCAGCCTCCTGAGTAGCTGGGACTACAGGCACCTGCCACAACATCCAGCTATTTTTTGTTGCAGTTTGGCCAGGCCAGGTTCAAACCCATCACCCTTGATATATGCTGCTGGCACCCTACTTACTGAGCCACAGGTGCCACCCACCCAGCTACTTTTTCTATTTTTAGTAGAGATAGGGTCTTATTCTTCCTCAGGCAGGTTTTGAACTCCTGAGCTCAAGCAGTCCACCCACCTCAGCCTCCCAGAGTGCTAGGATTACAGGTCTTCTCCCTATGTTTTTCAGGCGTTTTAAGAGTTTCTGTCTGATCTTATAGTAAAAGGCGTCTTTGATAAGATCACATAATCAAACAGTTGCTAATAGTCTGATATCCTGTGTGTGCTATGAACAAGTTCAGTATTTGTTAGTGTGGTCTGTATCCTTGGAGCCTTCTGGGAAATAAGCTTGCATTTAAAGACTTTGGAAAGACTGACTGTTAATTAACTCTTTCCTTTCTTCTTCTCTGTCCCTATGTTACCAGTTTCTCTTTCTATGACTGGGCCTCATGGATATATCTCTGCATCAGATTGGCCTCTAATGATTGTAAGTATTTCTCATCTTTTTTTCCTTTTTTAAAAAATGGATTTTGTATCCTAATTGGAAAATTTTTAAGTATTAAGAGGTTGGTGGTAATAATCCCTTAGTAGCTAATTCTTTGACGTATTTCTGTTTCCAGAGTTAGTGGAAAATGAAGGATTCGATAGTTGAATGTAGAAACACCAGCTCTTAAATGATCAAAAGGCTTAACTGACTAAAATTGCTTCTCTTCCTACAGTTTTACATGGTGATGTGTATTGTTTATATATTATATGGCATACTCTGGCTGACGTGGTCTGCCTGTTACTGGAAGGATATATTAAGAATCCAGTTCTGGATTGCAGCTGTTATTTTCCTAGGAATGCTTGAAAAAGCAGTTTTTTATTCTGAATACCAAAACCTCAACAGCACTGGACTACCAAGTAAGTTTTGACTATCTCTATAAATACCAGCGTTTCCTAGTACTTGTGAGCAGCACTGTGGGAGGCCGGCCCTGCTCTGTACAGTGTTTTGGAAATAGCCATATTGTAGATGAATAGGAGGGAAGCCAAGAAGAGATGTCAGAGCAGGACTCTAATCTGGGCTAGCATGTGTGTTCTCTTCATTTTCTATTTTCCTTCTTGCTAACTTTCCCCTCAGTTTCCTCCTGGGAAAAAGAAAATTCCCATTTCCTAAGGTTCAGCTTGGGTTAAAACAACACAAAGTTCTGGACACGCAGACTTCAGTCCTTTTTAACATATTTCTCCTTTTCTTCATCCATCTTCTTTTCTTTCTAAAAACAAAAGAAAGAAAAAGGAAAGAAATTTGGTCATAGGGAGTAAAATCAATGATGCTGGAATGGGTGGTGCCTGGAACTTCTCGTGTTTTCTCTTCCATCTTGCAAATATCTTCACATGACCAGTTGAGGGACCCTCACAGTTTGCGCCATGGAGTGTATGAAGCAGGAAGGGCATGCAGTTAGGCCTGCTCAGGTGTGTGCCCCAGACTTCTAGGAGGTAGATTTCAAGGAGGCCAGAGAAGTAAGGTACAACTCCACCTCTGAACCTTTAGAAAGGGAGATAGCTCAAAAGGGTTAAAAGTGCTGAAGAGTGCACTAGAATAATATGCATATTCATATGAATACATAGAAATTCATCCTACTGCTCTCTCTGCTGGGAAATATTTGAAATTTCTTGACAAAAAGTTTAGAAGAACATATACCTAAGGATAAAGAAAAGGTAAACATCCAGGGATGCATATTAGAGGTATTATTGTACCTCAAGAATTTTTTATGATTTTTATGTGTGCGTGTACTTCAGACTAGATAACCAAGGAAGGGTAGGTCTGCTGCTTCGGATTGAAGCATTCTTGGAAGTCAGAGAAGGCAGTTCCACTCTTGCTGTTAGTGGTGTTGATCTCTTATCTGGTGAGGGTAAAGGGTGAACTTTAATGAGGAGCAACAAAAAACTGAGATCCAGGAAGAGAGGAGAGGCCATTTGCTGTCCTCAGGGAATCCAAGCCCCCTGTCTGAGGTGGTGCTAGGGGGCTTGAAGAGGTACCTGGACTCTCACATGCCAGTGTATGCATATTATTCTAGCACTTAAATTTTGTTTACCATGCTAAATTCTATTATATTTACTTGACCTAACCAGAGTATAAGCTCCATGGAGGCAGGGATCAAGGCGTCTCTTTTACTATTATAGCCACATGGTTGGAACGTAACCAATACCTTAAGTGAATAAAGGGCTACCATCTTGCAGAAAATAGAACTCTAGAAGATGTTATGGTTTTCAAATATTTATAGGACAAGGAGAGAGAGGGTTCTATGTAGCCTCAAAGGGAAGAACATGAACAGAGGGAAGCTCAGGAAGATAGGTTTCAGATTGACAAAAGAAAAATGTACTCAGTAGAACTGATCAGATAGATATGGACTGAATTCCTCTTCCCTGAAATTTTCAAACATCTGTTGGAATAGTCAAAGTCATCCAGTTAGTCTGAGGTACACAGTCAATGTTTAGAGTCTTGGCTGGCTAGCTTCTAGATGTGAACAAAGCATATTATGTTCTTTTTCTCCCTCAGCCCAAAGTTTATTGATATTTGCGGAGTTGATATCTGCGGTTAAGAGGACGTTGGCTCGCCTCCTTGTGATCATCGTGAGCTTGGGTTATGGCATTGTAAAGTAAGTACTGGTGATGTCGAAAAGCACAGAATCTCCAGGCTGGTGATTCAGTCCATCTGCATATGGCCTTGAGAAAATGGAAACTTCTCAGTATCATAATACAAATGCCTTAGGGAAAAATTATAAGATGTTGTTAAAAGATTTCCACATATTGGTATCTTCCAATGAAGACCTTGAATTTGAATTCCAGTAACTTTTTAATAGTTATATGAATAAATAATCAACTTTAAAAGATGATTAAAATGTAAACTGATTCTTGAAGTTTAAATCAAATTTTTTGGAGGCAGTCTCACTTTGTTGCCCTTGGTAGAGTGCCATGGCATCACAGCTTACAGCAACCTCAAACTCTTGGGCTCAATCCTCTTGCCTCAGCCTCCTGAGTATCTGGGACTATAGGTACCCATCAAAATGCCTGGCTTATGAGACAGGATTTCACTCTTGCTCAGTCTGGTCTTCTGGTCTTGAACTCCTTGAGCTCAGGTGGTCCACCTGTCTTGGCCTCCCAGAATGCTAGAATTACAGGCGTGAGCCACTGCACCTGGCTTTCCAATTTTTTTTTTTTTTTTAAGAAGCTGGGATTACAGGTACCTGCCGCAATGCCCAGCAGTCCTCCTGCCTTGGCCTCTCAGAGTGCTAGGATTACAGGCGTGAGCCCCTGTGCCTGGTTGGTATAAACCATTTTCTGTTCTCTAGACAATACAGTTACACTTTTATGATTACATTTGAGTGTTGTAAGAGACAGTGGATTAAATGCCAAGTCAGCAACATTTCTGAGGGGCAGCTGTCTGTGCCTGAGGGCCTACTTCTGCTGGGCCCTCCTAGACAGGTTTTTTTCTTCCTCACACCTGTGAATCATTGGGTATAAGTATGAGAAAACTTGTTCATCTTATCCTTATTTATTTATTTATTTATTTATTTTTTGAGACAGAGTCTCATTTTGTCACCCCTCGGTAGAGTGCCATGGTGTCACCGCTCACAGCAACCTCAAACTCTTGGGCTTAAGGGATTCTCTTGCCTCAGCCTCCAAGGTGGACGCCTGTAGTTGGGACTACACGTGCCTACCACAATACCTGGCTATTTTTAGAGACAGGCTCTCACTCTTGCTCAGGCTGGTCTTAAACCTGTGAGTTCAGGCAATCCACCTGCCTCGGCCTCCCAGAGTGCTAGGATTATAGGCGTGAGCCACCACGCAGGATCTTGTTTTTCCTTCTTCCCTAAAACCTGTGATTCCTGAAGCTCAAGCTTCAGATTGGATCATCTTCTGTATCTTCTTACTGCAGTCACGTGAGAGCTCTCAGATTTCTCCCTCCTCCCTTAACTCTAAACACCTGCTTCACTGTTCTCCTTCTCGGCTTTGTCCCTGTGGTGTCAGCAGCCATGTGGGTGGGCCTTCAAGTAACCCGATGTCATTTCCTCACCTCTCTGGCCCTGGCCTTTCACCTCATTTCAGCTGCTGAGTCCTGTGGTCATTTTCTATTCCTGATTATTATAACTGCACCCTTCACAACCTCAGTGTTAAGCAGTCCATTTTTCAGCTGTTATCTCCTCTTTCCTGTTTACTCTCTGTCAGTTTCAGTCATTTTTGACCTTAATATGGCCTCTGGCCTTTTGACCCTGGTAACCTTCCATTGTCCCTCCTTGTTTGATGTCCCCTCCCTTTAGCTTAGATCCCGTAGGTCCAGCAGGCACTAACACCTGCTCTTTGTCAGCCTTCTTAACAAAACCCCAGCCTTTTATTTATTTATTTTTGCAGACTAATGTCAAAGTACAAACAACTCGGTTACAGTGTTTGCATTTGTTAGGTATAGTCCCTTTTGTAGTTGTGTCCTGCACCCAAGAGGTGTGTCATACACTCTTACATTGTGCCCATTAAGTGGGAGCACACCAAGCCCCCAGCCTTGATAAGTCCAGCTTTCCTTCTGCTTCAGGCTCGCACCCGGGCAGGGGAATTTGCCCCCAAAGAGTAGTGGGTCATATTGCCCGGGCTCACTTTCAGTTCGTGATCCTGAACTTCAAGTGCGCCCTTGGTGCTGTGGGCAGTTGTTCTAGATTCCCTGGCCACTTGCTTCCCTCATGTCCCTTCTCTGCACAGGACCATTCATCCTTCTCTTTCCTCAGGCCCCCAGACTCCTGCTGTGGTCCTTCTCAGCTGGCCTTGGTTCCTTTCTCCTGATGGAGTAGAAGTTTCAGGAGGGGGTTGTGCTCCATCCCTGCCCCTGACACTGTCCCTTTCCCCATGTCTGGACTGCATGCAGTGTACCCTCTCCTGTGCCTCGTTGTCTGTCAGGGACGCTGCTCCAGCGGTCGGTTCTGTTTCCCCTGTCATCAGTTTTCCTCTCTGGCAGGCCACTCATATTGGCATTTTGTTACTTCTACCATCTTTAAAAAGCCAAGCCTTTTGTTGGTCCCACATGGCCCTCTCCTCTGCTTCTGCCCCATTTCTCCTCACCCTGTGCAGCTAACCTTTCTGGGGAGTTGTCTGCACTTGGACCTTGACTTCCCTTGTTCTCTTTTGAACACACCCTGGTGAGGGTTTGTCCCATTGCTCTATTGAGACTGCTCTGGTCAAGGTTGCATGGCCTCCCTCTGACAGGTCATGTGGCCCTGGGCAGCTTCAGTTGAGGAGCCTTGGCACTACTTGGTGTCCGGGAGTCCTTCTTCTGTCCCCCTCACATCCTCAGCTGCTCATTCTGGGTCTCCTTTGCTGGACTTCCCTGTGTCCCTTGAGTGCTCCAGACCTCTGCCCCATGACTCACACCCCCAGGCCTCCCCTCCAGTCCCGTGCCTCTGACTTCAGAGCACATCCAGGCTGAGCCCTTCTCATCCCTTCTGTGGCTGCCGCCCTGGTTATGGCACCGTCTCTCCTGCCAGGACCACATCAGTAGGCTTCTCACTGGTTTCCCTGCCTCTGCCCTTGTCAGTCTTTCTGCAGTAAAGCAGTATCCAAGATGAACCTTTTAATCATACCTCAGATTTTGTGACTTTGCTGCTGGTTTTACTCAATAAAACCCAGATTCCCTTCTGTGGCTTTTCTGACATGGTTCTGATGTGGTGCCTGCTGTTTCTGTGTCCTCACCTCCTGCCCTTCTCTGTTTTGAACACACTGTTCCAAACTGCTGGCTTAATTGTTCCTAGTCCTTAAACACAGCAGATGGTCCCTCACAGTGCCATAAATGGCCCTGCCTGTGAGCTGCTTCCCCAGATCCTGCCCATAATCTGCTTCCTCACTTCTCTCAGGTCTCTGTCCAATTGCCACCTCCTAGTGGAAATGGCCTTGTCAAGATTCCTAGTAGCACATGCCATCTGCCACACTGTCCCCTCATTATTTTGTAAGGTCACTTGATGAATAGATTGGTATTTATTGTCTATCCCTCCTACTCGATGTGAGCCCCATGAAGTAGGAGACTTTGCTTTCTTGTCTGTGACCACGAGGCCACAGCATGTTCCTTAGTAGGCAGGCCCTCAGCAAATGTGCATTGAATGCTTGCATTTATGCTTGTGAGTTCAGGATTTTATCCAAGAAAATTTTCACTGGACTTTAACTGAGATTCCTTCTTAAATGCTTTTTGTGGTCTTAGTACAGCATAGAGAACATGAAGCCCTCTTGTTGGGGAATCTTGTGGTACCTTATAGTGCTGGTTATGAACGTCAGGCATCAGTGTTTTACTGGGAAAGGAATGGGAGGTTGAGCTAATGGGTAAGCCCTTTTGGAATGAATCCTTTCACTATTAGATTGTTTTGTTCAACTCTTATAAAGAGAGAGCAGTAACAATTTTGGTTATTTGGGGGTTCTGGTTAGGTGGCTATAACGAATCAGAATTTAGATTCCTCAAGTAAATAGTCTTAAATATGAGCTATGCCATTATTTTAATTTTTACTTAGATTTTGTTTTTAAAATAGCTATCTTGGCTCGTCCCCTCTGGCTCAAGTGGCTAAGGTGCCAGCCACATACACCTAAGGTGGTGGGTTTGAATCCAGCCCGGGCCCACCAAACAACAATGATGGCTGCAACCAAAAAATAGCCAGGCATTGTGGCCGGTGCCAGTGGTCCCAGCTACTTGGGAGGTGGAGGCAGGAGACTCGCTTGAGCCCAGGAGTTGGAGGTTGCTATGAGTTGTGATGCCAGGTTACTCTACCCAGGGGGATAGCTTAAGGCTCTGTCTCAAAATAAAACCAATATATAGCTATCTTAAAAAATAAAACTGTTTTTCTTCTAATTACTCTGAGAAGGTTTTTGAGTAACCTGAAATGTATGTGCAATAAATTTTGACAGGCTCGGCACCTGTAGCTCAGCGGCTAGGGCGCTAGCCACATATACCAGGGCTGGCAGGTTCAAACCTTGCCCAGGCCTGCCAAAAAACAATGACAACTACAACAAAAAAATAGCCGGGTGTTGTGGCAGGCGCCTATAGTCC
>NW_003852543.1:1306060-1313429 GCF_000181295.1 Otolemur garnettii | reverse complement strand
AAAAAAAAAAAAAAAAAAAATTCTGATTTACATATGTCATGAAATTTCCATTCTGTTTTCAAATTATTAATTGCAAAAATCACCATGTTTGCATTTTTTGCAACTCATTTATATTTTTAAAGAGTCAGAAATATTTTAACTCTTTTAAGCTTAAAGAATGAAAACTAGGCTTGGCACCTATGGCTCTAGTGGCTAAGGTGCCAGCCACATACACCTACGGTGGCGGGTTCGAATCCAGGGCCTGCCAAACAACAATGATGGCTGCGACCAAAAAATAGCCAGGCATCGTGGCAGGCCCCTGTGGTCCCAGCTATTTGGGAGGCAGAGGCAGGAGACTCACTTGAGCCCAGGAGTTGGAGGTTGCTGTGAGCTGTGATGCCATAGCACTCTACCCAAGGTAACAGCTTGAGGCTCTGTCTCAAAAAAAAGAATGAAAACAAAATTCTATTAGTACTCCTGGTTATTGAAAAGCAATGATCAGAAGAGAGGAAATGGTATTCTATCCACTAATATCCTGCTCTCTCTCTTCTTAAGTCATAAAATAATTGGATTATCTCTTACAAGATATATCTCAGAACAGTTTTTAGTTAATGTTATTGAAAGAATGAAATTATAATCTTTGTGAATGGCACTTAGAAGTAGACACTTACTTTCCTGGGTTTCACCAACCTACTCTTCCATTCTATAGAAAGAGTTCCTGGATTCTGGATTATGTTCATTATATTCCTGGGATTTCAGTAGCAAACTCCCTTGGCACCTTTATAATCTCAAAATCTTGCTTCATGGGCATCAGTACAGCTTCAGGTCCTACAAGAAGAGGTTTTTTTTCCTTGGGTCTGTTTCTGATGTGTTATAGGAAATAATCAGTATTTCCTTAAAAAATGATTACTGATTATAAGAGTAATCACTGTTTCCTAAAACAAAGTACGTCATGTGCGGGAACAGACCATTTGATTGGACAGTCACTTCTCTGGTATTGGAAATGGTATGCGTTACTGTGTTCAGATGCATTTTACTTACCCAGGCCTTTTCTTTTTTCTTCTGTTTCCTTTTCCTCATTCCAGGCCTCGTTTAGGAACAGTCATGCACCGGGTGATTGGACTGGGCCTTCTTTACTTTATCTTCGCAGCTGTTGAAGGCGTGATGAGAGTCATTGGGGTAAACACCACATAATTCCACTCCCACCCCTTTTTGTTGTTGCTATGCAATGTGATTTTACTTTGTATCTCTTGGGATGAATTTTTAAAGATAGAAATTTATGAAAAGGGGCAGTTTGAGGTTTTTTTTTTCCTTTGGGATATTTCCTTTTTAATATTTCTGGAGGGGAAACACTAAACAGAGTACTTCTTAAAATGATAAGATTGATTATGAAGGTTCCACTGAAGTCGTGCCAAGAATTAGCTCCATCCAAGAAAAGTTCATGGTTCCTCTTTATAAAGAACATTTGTCTTTGTCTTTATGCAGTCAGTACACATTAATATCATTACTGCCTGGATTTTAGTTAATTATACCCTTTAGGTACACAAACATTATATTTCATCACTCTTTTAAGTCTCATTTGGTTGTCAGTTTTCTCTGACTCTCGCGGACTTGCAGTTTGGGGGATTCAGCAGATTCTACTGTTGGGAGAACCGGAAGGAAGTGATATTGAAGGGGAAGAGGACTCTGGCCGTGTGGGTTAAGAGTCCTCTTTAGAGCCCTCTGTGTAGAGTCCAGCACTGGACTCTATAGAGAAGTGTCAGTAGCTTCGTCTGCAAAGAACTCTAGATTCCTAGCTTCAGTTTTTCTTAATAAATGGTAGAGGACTGAGTGATTAAGAAGCTTATTTTCTTTTATTGAATTCAAAAAGAACTTATCATTTTACTCAAAATGCCTTTTGGATTAGATGTACAAATCAGACAGCTGTATACAGATTGATTAATCTACCTGTAAGTTTACTTCACACATTTTGATCTAATCCTTTCAAATAGGACATTTGTTCAATAATATTAAAGAGCCTTTTTCTTCCTTCTGTTGTCTTTGATATATCTATATTCTGTTCAACATTAAAAGATTAAAAGAGTAGGTGCATCTGGTTCAGTTTAGATATACCTGTTCTTTTATTTTTATTTTATTTTATTTTATGTTTTTTTTGAGATAAAATCTCAGGATGTCACCCTGGGTAGAGTACCATGGTGTCATAGCTCATAGTAACCTTTAATTTGGGCTCAAGTGATCCTCTTGCCTCAGTTTTTCTATTTTTGGTAGAGATGGGGTGTTGCGTTTGCTCAGGCTGGTCTTGAACTTGTGAACTGGAGCAATCCACCTACCTCGGCCTCCCAGAGTGCTAGGATTTATAGGCATGAGCCACTGTGCCTGGCTGCACTTGCTCTTTTAATCTTCGTTTATATTTATTTTTACCTTTACATAATCATGCAAAGTTCTGCATTTGTATGTATAATTTTCAGGAAATTAATCCTTGCTAGAAAGAAATAGAAAGATAAATATACACATATAAATACAGTATATATTGTATTTCTTTAAAATTTTACATAGTCAATACCTTAGTGACTTTTAAATACCATATTCAGAATACATATCTAATCTATAGTTTGTTTAGATTAGATATGGAACACATGGTTCCTCTGCCTTATTTTGCCTTTTTTTGTGTGTGTGTATGTTCTTTCATAATACAATCAGGAAAGATCAGGAGTTTATTCTATTAATAGTCCTGGCTATAGGTTTGGTATGGAGAAGAGAGAGATTGAAATGGTTGATCTTAGTGAGGTTGGGGACATGATGCTTTTAGTTTGCCATTACACATTCTGGTTTTATGTTAACTAACTTCAGATAAGCTGGTGACAAATTAACATTTGTTGCTGCCAAAACAGATAATTTCTATATGCTTAAATAATTCTCTTAGGAAATAAAATATTTTATGTGGCTTTGTGAAGTAATGAAATAAACTAAATTATTTTTCTTCATCAGATGATAATTGCTATTATGTAATGAAACTTTTACATGCAGGTTTCTCCCCCTGTTTTTATCTTTCAGGGTCCTAACCATTTAGCTGTTGTTTGGGGTGACATTATTTTAGCAGTTATTGACTCCATTTTTGTATGGTTCATATCCTTTACTATGTCCTTCTGTAATAGTTTATTATCCCATTAAAATTAGATTTCTTTTAATTTGTAATAAGAATAAAGAAGTATAGTTATGCATTTTCATTACCTCAGCTTAGGAGTTTAGTAGAAGGTGAAAAGTAACAACTCTGTAAACAAAGAATATCTTTATTTTTTCTATTGAATTTAGCAAACATTAAGTGTTCAGTTAACACCTCATACTGACAGAGCATGACTGAAAAAGGTATGGTGCCTGCAGTTGAGAAAGTCCCCGTCTGGTGGAGGAGGCATATGTATCATAAGCAGCAATATAGCAATAGTAATTGCTCAGTAGAGAGTATTATGTGAACAAGGGGAAGGGAGAGTTAATGCTGGGATAAAAGTCAGGAAGGACTGCCTGCATAAGACAGTGGTTCTCAACCTTCCTAATGCCGTGGCCCTTTAATACAGCTCCTGTGGGTCACAACCCACAGGTTGAGAACCACTGGCATAAGAGATGGCTGCATTTAAATTGAGAGGGGACTAATAAGAGTTTAATGAGAAGAGAATCGGGGGAAAGGCCGCCTCCCAAGTAACTGGGACTACAAAAACATCTCACCATGCCCAGAGAATTTTTTTAGAGGTGGGATCTCACTATGTTGCCCTGGCTGGTCTTGCTCAAGCTCCTGGCCTTAAGTGATACTCCTGCCTCAACCTCCCAAAGTATTAGGATCATAGGTGTGAACCACCACACCTGGATACCTGGCCTACACAAGAGTTTTGCACATAGTGGGAGCAGTTAAAGACCTCCTAAATTATATGCATGGATTCCCTAGGTGTCTGAAAATCCTAATTAAGAAATAATAGCTGATTTAAAGAGTAGTTTCTGAATGAACATGTTTAAAAAGGGCGTCTACTTTGTTCAGAGCTACTAGTTTAGAATACAAGTTTATTGAATAAAATAACAGTTAAATCTGACCTTCTCAGTGAAGTGTAATTTTTCATTTTTTCTATGTTGAAAAACTTTTTAAAGATACTTGGTAGGCTTGGTGCCTATAGCTCAAGCTGCGTACACCAGAGCTGGCGGGTTCGAATCCAGCCCGGGCCTGCCAAACAACAATGACAGCTACAACCAAAAACTGGCCAAGCAGGTACCTGTAGTCATAGCTACTTGGGAGTTTGAGACAAGAGAATCACTTGATCCCGGGAGTTGGAGGTTGCTGTGAGCTGTGATGCTATAGCACTCTACCCAGGGCCACAGCTTGAGGCTCTGTCTAAAAAAATAAATAAATAAATAAATAAATAAAGACATTTGGTTGCTATAAATGAGAAGAATATTCTCAGTTCTGCACATGAACATTTTTCCACCTGTAAGCGCGCTGACCCACAGGGCCATAGGTCCTGCTCTGCTGCAGCTGCAGTGGGTCACTTGTCCTCACTTATCTTGAGGAGAATGGGCAGAAGCGTAAACCTGCCTAGAATTGGGATAGGCAGAATTGCAGTGTAGGATGAACCCAGCTGTAGGCCTCAGCATTGCTCTCTTTGGAGCTAAGTGTCTTGTCTTCTGTCATTGTGTGTTTAGAAAAGGAGCTTAAGATACCTGTTCAGTTTGGAATTGTCTTGTTTCTAAAATTATATATGCTTGGAGCTTTAACAAGTCAGGAAGTATGTCTGTTCAATTAATTGAGCTGTAGACTTTGCATTTTAAAAAATTTGTACTATCTTTTCTCCTGGTGATTTACGTATGTGTTTCAGAGATTTCTTGTTCTTAACCACTCACACAGAAGTTCATTGGGAAAAATACTTAGCAATGTAGGTTGGCAGAAAACACTGAAGAAAAGCCACTCTAAAGTTTCCAATCCATCTAGATTTGAATGAGGGTAATTTATCACCTTTACGGACAGCATTGACTTTGGTACATTCCAACACAGAATGAGCCATATTGGGGTAGAAAAATAAGGAAGACAAGATAAAAGATTTGGTTTGCTTAATTATTAATATTTATAATAAAAATGTTTGAGGAAATAAACCCAGAAATTAAAAGGATTTTGGGCTTGGTGCCTGTAGCTCAAAGAGCTAAGGCGCCAGTCATATGTAACAGAGCTGGCAGGTTCAAATCCAGCCCGGGCCTGCCAAACAACAGTGACAACCACAACCAAAAAATAGCTGGGTGTTGTGGCGGGTGCCTGTAGTCCCAGCTACTTGGGAGGCTGAGGCAAGAGAATTGCTTAAGCCCAGGAGTTGGAGGTTGCTGTGAGCTGTGATGCCATGGCACTCTACCCAGGATGACAGCTTGAGGCTCTGTCTCAAAATGAATAAATAATTAAAAGAAAAGGATTTTGGTTAGTGTTTCATGATGAAAGAAAGGAAATAAAGTACTTATTTCTGCTTGAGCCTGAATTTATGAAGTTTGCTTTCAGATTGCTGCTTGATAACTTCCATTACTGAAATGAAAAGTCTGCTTTCTATTTGAAAAGCGAATTTCCTAAGTGATTACAAAGGACAGGCAGGAGCAGAACTACGCGCATTTACGATTGAGTACTTACTTCTGACGGTGACTCTGCTTCCTTTGATTTTGGTGAACTTAATGTAACTAATCCTGTAAGATTCTAATTCTAAAGCAATAAAACAAAAAAAATAACCTGACAAATTCCAAAGCCACAGCTTATCTCGTGGAGCCTCTCCTTCCCTTTTCTCTGCTTGCTTGTTTTATTTTATTTTTTTGCTGTTTTGCTGCAGGCGAATGATTCTGACCTTGTTCTTCTGGCCAGCCTCCCCCTCTCTCTCCTTGACTGTGGCTTGTGCTGGTGGATATCCTTTTCCTACTGCAGCAGCTTGCTCGGGTTGATTCTCACAGGGATGAGGAGGCCTGTTTGCTTTCCTTACTGCTTTCCTTTCATGGGAGGAATGATTTTAACCTTACCTAAAGTTAATAGTGTCTTGGTAAGTGGAGGCCTAGGCAGTTTGGAATTAACCTTTGATCTTTTTATTCCTTGGCTAATAATTTTTGAATTATTAAACAATACCATGTTTTTTAATCTAGAAAACTGGTTTTAGTCAAGAGTTTGAAAAAGCGTGTGTCTTGATAAGTTTAAGGCATAAAGTATATTTGGATTTATAAAAAATTCTGTTAGTAGCCTTAATTGGTGAGGTTGTATTGCCTTTAAAAATTGATCTTCTTTTGTAACTCATTTAGAAAGATCAAAAAGCAGTTTTGGTAAAGTAACTATAGCAGTTTTTGATAAATGATGTATTTATAATTTAAAAAACTTGCCACTTCCATCCTTTTGTTCAACTCTGTTATTTTCAGTGTTTGATTCATAAGCAGAGCTGGTTAGTCTCTCCTGAGGAAGGAATTCTCATTTAAGAGCAGACAATCTGGCTTGAATTCTAGCTTTTGCTTCTTCATACTTGACAGTATTTAAGAGTCTGTGCTTCTGGAAAACAATCAGTTTAAGAAAACCCCCAACTATTTATAGGGAAAGACTTATGCAAAGATCTCCCCCTTCCCATAGGACTTAGGTGAGACCGGATGCCCACTTGTTCACCTATAATAAGACCAGGCAGAGACCCCTTCTTTGCTTCAGATTAGCTGAATTTTTGATATTCCTTGATCAATCTGGACAGAATACTGGCTAGACCAAATTTAAGTGTTCTCCTTGCCTTAGGCTCTAAACTTGGGCCCACTATCAGCCTAAGCCAATGCAGAGCCTTCCTTCAGTGCCCCTCCTGAGAATCTGCCTGATGAATGTGTCTGGTCAGCCATCCTCTCTCCACACCTGCTTCTTCCTAGCCTTGCCTACTCCTCTCTATAAAGGAAAAGGCCCCTTTTGCCTGACCTTTGAGACTCGCAGCTCTCAGAGTGGTAGTACTCTCTCTAGTGCTGTAACCCTCCCCTACCATAGTAGTCTTTCAAAAAAAGTCTCTCTAAGTCCAGATTTATTTTGACATATTTCAGTTTTTCAACTGACAAAATAGAATTGATAGGTGACCTAACTTTTAAATTATGATCAGAGAATAAAACAATAGGCTAAAAAGAGTAAAATAAGAAACACCCAGAGAAAACAAACTAAATGTCATGTCATGATGTGATCCGTCAAGAGAGTCTGCCCTGAGAGGGCTTGGACTATGTGTGTAGACTGCTCTATGCTGTGTGGCAGAAGTGTGGCACTGGAGGAACACGTTTTTGTTTATGTTTTTTCCTTGAAACTTGTTTATCTAGTTCAGACAGTGATAACTTATAAGACAAAAATCTATGATAAGGTCAGTATCATGATTGTACAATATTA
>NW_003852543.1:1303834-1305282 GCF_000181295.1 Otolemur garnettii | reverse complement strand
GGGGGTTTCTTAATATTTGGAGACAGTCTCTAAGTCTGTATAAATAATCACAAAGAGCCCTTTGAAAGTACTGAGCTTCTGTTGCCTCAGAGACAATTTAATAAAAAGAAGCCAAATCTTCTGAATTTCTTCTTTCCTCACCTTAGTTTTTTCAACCTGAAGTTCTAAGTATGTGTTTTGGATTTTTTGTTTTCTGAATCTTTCTGTTAACCCTAAAATTTTTGGAAGGGAACCATTTACAACATTAAAGAGCCTTTTAGAAACATTTTGAACAATATAGGTTTCTTGAAAAGATGTGCTTATTTATTTGGAAGAATTGTTGTTTAAAAAATTTTTATTAGTTCTTGTCATGATATACTCTTTGAATGAGAAACCTGTATGTTTATCAGAAAATTCACTTTTCATCTTTGAATTGTCCTTATTTTAGGATTGGATGGAACGCTGGGTTGATGATGCATTTTGGAGATTCCTTTTTTCACTTATCCTTGTTGTAATAATGTTTTTGTGGAGACCATCAGCAAATAATCAGAGGTATATAATGTGGGAAAATTCAAGTTGGCAAGCATTTGTTGTGAAATAACCTTGGGGTTATGAAAAAATAAACTCGGACCCATTCAGATGCTGTTAATTGGTAGCGCAGGGGGCTGTTGTTCTGAGACAAGCAGCCCCGAAGTGTAGGGTTTGTTGTCCTTTATACCCTTTTATCTCTGCTTAGCTTAAGTGAGCAGGGGGGCATGAGGAATGTTGCCATTGGCAGGGTTACAGCTTGGTTGTCAATGGATATGTCTCATATCACAATGGTTATGATTATATGACAATAATTGATCAATGGATACATCTTAAATCACAATGGTTATGGTTATACAACAGTAATTAATCAAGCCTTGGTGAGTTTTCCACCATTGTTCATCTACTGAGCAAACCTCAGTTGAGTTTTCCACCATTGTTCATCTTCTGAGAACTTGAGGGTTTTGTGAAACTCGGGACTTTCCGTGCCTCTTTAAATTCTGGCGAGCATGGGAATGTGGCTGGGAAGGCCCATAGGGTGGAGGAGCTGGGGAACAGGAAAGGGCAGGAGGTTGCCTGTAGGGCAGGGGAATGGGAGAGGGCAGGGTAACAGGAGCTCACAACATTTCTGACTGGTCTTCTTGGGAAATTAAATCCTTAATTTATCCAAAGAAAGGGGTCCTACTCCTGGGGGATTTAGGGCAGAAGTGGAATCTGGGCTAGAGGGTTGGTACGTGGTCCCTCCTTGGGTCTTAGTACCATGGTGGTGGGCTAATTTTTATTTTTTCCTGTGACATTTCCCTCCCACCACCCTTTTCTTAAGGTTCAAAGTTTAATTAAGATAAGTCCCTTGAGAAGTTTCCTCAGGCTTCAGCCGTGCATTGGCCAGCCAGCTCCCAGTATGTGGCTGGAGCCGGGCGTGTTGACTATTTTAAAAGTCA
>NW_003852543.1:1302412-1303286 GCF_000181295.1 Otolemur garnettii | reverse complement strand
GTAGACAATTGACAAGAGGTTTTTTTGAACAATACCAGTGGCAAGACCTGTATTTAAGCTTTGCTTGCTGGCAGAGTTTACTAATTTCTGTTCTTCTGGTTTTGTTCATGCATTTTACTTTAAGTTTTTGAGGCCTATAAGTTATTTAGTACAGCAAAGTTGAGAAAGTGGGCTATAGCCATTTTTGAACTTTTTTTTTCTATTCAATATGTCTTTCCACTAAAGCAGTTATTAAAATAAATAGTACTTTCAGTATACTGGGTTTGATTATTTGCATAGAGTGCAGTAAGAATAATTAATTATTAGTCATCTAGGTTCCTTTTAAAATTGGCTTTGCTAGAATTCTTTGTATGGGATTTCAGTTGGACTTAAAGTTTTTCACGAGCCCAGGTTTCATCTGTGCCATTAGATACCTGTATGCATTGGGTAAATTCCTCTTTTCTTGAGATTCCCAAGCATATTTCAATTCCTGGACCTGTCAGCAAGCCACCTTCGTTACTTACTATAGGTTAGGAAATTTCACTGATGGTTATCTGGCCAGTTTTTCAAAGGGCTTTCTATTGGCTTTATAAAGTCAACCTTAATCCCTTTATGCAATCCGGATATCTCTGGAAATGTTATTCCAGTCAAAGCCTTGGTAAAATAACCAGTGTCTTTATTATGCCCTATAGAACAAAACAGATTCTTATTGAACTTATGCAAATAACTATATTGTTAGAAATTAAGAATATTTACAAATGGCTTGTAAATTCTGAAGAAATCAAGGAGAGAGAAAAAATACATGTTTTAAACTCTGCTCATAAGTATATACATTGCTGGCTCGGCGCCTGTGGCTCAAGCGGCTAAGGCGCCAGCCACATACACCTAAGGTGGC
>NW_003852543.1:1296522-1301991 GCF_000181295.1 Otolemur garnettii | reverse complement strand
TAACAAACTAGCCCAGGTCTATGTAACTGATTTCTGTTCTGTTTGAAATTAGGTTGAAAATTATTACTGACAGTATATGTTAGGACAAATTAATGTTTTATACGTTAGGACAGATCAGTGCTTTACAGGTGAGAACAGATCAATGTTTTATAATACTGGAACATATATATGTAATTGTAATTCACAGAAAATCACCATTTCATATCTGACAATGTTTCCCATACACTTTTAACAAATCAAATAAGTCTAATTTGTTTTTCACAGGTTTAGAACCTGCCAGTCTCAGTTCATGTGGCTAGCGCCAGAACCACTGTGCTATAGGCAAAAAGCCCTAAATTTAGAGTTTTGATTTCGGAAGATTTGTCAAATATTAAAGGCTTAAATATTTGTTCAACCAAACCTACAAACCAAAAGATTCTAAAGGAAATATATAGTCAACTGGATCACATGTAAACTTCCTCACAAAATCTCTTTTATGAGTTTCACTTAACCTGCACAAATAATCTATAAACATTTTAAATTTTTTAACTTTTGTCTTGCCTTTTACTCTTTTTTAACAACTATTCTGTTTCAGGATAAATTTATTACACAATATTCTTTTCTTATACAATGCCATTTTTCCTTCTGTCTAATTTTTCTTACTCCCTAAAATTCACTTCTTACAAAACAAGATTACAGTTAACCATTTATTTGCCAAACTGATAATTAGAAAGTTTTAAAAAGCAAGAATTTTTCTCTTTTAAAAGATTCAATTTTTTTGGGCAACTAAATTATTACATTTTACAAATGAGAGACATTTTATGGAATGTAACATTGATACAGGATTTTTTCAATTAGAGGTAGAGTTTTCAATTAGAGCTAATCTTTTTCAATTAGAGCTGGACAGGAAATCTTTATTTTTTAGGCTCAGGAAATCTTTATTTTTCAGGTAAGCTTAGAAATCAGACTTTTATTTCTAGGCATAAACACATTGCAGGTCATATCTTTTGAGTCCTAGTAAGGTTATGAATAAAGTAGTTTCAAACATTTTGGAAGGCTTCACTCTGAGTAGGGAGTGCACACCCTAATTTTTTTTCAGGTAAAAACTGCAAAGACTTAATAACCCTGCCTAACATGTGGGGCTGTATTTATTCATTTGTTAGAATACCTATTAGGCAATGAGGTGGGAAAGCCAGGCATAAGGAGTGGGCAAGTTTGAAAGGAATTAAAACTCTCCTACTATGTCTGACTTTTTAGCCAGTCGTGGCTATTGCCAGCAGCAACCCTGTTGCCTGCATAAGTGAAAAGTGAAGGCTTAACAGGAAATGTGATTGAATGACAAAATAAATGTATTAACAAGTTAACAGGGTGGGAATTTTGGACTCACCTGGGGATAATATTATTATACAAATCTACGTATTTACTTTTTCTTAACTGATGGTAACTAGGAGTATTACAATCAGGCAAATGTTAATTATGAGAATTCTGAAAGGAAAGACAATCTGAGTAACAATACTTGATAGTGGGAAGATGGAAGGGACAAGTCACTGGGGTCGTATACATTCCCTGGTGGACTAGTCTGGGGGGGTGGGTAATGCTACCAAGTCTAATACCAATAATAAGGACGAAGAGACCAATGACTGTCAGGTTAAAGATGCACCAGATGGTGAAGGGTGTAGGACACATAAGAGTAAGTAGGTCCCTTGAAAGAAAAGATCTGCAATTCACTCACAAATGTTTTCAAGACTATTTGTTTCAGGCTGAGACCAATCTTTCAATAAACACTGAACAAATGACACAAAACTGACAAGGCAGACACAGGCCCGACATGAACACTGTCTGATAGTTCACATTGACTCTCATACGCTTGTACTCTTAGAATTAGAACTAGAACACACTCTTATATACCTTTTTAACAAGTCTGTGGGTAATCTAACACTCTGGGGGTTGATTGGACCCCCATTTTAATGGCGTTTCTGGTGACAGTGTTAACACACATTTCTGGGAGTCCCTAATAGGTCAGTAGGGCTGAGGTCCTCACTGGTTCAGTCATTCTACTGACACATGTCTCCAAGAGTTTCTAACAAGCTAATGGATGGCCCAGCAACCCAGGGTCCCTGTTTAAAATTTTCTGTCTTTTTGGCTTTCTCTTGGAAGTTTTTAAAAGCTTTACATAAATTAAAACAAATGAATTTAACAAATAGTTAAATTTTACAACAATTTATAACAATACATATTTTTACAACAATTTATAACAAATAAGCATAACAAAAACACCATTAATAGTTGATGTTTACAGACACCAGCTAAAAGTAGATATTGAAGTGGCTTACCTCCGGAGGTGAGTTTACAAATGACTTTAAGAGCCAAACAGAATAGTGCTAATTCAGAAGGAAAATGGCTGTTGTTTTAAGAAATAAGGAAGACTCTTTCTCTCTCTCTCTTTCTTTCTTTTTTTTTTTTTCCACTTCCAAATGAGTAATTGACCTTGGGTCTTTTGCTGAGAGCTGGCACCTTATCTCAAAGTTATTTATAACATAGTAACCATAGTTTTTTTGCAGGCAGAAGAGGAACAGTTTTAATAAACTTTGTATTAACTTTTTAATCGCTGGAAAGAGAGGATCTTTAATGCAAGTAGGTTATTTGTACAAAAGGGCCATGTCAGAAAGATAGGAGTCAATTCCAAAGTAACACTGTACAGTAAAGTTTAACTCCTACCCTGACAGTGGTGTTGAAGGCAGTGGGAGACATAAAAGATATGAGAGAAAAAGTAAAAGGCTAGTAATTTAATCAGATAATTTGGCAAGATGAGGCGGGAGACAGAGTCAGTTTCTTAGTGCCTGCCCCCTGGGTGAAAAGTGGCTCTTGTGCCCTGGCCTCAACCAGTGGCCGCAGTCCAGGTTAAAATAAATTGTACATTGTCATGTTGACAGACAAGAAAACAGAAATGTTGATACTTAAACTCACAAATTGAAGGTGTACCAGGAAGTAAATAATATATAGAAACAAAAGTGATGCCCAATCTCAAGAATAGTGAACAGTTTACCAGGAAAAATAAGAGGAAGGAAAACACAGAGACTTCTCCTGGATTGAAATCTAAGAGAGTTCCCTAAAGGAACCTTGAAGGGACACTGAATAAAGCACAAGAATTGATAAATACAATCATGACTAACAGGTGTTACACAATTTTACTAATATATAAAGGGATGAATGCAGGGAACAAAAACCTACCAAGGACTCCTTTTGCTCCTTTTTTAGACAAGACTACTGTAGCAAGGGTTGATTTTGCTGCAGCTTTGCTCTCTATGATTTAGGTGTCTGCTCTCAAAGTTGAAAATCTGGAATTTCTAGTTTCTCTTTGTTAAGCTGATTAGTTTCACTTACAGAAAATGTGCACTTTCTCACTGTTGCTCTTGGTGAATTTGGCTGAAATTAAAAAGTTACTGAAAGAGCATTTTCAAAAATTACAATCTTATTTTGAACAAATTACTAGGTGGACACTAACAGACAGACAAAAAAACTACAATACAAACATTATAAAAAACAGACCAATAAAGCAAAATGACAAGTGGACAAGACAGAAAACACAGACAGAATTCAACAGACAGAAATTAGTCAAGCACGAAGCCCTGCTTGACTCCCCACTCAAATGCCTTCCCAGCCACAGGGCCATAAAATCACATTTAATTCTTTTACTTACTCACTCATACAAAACTCAAAACATACAAAAGACACACAAACTAGAACCAGCACAGTTGACTGCAAAAACCAAGACAACCCAATAAAAGACTGCAGTTACCAGAACAGGACTAGCCTGCAAATCCAAACAGTCCAAAAGACTGCTAATGTCAAAACAGTCTAAGGAGTTGCAATCATGACAACACAAAAATGAACAACCCAAAGATATACCAGTGAGACAGGGGACGTCTCCCCGGTGCCTCGGAAACAGGCATCTCAGGCTGCATCCAGCCTAGCCTATTTTTCCCCCACATTCCCTAGAGATCCAGGCAGACTTACTCAAGGCGCCACAATCAAATCACCAAAACAGAAAATTTGGAAACCTGTGACCCTCATGTGGCTGAGAACCCCGGGGTGGAAGGACTTCTTCTCCAAGGCCTTCCCCTGGAGCTGTTGGCTGGTGGCGGGTCCAGGCAAGGGTCCAAGGGCGAGGATCTCGCTGGGGCCTCCAGATGAAATAACCTTGGGGTTATGAAAAAATAAACTCCAACCCACTCAGATGCTATTAATTGGTAATTTATTCACACCTGCACAGGGGGCCATTCACCAAGACAAGTGGCCCTGAAGTGCAAGGATTTTTGTCTTTTATACCCTTTTTTCTCTGCGTAGCTTAAGCGAGCCGGGGGGGAAGGGGATGAGGAATGTTGCCATTGGCAGGGTTACAGCTTGGTTGTCAGTAGATACGTCTCATATCACAATGGTTATGAATATGACAATAATTGATCAATAGTAATAATTGATCACAACAGTAATCAAGCCTCGGTGAGTTTTCCACCATTGTACATCTACTGAGAACTTGGGGGCGGGGTTTATGAAACTTGGAACTTTCTGTGCCTCTTTGAATTCTGGAGAGCATGGGAATGTGGCTTGGAAGGCCTGTAGGGCAGAGGAGGGGGGGAACAGGAGAGGGCAGGAGGTTGCCCGTAGGGTGGGGGAACGGGAGAGGGCTGGGGAACAGGAGCTCTCCCGTAGGGCAGGGGAATGGGAGAAGGCAGGGGGAACCGGGGAGTGGGGGAATAGGAGCTCACAACATTTAATCATGTATATTGTCAAAAACACATTGATAGCAACTTGTGGGGAAGTAATCCCTCCTTTTAAGGAGTGTACATTCCAGTAAGGAGGTAAGCATAGTGAATGCAAGATAGTGAAAAAAGATGTGTATAAATTTACCTGGGGGAAGAGGGATGAGGAAGTCTCCATGAAATGTTAGCATTTATGTTATACCGTGAGGAAAGGAGCAGGACAGTGAAAGGCTAAGCTGGGAAAGAATGTGCATGTGCATTTTCTGGTCTAGTGAGAAAGACATGATAGATTGTGGAGGTCACTGAGGCATACAGATTGGTAGTACCTATTGATATTGGAGGGCGACAAAGCTGGAAAGGAAGAGTAGGATCAAAATGGTACAAAGCTGGAAAGGAAGAGTAGGATCAAAATGGTAAAAGGCTTGAGTGGCAAGTTCCAGTTGAGGAAGTTTTGTTTTAGATTGCATGTGGTGAGCTAATAGCTAGTTTTACTATTTTTGGTAGAGGAGTCTCACTCTTGCTCAAGCTGGTCTGAAACTCCTGAGCTCAGGCAATCTACCTATCTTGGCCTCCCAGAGTGCTAGGATTATAGTTGTGAGCTTTGTGCCTGGCCAGCTTATTTTAAAATAAAATAATTTTCATTAATTTATAAAAAACTTTAAAAATATGTTTTCTTTTTAATTTTTGGTCTACAGTGACTCAGATATAAACTTAAAGTTGAATATGCTTA
>NW_003852543.1:1277117-1282991 GCF_000181295.1 Otolemur garnettii | reverse complement strand
AGAGACAAGGGTCCAAGGGTCCTGTTTCATTCTTCTGCATGTTTTTTCATTCTATCCATTTTCCCCAGCACTTTATTGAATAGGGCTTCCTTTCCCTAGTGTATGATTTTTGTCTGATTTGTCAACAACATACTGGGAAACCAAATTCAACAACACTTCAAAAAGTAATTCACCGTGATCAAGTGGGTTTCATCCCAGGGATCCAAGGATGGTTCAATATATGCAAATAAATAAATGTGAATCACCACACAAGCAAAAACAAAGAGTGTAAGATTATCTCAATAGATACAGAAAAAGCATTTGATAAAGTCCAACACCCTTTCCTGATAAGAACTCTTAAGAGCTTAGGCATAGATGGGACTTTTCTATTATTTTTTTTTTTTATGAAATCATAGCTGTGGACATTAATGCAATCATGGGGTACAATGTGCTGGTTTTATATACAATTTGAAATGTTTTCATCAAACTAGTTCATATAACCTTCACGGCATTTTCTTAGTTATTGTGTTAAGACATTTATATTCTATACCTAGTAAATTTCACATTTACCCTAGTAAACTGCATTGTAGGTGTGGTCCCATCAATTACTCTCCCTCCACCAATCATATGGGACTTTTCTTAAACTGATAGAAGCCATCTACAACAAACCCATAGCCAATATCATACTGAATGGGCTTGTTTAAACCTGCCCTTCTTGAGAAGGCTTTCCAGCTAGTCAAAAGGAATTGAATGTTGTGATCTCAGTCTTTGGTTCCCCCTTTTTCGAAAAATATTTTTTCCTGGGAATAGAATTCTTGGTTGACAATTTTTTCTTTCAACCCTTTAAAAATTGTCACTTGAATATCTTCTGGTTTTTATAGTTTTCAAAAAGAAGTCTGTTTTAATTCTTTGTTCTTACATACATCATGTGGGTTTTATTGTTTTACTTTTAAGATTTTCTTTTTTTTTTCTTCTTCCTACCTTTTGCTTTATTTTTACTGTGATAGAATGGTAAATATAATTGACTTTTCATCTCTCTCTTCAATCTTACAAAGTTAGGAAAAGAGGGAAAGATAAGAGAACCTCAGTGACTACTTAATACCTAGTCAGAAATTCTTTCATTGTTATTAGCTGAGGCATTTTGAACGCTAGCCTTACTGGTTCAGCTATGATAAGGAAGTCCCTAAAGTACCAGAAAAGGTTTGGGATTGAGTTTTAGACCTTTGGCTGAAGTCCAGAAATAACCCTTTCTCTGATAGCAGTCTGATAAGGGAGTTTCTGTGAATTTTTTAAAAGTTGGTTACGGGCAGCGCCTGTGGCTCAAGAAGCAGGGTGCCAGCCCCATATACCAGTGGTGGTGGGTTCAAACCTGACTCAAAACCTGAAAAAAAAAAAAAAGTTGGTTATGATTGGTCTCAGCATCAATGACTGAGTATACTGAGTATACTCAGTATTCTCAGTATACTTAGAATGAATGTCACCAGTCTCAATGTTTTCTATAGACAAGGAGGGGGATTCCAGCAAACTATAACTACCAAATGAGGAATATGAAATAAAGTTTTAAAAAGATAAAATATGACTAAAAATTTAAGATTTGCTTTTTATCTTTAGTTTTAATTAGTATGAATATGAAGATTCTAAGGATGTGTGTGTGGACATATATTTTCATTTCTCTCGGCTATGTACTTAGAAGTGGATTTGCTGGATTGTATGGCAACGGTATATTTAACAATTTGAGGAAGTGCCAAGCTGTTTTCCAAAGCAGCTACATTATTTAACAGTCTTACCAGCAATATATCAAGTTTCTAATTTCTGCAGGTTTCTTCTTAACACCTTATTGACTGGCAATTTTACACAGAAGCTATCTCATGTCACTGGCTATTATTCTGTAATTGAATATGGAAGTGAAACAGTCTAAATAAACTTTAATATGCTTTATTTATATATAATGTATTGAAATGAAACATAACTTCTGTATAACTTTGAATAATTTTTTTGGTATGATAAACTGTATAGCACTCATGTGCAGTGGCACACAGCAGGTTTTGCAAATACATCTTGTTTCACTGTGCTTTCTTTTGAAAAGCATATGCTACACATTCTGGTTGGATTCTTTTATATTGCAGCGACTATTTTTCTAAAATGTGGCCTTCTGGTTGTCCTGAAAGGTAAATCTTTGTAAGGTGCTCTTTTAGAGGAACCAGAAGTGCCAGGTTCTGTGCTGCATTCATTTGAATCAAAGGTTGTCTATTCCCTAGCTACTTCTAGTAGAAATTGTTCTTATCTCTTTTTCTTTTGTAAATCGTAGTCACAGTAGATTTTGAATGCATTAAATAAAGCAGAATTGATCAGAAAGAATGCTACTTTTTTATACCACTTTAAGCTTCCTTGAAAGATGCTGCTGTTTGCCACACACCGGTCTGCTTGATTGGCTCCTTTCACGTACTCGTTATGCTCTCAGATGCACGTAGGTTTACCTGTGTCATCCATAGCATTCCTCTTTTGCTTTCCAGTGGATTTCATAGGCATCGTGAATAATTGGTATCAGATGCACTAGCTTTTATCTTTCCATGTGATAAGAATAATGGGTCCTTTCTGTAAAAACATTATTTCCCCTCTGAAGATTCTTTGACTTTTCTTTTAGTACTTTTGGTAAACCACCGTTCTCCCTTCTAGTGCCGCAGACTAGTGTTTTCTTTACTAATAATATTTCAGCTGTAGAAATGTTGTTAATGATTATCTTGGTATACATGATGCCAAGAATCAAGATATGGCTCTAAGCTGACAGTTTTGGTATTTTTTTTTGTTTATTTGTTTGTTTTTTTGAGGCCTGACCTACCCCCACTGTCTTTGGCTAACAGAGGAGAGACAGCCAAGGAAGGATAATATAGTTTCTTGTAGCTTTTTGCCTTCCCTTGAATAGATCTCAAGGTTGTAAATGTAGCCGGTCTCATGTTCACAAAGCATTCTCACCAAACCCCATATTTTGTTACCTTTGCCAGCTTTATATGTTCTGCAGCTGATACATCCTCTGTCTAGTACCACTGCTTCATCTAGGGTTAACTCCTGCTTAGGTATATACAAAGACTGAAATTTTGGGAAAAAAAAAAAAAAGACAGGCGGCACCTGTGGCTCAATCAGTAGGGCGCCAGCCTCATATACTGAGGGTGGTGGGTTCAAAACCCAGCCCCTGCCAAACTGCAACAAAAAAATAGCCGGGTGTTGTGGCGGGTGCCTTTAGTCCCAGCTACTCGGGAGGCTGGGGCAAGAGACTCGCTTACGCCCAGAGTTGGAGGTTGCTGTGAGCTGTGAGATGCCACGGCACTCCACCGAGGGTGATAAAGTGAGACACTGTCTCGGAAAAAAAAGACTAAAAGTTTGGGATAAAGTAATCCAAAAAAGGCCTAATTTTACAAAGTCTTCACTAGATGTAGCTTGTGAATTATCACTAAGATGAAAAAAATGTGGGGATTTGCTCAAACCTCATTCTGGTTATAGTTTGGGAAATATTGGTGTTTTAGGCAAAGGATCTGTTGACCAGTAATCTCTTCAATGCAATTTTTTTTTTTAAGAGACAATCTCACTTTGTTGCCCTCTGTGCAGTTGCTCTCTGTGAACTGACATCACAGTTCACAGCAACTGCCAGCTCTTGGGCTTAAGTGATTCTCTTGCCTCAGCCTCCCGAGTAGCTGGGACTACAGGCACCCACCACAAGGTCTGACTATTTTTTGGTTGTTGCAGTTTGGCCGGGACCAGGTTTGAACCTGCCACGCTCTGCATATGGGTCCGGTGCCCTACTCACTGAGCCACTGGTGCTGCCAATGCAGTTTTTTTGTTTGTCCCATCAATATCAAGAAACTGAGAAATTTCCTTATATCACTAGTAGTAACTTCTATCCATGGTAAAATTTTAGCAGTTTTTATAAAATACTTTCATTTGATGGTGGTTTGAGAAGCAACTAAATAAAAAAATCATTATCAAAAAGTAAATTTTGTCACTTCACTGATACTCTAGGAATCACTAAGTTCAACAGTCACACCTGAAATATTTGTATAATTCTCCAAGGTTAGTGTAATATCATTTTCAATCCACTCTTCTTCAAAATCACTTTCACTATCAGATTCTATTACATTTCTTTTTTGCCATTTTGGTGGTCTGGTATCAGATTTATAACTGTCTTTCAATAAACTATCATATTCCAGATCACTACAAAATATTTCAAAATTACTTGGACAATCAGATAAATCATTTGCTTATGGTTCATTGAACAATTCTTCATTGTCACTATCTGTCATGGTTGAAATTTTTATAATACTAGAATTATGATAAAAACTTGAATGTCTAGAAAAATAATTTTTTTATAACAAAATGAACACAACCGAACATGATCAAGAAAACTTTTACAATATCCTACATTACCCTGCATTTTAAAAATTGCAATAGCTAATGCCAGTGCAAACACAAGTTAACTTATGATCAATTAACAAAGTTTGCATATATAATGCACAAGTTAACTTGTGACCAGTCAAAAATGTGTTAAAACTTGTTAATGTCCACCTTTTTAATTTTTAGCTCTCTTAGTGATAGTGAAGTGATATGTCATTGTGCTTTTGAATAACTGGAATTTATATTTTTGGGAGACTAGTGCTTCATTTAACTAAACTGTGGTAATTGAAATTTATGTATATTATGTCTGTGCAAAATAAGAACTGCCTATATGTCATAAAACTAACGATACACGATTATATATTTTTCTTTTAACAGAAAAGGAAAATCTGTGTGTGTGTATTCTTTTGTGTTTATCCCTGCGTTTACTATTTCTTCTTTCCTTCCTGTTTATCTGAGCTAAGACCTTCCTTCTATAGGTCTGTCTTTAATATATCTTATAGGTGCGCTAACAACAAATTCTTTCAATTTTATTTATATGAAAAGGTATTTATTTTGCCTTCTTTTTTAAAGGACGGCTTTGCTGGATATAGAAATGGTGATTGATTTTTGTTTGAGCACTTACAACATGTCTTTCCAATATCTTCTGGTTTTTTATAGGTTTTTAGAAGAAATCAGTCATTATGTTATTGTTCTCACATGTGTATTAAGTGCCGCTTTTGCTGCTTTTCTGATTTTTCCTTTATATTTAGCTTTTAGCAGTGTGTTTATGATGTCCCTAGGAGTGATTTTCTTTCCTTAATAGTATCATTCCACACAATCTGCCTTAGCTCCTTTCTCACATTTCATTAATCTCCAAGTCCTCCTGCCTGCAGGAGGCTACACTGTAGTAGCATCCTTTGGAACGGTGCATGTCTGTGACTTTCATGTTGTAACTTTGGCATGTGGACTCTTCCTTCTGGCTCTCTCCCTCAAAGCTCCATTGTTGCATATTGAGGCTAGATTAAGCTTACTAAACATTTTTATACATTTATCTTTGCTTTTCATACATATTTTCTTTTCTGAGAAAAGGTTATATTTTATAACTTTCTCTTTCTGTATTATCTTTCACTGGTAGACATCAGGCAATGGTAGTAATGACACAGGAGTTAAGCAAATACTTGATTCTATAAATACCTCCTTTCATAATGTGTTTACCCATCCCTCTTAAGTTCTCACAAAAGCACATGACATGTGCGTTTTCTAATTAGATGGTAGATCACCACTCAGATATTTGTCTATTCAACATTAAAAAAAATAGCAGGGGATTAAAAAATAAACAAGTAATTAGATGTCAGTTGTGTTTGGAATTACTCATTTGTATGTTTTTAGTCATTGGTATTCCTCTAACATCTTAGGCTTTATGATTGCTGATCTTTTTTTTTTTTTTTTTTTTGAGACAGAGTCTCATTTTGTCACTGATAGTAGAATGCTATGGTGTCATAGCTCATAACAACCTCAAACTTTTGG
>NW_003852543.1:1265402-1277097 GCF_000181295.1 Otolemur garnettii | reverse complement strand
TATATTTTTGGGAGACTAGTGCTTCATTTAACTAAACTGTGGTAATTGAAATTTATGTATATTATGTCTGTGCAAAATAAGAACTGCCTATATGTCATAAAACTAACGATACACGATTATATATTTTTCTTTTAACAGAAAAGGAAAATCTGTGTGTGTGTATTCTTTTGTGTTTATCCCTGCGTTTACTATTTCTTCTTTCCTTCCTGTTTATCTGAGCTAAGACCTTACCCATCCCTCTTAAGTTCTCACAAAAGCACATGACATGTGCGTTTTCTAATTAGATGGTAGATCACCACTCAGATATTTGTCTAACTATTCAACATTAAAAAAAATAGCAGGGGATTAAAAAATAAATAAGTAATTAGATGTCAGTTGTGTTTGGAATTACTCATTTGTATGTTTTTAGTCATTGGTATTCCTCTAACATCTTAGACTTTATGATTGCTGATCTTTTTTTTTTGAGACAGAGTCTCATTTTGTCACTGATAGTAGAATGCTATGGTGTCATAGCTCATAACAACCTCAAACTTTTGGGCTTGAGCAGTCCCCTTCAGTCTCCAAAGTTGCTGGGACTACAGGCACCTGCCACAATGCTGGCTGTCTTTAAAAAGAGATGGAGTCTCACTCTGGCTTGGACTGGTCTTGAACCTGTGAGCTCAGGCAATCTACCCACCTTGACCTCCCAGAGTGCTAGGAGTACAGGCATATGCCCAGCCTTCAATTGCTGATCTTGCTTTATTTTTGTTGTTTCCATTTTGAAGTTAAGATTATTTAAATACTTAATTAACTGAGCATTTTTTGAAGCAACACACATTCTGGAAAAAGTACAAATCCCAAGTATACATATGGTTCAGTAAATTATTCAATGAGTATATTTGTGTGATCAGCACCCAGATCAAAAAACAGAATATGGCTAGTACCTAAAAACTCCATTTCCCTTCCATCTGAGAAGCCCACTTTCCCGGAGGTTCTGCTGTCCTGATATCTGTAACTGTAGGTTATTTGTGTGAGTCTTTAAATGTGTGTCCCTTAATAGATCATCCATTTGCCTTGTTGTGTAATATTCCACGGTATGAATATACCATAATTTACTTATTTGGGTTATTTGCAGTTTAGGGCTGTTGAGAACAACATTGCTATGAAAATTCTTCTCCATGCCTGTCAGCGAGCCTAGGTGCTGTGCTCCCTTCTCTCGACTATATATTCCAGGAGGGAGAATGGTTGGTCTTATGCCTTTGTGGATGCGCTGGCCTTACTGTTAATAACATTGTTGTTCTTTTTCCCTTTTTATTTCAGAGCCCTTCCAGTGTTAGTGGATTCAGATGAGGTAAAATATGTTTTTGCTTATTTTGTTGGAGCCATGTTCACAAGGTGGAGATATATTTTAGAAAGAGACTCTGAAAGTTACTTTTTAAAATGATTATAAATTGAGAGATAGAAGGGCACTGTGAGTTGATTTGTGGGTAAAATTCTCATTTTAAACAAGAACGACATAAATGCTTATTGTTATGTACGAAGGAAGTGATTATTTTGATTTGTTAAAGTCTTGTATTTAAACAAGAGTTGAAAAGGTTTTAAGATGGCAATTTATCTAAGTTAATCTCTAATACTTCTAGATGTTTACTGGAATATTAAGTAAACTTTCTATCTTATTTTCATTTACTAAGCAATAAATTTGAATAGAAGATGTAGATGTAAAAAAATTTTTGAGAAAAAATATTAGTCATAGATTCTGGACATTGAATTGTGGCCCAAGGCAGGAAGAAGTCTGAAGTGTGAGAATTGACGGATGGATGTCTGAAACATAAGCTTATACAAAGGAACAGTAGAGAGAAATTAATGGTACTTAGTAGTAGTCTGTGCTGTGGCCAGAGAGCATGAGAGGAGGAGCCAGAGCTCTGTTCATCAAAAGATCATTTTTAGTGTCAGTGTGTGGATTTGACCGCAGTGGGATGGGAGTGTTTGAGAAGGCCTTGCTACAAAACAGTTAAACTTCCAAATTTATACTCCACAGAAAAACATACCACAGAATTAACTTTGATAGGGACATTTAAGGAATTTATTTAGTAAAAAATCCATTTATAACTTCAGAAATACATTGATTCAGTTAAGTGAGGGAAGTTCTTTGATAAGCTATGCCTCAGAAATCCATTTTAGCTCTGTTCCTGCTTCTGCTGAAGATTCTGAACCTGGAGTGTTTTCTAGCAGGAAGTTGAACTTTTCTGAACTTCTCAGCAAGATAACTAACTGTACATTATTAAAGAGTGCAGATTATGTGGTTTTTATTTTCTATATCTGATGTTTCCTAATGTTTGGGGAATATATTTAATTCCCCCAAATTGTGGCTATTGCAAAGATTAAATTGTGACTGTTGAAAGATTAGAACATTTTTGTTAGATTTCTGGAAGCAGCATCAGCATTTTGATAACCATCTTCTTCTTTTTTGTTCCCCTCAGGAAATCATGACCAGATCCGAAATGGCTGAAAAAATGTTCTCTTCAGAAAAGATAATGTGATTGTAACCCATGTAAATGAAACTAGCTAACCAGGAAGGCCTGTCCTTCATCAAGACTGACACTATGCTCTGATATAGCATAATGTTTTTCTTGGGTTATTTTGGAAATCTGTGTGTTAAACTGAAGGATTCAGCTGATAGGAGATTCTGCAACCCTTTTATAGTGACTCTTGAATGTCAGTTTAATGTCCATTAAATTGCCTGGATTTGAGAATAATCTTGGAAGAGTATTATGATAAAGTTAGCTGCACAAATGCCTCTGGGCTAATTGGTGGC
This sequence comes from Otolemur garnettii, assembly GCF_000181295.1. Taxonomy (NCBI): domain Eukaryota; kingdom Metazoa; phylum Chordata; class Mammalia; order Primates; family Galagidae; genus Otolemur; species Otolemur garnettii. The sequence continues at coordinate 1,274,303 of NW_003852543.1, read as the reverse complement.
AGGCATGTGGATTTGGGTTCCTTCTCTTTTCTTACATTTTTTTTTTTTTTAATAAACATACCAGCTATTTTTTCTGTGCACCTTTGTGATAGATGATGTGATTCTTCAGAAGCGTAGTATATCAGCGTCTCCGTGTATTGGGGGTACTAGGTGCAGTAATAATTTTCTTTGACTTTTACACTAAAATTATTTGATAATAAGTAAAACTTGGTTAATATTAGAATGTAATTATTTAGATGTAGAATTTTGTCTTTTTTTTTCTTCTGCGCAAAGCCCTTGCTTGTAAGTATTCCCATGCACACTACAAATCATGGAGTTCGGTTTTCTCTGAGCTCAGGGGAATCACAGTGCACAGAGGGAAGTGTTTTAGGTTTTTTTTTTTTTTGAGACAGAGTGTCACTCTCTTACTTAGGCTAAAATGCTATAGTGTCAGCCTAGCTCACAGCAACCTTAAACTCCAGGGTTCAATTGATCCTCCTATCTCAGCCTCCCAAGTAGCAGAGACTACAGGTCCTAGCCACAACATCCAGCTAATTTTTCTGTTTTTTAGTAGAGACAGGATTTTGTTCTTGCTCAGGCTGGTTTTGAACTCTGGAGCTCAAGGGATCCTCCAACCTTTCCTCCCAGAGTGCTAGAATTTTAGGCATGAGTCACTGTGCCTGGCCCAGAGAGAAGTCTTGAGGGTCAATTCGAAAGGTTTGCTCTGCCGTGTCCCCTCACTCAGGCACCACGTGTACATGTTCTGCTGCTGACTCTGCCGGGGCAGGTGATGGGCACCTGGCCACATGGCTTCCTAGAGCATTCCCAACCTGGCGAGCTGGGAGACTCCTTACCAATGATCTTGGGGGAAGTAGAATTATACCTTTTATATAATCTTGGCATGTTGCGTTTCATAATAAAAACATATATTTAACTGCAAGGTATATCACTGATAATCTTGTAATTAATTTCTTAACCTTCAACCATGTTTTATACCTATTTAGTTAGATTATATATTTGTAATGTGTACTTTGAAATCTTTTGTTTTAATGTCTTCTTTAAAAATATGGAATGTTGTACACTTGAAAGGCAATTGAACATAGTATCATGAAAATGTGAATGTTTTGCTGCTTCCATGACCAAAGATATAGGAATGATGGACACGTAGAATAGTAATTAAAGTTAGAATCTTATATGTCTTGTCTTTGAAGGAGTTCTAACTTTACGAACTAAGAATGACTTAAGAGAAATTTGACTAAGAAAACGTTAAAATCTTAATCACGCAAACACTTAAATATAACCTCTAATTTTTCTCACTGTGAAACCACAAAGCAAATTTCCTTCTTTTTCTTTCAGAAGTCTACTTTCTGAATAGGTAGACTCATTACAGGCAGATTAGTACAGAAGATTTATTTTTGGTAGCAATGTCTCTTGAAAGATATTGGCAATTATGTTTTCAGTGACTACGTGGAATGTGAACAGTATTGGCAAACATTACTGAGAAAGGCCTGGTCTTCAGGATGCTATTGCTTTGGGGCATCCTTCCTAGGAAAAGAATATCTAATTTAACAGTTGCAGATTCCATTCCTTATTTCAGTTTCTGCCACGGTAACAAAGCCCACCCACCACATTTCCCAGCACTCACATTCATTCAGGTATTGGTGTGTTCTACCCTTTAGCCCAATTATGTCAAAGCTGGAGGTGACCACTGCTTTTTTTGTTCTTAATATTGCGATCTACCCCATCCCTTTAAGTTCTGAGGCAGATTGGTTATCCAGCTCATCATATGGCTCCGGTTGAATTTTGAAATGCAAAATACTGGGCTCGCAGCCAGTAGGATCTACAAATTTAGTGCGGTGGGAGTGGGGAGTTGATGGTAAGTGTGATAAGGGAAACTGCCTCTGACAGAACCTTGATAGTATTTATAAAAGCATGTCTTTCTGCAACTGGAAAAATAAATGTTGCTATCCACGTAGGTCAGCTGCAAACAGCCATGTAAACTTCTTCCATCCAGAGAAAGCAGGATTCCTTCTTAATAACCTCATCAGAAATATTATTTCTGGAAGGGCATGTACCATGTCTATCACTTTTAGTGATAATTGTGCCATCTGTTGATATCTGATGACCTGAATCAAGTATTCTTACGGAGGGCCTTCTTAGCCCCTCACACACACAGGAGGGGGTGCTCTAGGAAGGACTCTGAGGAGAAGTGAAACCCTGGGGCCAGTGCACAGGTCATCATCCCTGCTTCTGCATGAAGCTTCCTGTAACTGATCATCACGGCCCAGGAGGTGCTAAGATCAGTTTAGTTTTCAGATGTCACTGGGAATGGCTCTCTGTTAATGAGGGGGATCTGAGCATAGGCGTCCAGCTTCTTGTGTTTCTAGGAAAAATGCTTAAGTGTTCTTGTGCAATTCAGGTGAGACTTATGTGATGTGTGAAATTTTTTTAAAAGGGAATTTTCATAATTTGAGTTAGATTCATATTTAAATATCTGCTTTGAATGGTAGTTAATTTCAAAACTAAGAAAAAATAGGTAGAAATGTGAGTTTGAGAGATAATAGAATGTTCCCATGTTTTTTCCTATAAAGAAAATGATCTTTTAGCTTGTTCATATCCTGTAAAAAATACCACCTTTGTCCCCTGTCTTACAGTACAGTGTTTACACTACTATATTGTCAAGACCGAAAGTGTAAAAAATGTACATATAAACTTAACTTATATCTTCTTTTTTTAAAAAAAGAGGTTTGAGTCTATTGCACTAAACTATACATGATTAGTTTAAAGTTGAGCGATGGTTATGCTAGATTTATAATTTATAAATAATTTATAAGTCACTGGTTCCAGTACTGTTGTCTTTCTGTGATCAATAGCATGTGATAAGCAATACAAAACACCAAGCCTTATATTTACAAGAAAGAAGTTTAACATATTGGTTAAAGTTCTGAGCCTATCAAATGTATGTACGTGGCAATACTAGATTTTTAAGGAAATGTACATAGTAATAGTGGAGCTCAATACTACATGAAGAGACTTCTTTAGAACTAGGAAAACATTCATTATTTGGGGAGAAAATTTAGTGGTTTCAGAAATTGTATTTTTCTATTTAAAAACGTTATATTATTCTGTCATTTGGAAGAAGTTGCTTTGAATGTGGGATATAACTATTTGAAGATTTCTGTTTGAAAAATTGTTGTATTTTTGTGCCTTAATATTTGTTCTTTTAATAAAAATGCTTTCTGAAATTTTGGATGATTGACTGTTGATAGTATCTATTAGTGCCCAGTTATGTAGACTCCAGTAGATGACAGGACATAAAATTCTTAAAAGAGGAGCTACAGCTAATCAAACATCGAAAAGTGCTCACCCTCAGCCGTATAAAGAAATGCAAAATAAAAACTAGGGGATATTTTAAAAAAATCAAACTAACCTAAGTTTATACTGTTATATATTTGTAAAATCCTTTGTTTTCAAAGTCTGATGAAATGAGCACACTCGTTAATGATGGCACTGTAATTGATTTAGTCTTTGGGAAAAGTTCCAGAATGTGTTTATAACCTTTGAACAATGTCAAGTCTGGTGATGTTTTTAAAAATGGTTCAAAATGAAAAATAAGCTTTCTGCATAAAAATGTTAATTACTGCATTGTTTAAAGTGAGATAAAATTAAATGTCAACAATATAATAGTTACATGGTTTAATCAGGTACTCAGAGATACTGTACAGCCATTAAATTATTATGAAGAATTTATAATAAGAAAATACTCATCGGCTCGGCACCTGTGGCTCAAGTGGCTAAGGTGCCCGCCACATACACCTAAGGTGGCGGGTTCGAATCCCCAGCCCGGGCCCGCCAAACAACAATGATGGCTGCAACCAAAAAATGGCCAGGTGTTGTGGCGGGCGCCTGTGGTCCCAGCTACTTGGGAGGCAGAGGCAGGAGACTCGCTTGAGCCCAGGAGTTGGAGGTTGCTGTGAGCATGATGCCATGGCACTCTACCCAGGGGGATAGCTTGAGGCTCCGTCTAAAAAAAAAAAAAAGAAAGAAAATACTCATAAGAACTATGCTGCAAAGGTAGATAATGTGGATGCTTAATGTCCAGGCAAGGTGGAGAAAGGACTGAGTGGAAATGCACCGCAGTGCACCGTGGTTAGTGTTGAGACTCAGCCAGGCTGTGTCACAACTTGATTCCAGCCTTTCAGAAGGTTAAGACAAAACAGAATGAATTTCTTGCTCATGTAACAGTTGTGGAGTGGGTGTGGAGGTGGGGAGAGTACCTCTTCTTCATGTGGTCTCTCAGAGAATTAGGAAAACAGAAAGTGGGGAGAGGTTTATTTACATCTTTTGGGCCTACCATCTCCCTAGGGCTTATTATCCTGACCCTGCCAGCAGGAAGGGAAAACACAGCCAAAGAGGTTTGGGGGATAGACCTGGAAGCAACATGCATCTCCTCTGAGCATATTCCATTGGCAGAAACTTACTCCCACAGCCACAGCAGACTGCTAGTAGGGCTGGGAGATGTCAGTAGCCGTGGGCCAGCTGCTTTTCTACTCGTAGTTCTGTGAAAGGAGAGGGCAGGTTTCGGTGGACAACTAGTGCTTCTGCCAGATTAGTTTTGGGCAATGGACTATGGGAAAAATAAAAACCCTCCCTTTCTCTTTTCCTAGTTTTCTAAAGTAAACATATTGAAAAATAAGTATGTAAAAATGATAGCGCTTTAATTAGGTGATATGATGTTAGAAGAAGCTAGAAAAGTGTGGTCTCAGGTCATAGCTTAATCCTTGGATAATTTAAACATTCTATTCTGCTATAGGTGGATGGAACAGGGAGAGTTTTCTTCATAGACATTCTCTAGCCTTCCGGGAGTGAGGAGGACAAAATGGGTAGTCCCAAAGGAAAAGCTGGGGCTATTTAATGAGAGTGGTGACAATTTAGGAAATGTTGGGAGTATTTGCAGAATGCCAGGCTTTGAATCAGTGGGGGAGCTATTATTCCCCTTGGTTTATTGGTAACACACAGAGAGGTTAAATAACTAACCAAAGTTCACCCTTCTGGCAAGTGGTAAGGCTGATATGCTTATTGGTAGGAATCATCTTGAAGGGTTGTCCTCTCAGGAGAGGGCAAGTTTCATTTAACAAAGTCATGTTTACTTTGAGAGTTAAGTAAGATGTATCTAGAGTGCTTAGTGCATGGGGTCAGCCTTCATAAGGCAGCAGAAGATAATGTGAAAGATGAAGCAGGGATTGTCTGAGGTGCTGGTGAGGCTCATCTGAAACAAACTGCGTATGAAATTCAAACATGTTCTGAGCTGGGCTTGATAGCTCATGTCTCTAATGCCAGTGACTAGGGGTGCTGAGGCTCAGGCCACTATCCTCCCCCTGGGCAACAGAGAAGACCTTGTCTAAAATTAAAAAAAAAAAAAACCCAGGAGGGAGGGAGGAAGGAAGGGAGGGAAAGAAAAAAGTAAGAAAATGTAAACACATTGTAAGAGTGAAGTACCCAGGGCAAGTTCTATGCCCCTTAAATGACAATGACAGCTACATTTCTGTTAACAGAGGCTGGCCTGATACTGAATTCAGAAGTAAATAATATTGACATTATTTCCGTAAGATTACTTTGGAGAAGTAATAAGCTCCAACGTACAGAAAAAAATGCAAAAGCTATCCACCAGGTGGTGCCAAAGCAATGTCTCTGAATGGTTTTAACTTCTAATCTGTTTTGGTTTGTTTTTTGTCTTTTGAGACAGAACCTCAAGCTATCACCCTGGGTACAGTGCTGTGGCATCACAGCTCATAGCAACCTCAAACTCCTGGGCTTAAGCGATTCTCTTGCCTCAGTCTCCTGAGTAGCTGGGACTACAGGCGCCCGCCACAACGCCTGGCTATTTTTTGGTTGTAGTTGTCATTGTTTGACAGGCCTGGGCCAGATTGAACCCACAAGCTCTGGTGTATGTGTCTGGCTCCTTAGCTGCTTGAGCTACAGACACTAAGCCTAATTGTTTTAAACATATAAATCTACTTTTACTTAACTAAATGCTACTAAACAAACTTGGAGATGAAAGAAAACTTGAGGAAAAAATTACATAATACCACTGACCTGGCAAAATAGTTATTTTGGTGTATTTTTAGTCTTCCTCAGAATTAAAACTTTGAAACTTGGAAGGGACTCCTGAGATTCTTTTACAGATGAGAAAAAGAGGACCAGGAAAGCATCACCAACCACAGTTACATCAGGCCAGGGAGGAAGCCTGTTTCCCTCTGACCCTTTAGGCTCAGGAGATGCCAGAGGAGGATTGAACTTTATATCAAAACTTGAAACACACTTTATATGCTTTGGTTACCCCTTGCTTCTTAATTTCATAAGACTTCATTTTCTTTTTTTTCAGCCTCTAAATTCTTGTTTCTGCATAGTCATAATTCTAATTGTCTCCTTTATTAGATAAGTGGAGATTTCCTTAAGGTGTAGTGGACTCCAGAGACTTAGGGACAGTATCTATTTTATTTCAGTATCACTGAAAATAAAATATTCTATTTCATAACTTTATCTTCATTTTTTTAAAAAGAAAGTTTGAGCATTAATGTATCTATATCCAAAGATTAGACATGTATATGAAGAGGAGAATAAACAAGTTGACCTTTTTACTAACTATAAACTTGCTCTTTAAATAGTGAATTTACTTTTATTAAATGCAATTGAAGATTTCAGGTTCTGCAAGCTTCTGTTGGACTAACCCTTGCCATGGATGACAACTCTAGACAAAGGTAGAGTAACAACTACCTGAAGACATTGTTGGGAGGCAAAAAGCAGGGAGACTCTGGAGGGAGCTCAATGTTTGGATGAAAAACCTGCACATGGTAAGTTTCCCATTTATATGGCTATTACACTAATAGCAGGTATCAGTTTGTGCCAAGTGGGGAGATTAAACTCATATAAAACCTGCTATTTTATTGGTTTAAAGAACTGAAAGAATGAAATCCAAAAAACCACAGCAGCTGAAAATAAGAGAATTACTGAGGAAGAGTACTATGGGTTGAATGTTTGTGGTCCGCCAAATTCATATGTTGAAATCCTAATCCCCAATATAATGATATTAGGAGGTAGGAATTTAGAATGTGATTAGGCTGTGAAGGCAGAGCTCTCATAAATGGGATTAGTGCCTTAAAAAACAGAGATTTCCAAGGACTCTTTTGCTCTTTCTTCCATGTGAGGACATGGCAAGAAGACAGTTACTTATGAACTAGAAAGCAGGCCCTTACCAGACACCAAATTCGCTGGTGCCTTGACCTTGAACTTCCCAACCTCCAGAACTATGAGTATAAATGTTTGATTTTAAGTCATCTACTCATGGTATTTTTGTTATAGCCACCCAAACAAACTAAAACTGAGAGCCATAGCTGTGTGTTGTGGTGGGCGCCTGTAGTCCCAGCTACTTGGGAAGCTGAGACAAAAGAATCACCTAAGCCCAGGAGCTGGAAATTACTGTCAGCTAGGACAGCACAGCACTCTACCAAGGGTGATAAAGTGAGACTCTGTCTCTAAAAAAACAAACAAACAAACAAAAAAAAAAAAAAACTGAGAGCCAAAGAAGCTAACCACCAAGCCTCCAAAGTCACTGGCTCACCCTGAACTGTGCTCACCTTGCATGCATGGGGCAGAAAAAGTAGAACTGAGAGTTCTGCTAACACCCACATAAGAAAATTTGGAGCTTAATTCCAACCAAGTAAATTGCCTGCTTGAAAACTGATAAAAACTTTTAGAATCAACTTTTTCAGAATTTTGGAAGTAACCAGGCTGGTAATAACTCAAGGAAAATTTACTCAAGAAAAATGGCTAAATATCCCTAAGAATAGCAAGCATTGTGGTGTTTTAATTGTTCTGACTCCTTATTCTGCTGCCTAGCTCATAAGTGGTCTTGAAAAATAACAGTCCACATTCTCAGTACTGGAGGGAGAGAATGGAGTTAGAGATTCTTTAAAGCTTCACTTCCAAAGAATTGCCATTATTTGACTTGTCTCATGGTTCCCCAAAAGACCCATTAACTAGAAAGGTGTGTCCTTATTTGACTTCAATTACAGATTTCCCAATGCTAAAAGTCTTTTTCCAAGGGATGCATGTTAAAAACATTCACAGGCACATGTTTTAATGTTGCAGATGCCTGAAGCAATAAATAACAAAGCCAATTTGTCCTTAAAATGAAAAACTAGGCTCAGCGCCTATAGCTCAACCAGCTAAGGCACCAGCCACATACACCTAAGGTGGCGGGTTTGAATCCCCAGCCCGGACCCGCCAAAACAACAATGACGGCTGCAACCAAAAAATAGCCGGGCGTTGTGGTGGGCGCCTGTGGTCCCAACTACTTGGGAGGCAGAGGCAGGAGACTCGCTTGAGCCCAGGAGTTGGAGGTTGCTGTGAGCTGTAATGCCACGGCACTCTACCCAGGAGGACAGCTTGAGGCTCTGTCTCAAAAAAAAAAAAAAAAAAGAAAAAGAAAAACTAAAGAATGAGATGACATAGGGCCATTAAAAACCTCTGACATATTTCTGGGAATCTAAAAGGTCACATGCATGCATGGGGTTTTGTGTATGCTCGGCAAAGACCATAGCAGGAAGTGAAGGCTAAGGCAGAGTTGTAAACTGCATGCACGAATGTTAAAGATGTGCCCCATCCTTGATACAAGCACCTTGCTGAAGACTACCAGATTAAGAGTTTAAGGAAGTCTCTCTCTGACCACTAGATAACTGAGTACAGACGTAAGTGGCTACTTATCACAAAAATGTTCCTGCTTTACAGAATTAGTTTAGTCACCAAACAAACCACTGCAACAAGAAATAGCAACAACAAAAAACAGAGAGGAGGAGGACTCTGATTCAGAGTAACACATAATATTACTTAAATTGTTTGTTTTCACCAAAAAAAAAAAAA
>NW_003852543.1:1224418-1265330 GCF_000181295.1 Otolemur garnettii | reverse complement strand
GTTCCTGAGAAATACCAGACATTTGGCTTACTAGGCAAGAACTTTAAGCTATTTTAAACATGTTTAATGAGTAAAAGGGAACCATGTCTAAAGAACTAAAATACAAGAATAATGTCCAACCAAATAGAGAATATCAATATCAACTCCCCAAACTTGATTAAAAACAGTGCACAACCAAGAAGATAAACTCAAAGAGGTCCATACTGAACATAGTACAATTAAATCATGAAAAAACAAAACTAGACATAGAATTTTGAAAGCAACAAGAGAGATGTAGTTCATCACATAGTACAGAACGTCAATAAGATTAACAACTGATTTCTCCTCAGAAACCATGGAGGCAAGAAGTGAAAGAAAGCAAAATGTCAGCCAAGAATTCTCTATCTAGGCAACTATCCATTGAAAAGAAGGCAACACAGACACTTTAGTTAAGCAAAAACTAAAACAGGACTGTTGCTAGCAGTCCTGCCCTACAAGAAATACGAATGGAAGTTCTTCAGGCTGAAATGAAAGAACATTAAACAGTAACTTGAATCTATATGAAGAAATAAATAATACCAGTAAAGGTAGGTAAATATAAAAGACAGTATAAATGTATTTTTGTATTATAACTCCTTTTTTCTCTTACAGCCCTCATAAATGGGATTAGTGTACTCATAAAGGAAGCCTGAGGGGGTCATTCACCATTTCTACCATGTGAAGATGCAGCAAGAAGAACCATCTATGAGGTAAAGACTGAGCCCTCGCCACCCATTGAATCTACTGGAACATTGATCTTGTATTTCCCAGACTCCATACCTGTGAGCAAAATATTTCTGTTGTTTATAAATTAACCAGTTTAAGACATTTTGTTATAGCGGCACAAACAGTCTAAGACACTCCCTAAAATCTGGACACTCTCCACTCTTACCACTTCTATTCATCTTTGTACTGGAACTTCTAGCTAGGGCAATCAGACAAGAAAAAGAAATAAAAATTATTGAAATTGTAAAGGAAAAATAAAAGTATCTCTATTCACAGATTATACCATCTTATAGATAGAAAACGCTAAGAAATTCACTAAAAATGATTAAAACAATAATGAGTTAAGCAAGGATACAAAATATAAGGCCAATATAAAAAAAATCATATATCTAGATATTTGCTATGAATAACCCCCAACTTGATCATATTTTTAGATATTGTCTGTGACTAATCCAAAAATGAAAGCCAGAAAAAGCCCACTGACAATAGCATCAAAAAGTAAAACACGTAGGAATGAATTTGACAAAGAATGCAAAAGTGTATACTGAAAAGCCTAAAATATTGTGGAAAGAAATTAAGCTATAAATGAATTTTTAAAAATCAGCTTTCATGGATCAAAATTCTTAACATTCTTCTTCAAGTTGATCTGCAGATTCTGATAACACAATCCTTATCAGAATCCCAGTTGACTTATTTGTAGAAATTGAGAAGCAGATTCTAAAATCCACATGGAATTTTGAGGGACCCAGAATAGCCAAATAATCTTGAAATAGAAGAACTAAGTAGGTAGACTCAAACATATAAATCAATACACAAATATTGAGAGTCTAGCAATAAACCCATGCATAAATTAATTGATTTTCAACAAGAATGCTAAGACTATTCAGTGGGGGAAAGAATAGTCTCCTTAATACAGGTGTCCTCAAACTACGGCCCGTGGGCCACATGTGGCCCCTCCAGGACATTTATCCGGCCCACTGGGTCTTTTTGCCGCCCCTGCCTTTCCTGCTTAGCAGCCAACTTGTCCTGGGGCCCACAGTCCGGCCCTCCAACGGTCTGAGGGACAGTGAACTAGCCTCCTGTTTAAAAAGTTTGAGGACCCCTGCCTTAATAAGTGGGGCTGGAACAACTCCAGAGCCACATGCAATAGAATGCGATTGAATCCTTACCTGAGAACACATATAAACATTAACTTAAAAAAGAATCAAAGATATACGTGTAAGAGCTAAACCCATAAATGTCTAAGAAGAAAATACATGGGTAAATCTTCACAACCTTGGGTTTGGCAAAGGATTCTCAGTTTTTTGACACAAAAAGTAAGAGCAACAAGAGAAAGAATCACATAAATTGGACTTCATCAAAATTGAAAAATTTTGTGCTTCAAAGGATACGAAGTCAATCCACAGAATGGGAGAAATTATTTGCAAGTCACATATCTGATAAGGGACTTGTACCCAGATTATATAAAGAACTCTTTCAACTCAATAATAAAAGAACAAAATATCCAACCCCCCAAAATGGCAAAGGTTCTGAATAGACATTTTATCAAGCTAGATACACAACTGGCCCATAAAAAGATTTTCTATGTCCTTAGTCATCAGGAAAATGCAAATCACCACAATAAGATACTACTTCACATCCACTAAGATGGCTATAGTAATAAAAATCACCCAAAAAGAAAATAACTTGTGTTGGTGAGGATGTGCAGAAATTGGAACTCTTCTAAATTGCTGGTGGGAAGTAAAATGATGTAGTTCCTTTGGCAAACAGTCTGGCAGTTCATCAAATGAATAAAGAGTGATCATATAACTCAGCTATTCCACTCCTATACATATACTTAAAAGGAAAGAAAACTCAGGTCCAAGGAAAAAGGTGCACACAAATGCTCATAGTAGAATTCATCATAGTAACCGCAAATTATAAACAACCTAAATATCCATCCACAGATAAAAGGATAAGGCAAACATTGTTCAGCTATAAAAAATAATAAAGTATTGTTAATTACCACAAACGGATGGTTCTTGAGACACGGTAAATGAAAGAAGGCAGTCCTGAAAAGACACATATCATATGATTCTCATGTAACAAAATGTCCAGGGTATGCAAATTCACAAAGACAGAAAGGAGATTTAGTGGTGTCCAAGTGCTGAGGAAATGAAGAAATAAGGGATAAGTGCTAATGGGTACAGGGTTTCCTCTGTTTTGTTTGTTTGTTTGTTGTTTTTTTGTTAGCAAGGACTGATGAAAATGTTATGAAATTAGACATTTATGATAATTTCACAACTTTGTGAATATGTTAAAAATCTCCTGTAGAGTATTCATTTATATCAACTTAAAAAGTTACATTCAGGCCAAAATTACTTCTGTTGGGTGCAGTGGCTCGCACCTGTAATCCTAGCACTCTAGGAGGCCAAGGCAGGTGGATTGCTTGAGCTCAGAAGTTCGAGACCAACCTGAGCAAGAGCAAGACCCTGTCTCTTAAAAAAGTAGCTGAACATTGTGGCAGGTGCCTGTAGTCCCAGCTACTTGGGAGGCTGAGTCAAGAGGATCGCTTGTGTCTAAGAGTGGAAGGTTACTGTGAGCTATAAGGCCATGATACTTTATCCAGGGCAACAAAATGAGACTCTTTATTAAAAAAAAAAAGTTACATTCAGAGTAACATAACAGAATAAGGAACATTTATTACATATCATTCACTGTCTGTGGATATCAGTAAACCAGAAAAAGTGATCTATACCCAGAAGACAGTCAGTGGTTACTGAACCTGAGAGCATAACAGATGGTGAATTACCCAAAAAGGATTTTTTTTTTTTTTGGCCAGGGCTGGGTTTGAACCCGCCACCTCTGGTATATGGGGCTGGTGCCCTACACCTTGAGCCACAGGCTCCACCCCCAAAAGGATTTAAAAAGTCTAGTTATAACTACACTCAAGGACCTAAAGGGGAAACAGTGTATAATAAATAAACAAATAGGAAATCTCAACAAAAAAAAAATAATTTTTTTTTTTTTTTGCAGTTTTTGGCCAGGGCTGGGTTTGAACCCGCCACTTCCGGCATATGGGGCCAGTGCCCTACTCCTTTGAGCCACAGGCGCTGCCCCAAAAAAACATTTTAAAAACAAAAACTACAACAAAAAAATAAAATGTATCAATAGAACAGACACATAAACTATGTAATAAAACATCTGCTGGATGGGTTTAATTGCAGATTGAGGAGCCAGAAGAGTCAGTGAACTTGAAGCTAGATCAGTAGAAAATACCCGGTCTGAAGTACATGCACATAAAAATTTAAAAATAAAGGACAGGGCCTCAGGGACTTATGGGATAATATTCACAGTTCTAATGTGAAATTAGTCCTAAAACAGGAGGAAGGAGACAATGAAGTAGAAAAATTATTGAATTAAATAACGGCCCAAACTCCCCACATCACAAATTTATAGAGTCAAGAAGCTAAGCGAACTCTAATTAGAGTACACAGAAAATTACACATAGGCCTGCTTCACCTGCAGAAATCCAAAGATACAAACCACAGTAGAACCTCCATAGTTGGCCACCTCCCTACACTGATCATCTCCTTAAGTTGACCTAGTTTTCATGGACCAGGCATGCACCACATGTACTTATAGGCTTGATTCCAGTTGACCAGTTTGCTACAGGCCCTTAGGTGGTCAACTGTTTTACTGTATATAAACATTACAACCAGCCAGAAAGAAATAGCACACTATGTACAGGAAAAAAAAAATGATAGAAATGAATTTGACTTCTTATTAGAAAAAATGGATGTTGGGGTGGCACTGTGGCTCAAAGGAGCAGGGTGCTGGCACCATACGGCAGAGGTGGCGGGTTGAAACCCAGCCCCAGCCAAAAACTGCAACAAAAAAAAGAAAAGAAAGAAAGAAAGAAAGAAAAGAAAAAATGGATGCCAGAGAACAGATTAAATAACATCTTTAAAGTGCTGAATATAGGGCCGAGTGCGGTGGCTCACCCCTGTAATCCTACTACTTTGGAAGGTCAAGGCAGGTAGATACCTGAGCTCAGGAGTTTGAGGCCAGTCTGAGCCTGAGGAGACCCTGTCTCTAAAAATAGCATATGGTGGATGCCTATAGTCCCAGCTACTTCGGAGACTGAGGTAAGAGAATAACTTGAGTCCAAGAGTTTGAGGTTGCTATGAGCTGCTGTGGCACAGTACTCTACTGAAAGCAACAAAGTGAGACTCTATCTCAAAAAAAAAAGTGCCGAATGTAAGAAACTGTCAACACCAAAATTCAATGTCTAGCAAAAATATTCTTCAAGGACAAAGTCAAAATAAACATATTCATAAATAATATTTAAAAGAATTTGTTTCCAGTTCACCCATAATATAAAATAAGCTAATGAATGTACTGCATGCTAAAGGAAACTTGGATCTTCAAACAAACAAACAAACAAACAAAAATGAAGTGCACCAGAAATAGTAAATACAGGCTACAGGCTCAGCGCCTGTGGTTCAAGCGGCTAAAGCGCCAACCACATAAACTTGAGCTGGCAGTTTCGAATCCAGCCCAGGCCCGCCAAACAACAATGATGGCTGCAACCAAAAAATAGCCGGGTCTTGTGGCGGGCGCCTGTAGTCCCCACTACTTGGGAGGCAGAGGCAAGAGAATCACTTGAGCCCAGGCAATGGAGGTTGCTGTGAGCTGTGATGCCACAGCACTCTACCCAGGGCAACAGCTTGAGGCTCTGTCTCAAAAAAAAAAAAAGGAAAGAAAGAATGGTAAATATACTCATAAATCCATAAGATTTTCTTGCTATAAATTTGTTTAAAACATACATGACTATTTAAAGAAAAAGCTATAATATTATATTATAGAGTTTTAACTATCATATAAACTATAGGGTTTATGTTATAGCTGTCATATATACAAATATCATATATATGTGTGTGTATATATATATGGTAATTGGACCATTTGATTGCAAGCTTCTTACATTTTATATGATGTACACACTATCCATTTTAAAGAACACCTTGATAAAGTAAGGATATATTTGTGATCCAAGCACATTAAAAATTCATAACAATGATGCAGATATATAAATACAAAGGAATTAAAAGAATCAAAATTGAATTTTTAACATTTAATCAATTAATCTAAAAGAAGATAGGAAAGGAAGAACAGAGAAATAAAAAGCAGAGAGGACTGATATGGTAAAAAGAAAAAATATATAGGACGGTGCCTATGGCTCAAAGGAGTAGGGCGCCAGCCCCATATACCGGAGGTGGCGAGTTCAAACCCAGCCCTGGCCAAAAACTGCCAAAAAAAAAGAAAGAAAAAATATATATTGGCTAGCACTTCTGGTTAGTTTGGTAACAGAGAGGATAAATAGAAAACAAACAATAAAATAGTAGGCCTAAATTCAACCCTGTTAATAATTACATTAAATGTAAATAAACAAAACCCTCTAATTAAGCAGTAGCGGATAAAAATCAAGACTCAAGACCTAATTATATGCTAACTAAACAAGATGCACTTTAAGTATAAAGACACAGTATATAGTCCCAGCTACTTGGGAGGCTGAGGCAAGAGAATCACTTAAGCCCAAGAGTTGGAGGTTGCTGTGAGCTGTGATGCTATGGCACTCTACCAAGGGTGACACAGTGAGACTCTTGTCTCAAAAAAAAAAAAAAAAAGAAAAGAAATGTTGGTTTCGTCCTTCTTCTCCTTTTCTTCCTCATCATAACTCACAGAAACCTCAAACTTCTGGGTTCAAGCAATCCTTCTGTCTCAGCCTCCCAAATAATTGGGACTACAGGTATGCATGGTCTCGGCTCCTTTTTCTATTTTTTATAGAGATCAAATCTCTCTCTTGTTCAAGCTGGGCTCAAACTCCTGGCCTCAAGCAATCCTCCCTCTTCAGCCTCCCAAAGTGCTAGGATTATAGGCATGAGCCACTAGTTTCCTTCTTATGTTGTCCCTTTATGAAGGATAATACAGGGTCAGCATAGGTAAGTAATGGCCCCTTTCACTGAGCACCTACTCTATGCCAAGCATTGTGTTTGGGTGGCTCTTATTTTGAAATCTCCTAATTCTTTAATAAATAATTTAATTTGCATATATAAATGAGGAAACTGAGGTCTTCAAAGATTAAGAGAGTTACAGGGCTACACTAAAGGGCATAAAATTCAGCCCAGGCAGCTCTAACTTCAAGGGCTATGTGTTCTTTACTGCCTCCACCACTCTGCCACTTCTGGAGTCATTTGGCCTTTTGATGAGGCCTGGATGGATGACCTATGTTCAATATGCTTCTCTTTTTGGCAGATGTTAATTGGTGTTTAGTCTTTAATCAAGGCACAATGAAATCTGTTTTTCTATAGGTTTTCATTTTATAAAATTGGAAAGAGTTTTGCAGGGGGGACAGTTTCTTTTAGCTGTCCTGACATCATACGTAAGAGATAATCTCTTCAGTGTTCAACACAGGACTGCACAGTTTTGTTGGCTAAAATTCTAGATATAATGTGATGTAGCCCCTGGCACAGGGCCATGCCCTGAGTTGGCACTCAATACATATTTGTGTAATGAATAAACTGGATGAAGTCACTGCAGTCCTGCTAGATCATTCTTTCTGCCCTGTTTCTATCCTGTTATCCTGGTCAGGCTAACATGCTGGGCTTTGTTCCTTGGACCCTCTATAGCTGTTTCATGGGGGGGCTGATTTGAAGATATTTAGAACCACAGACAGATGTAGGATAAAAAACGTGAAGGGAAAAAACAGCTGTGAATGACTGACAACAAGATTCATCCACAGGTGAATCAATGAGAAGTCCATGAAGCCACGAAGGTAAGCAGTGTGGTGTGGGACAGCATGAGCAACCAGAGGAACCCACAGGACCCCACAGGATAGCCCTGGAATGACAATTTCAGACTGGATGCTGCTTCTGGTGGTGTCTGAAACACAGATTCCTACAATAAATCTTCCCATCTCACTTTGCTTTCCCACATTACACAGAGTATCAGGGCACTGATCCCAGGTGTTGGCAATTAATGCTACCAAAAGTCTTAAAAATACAGCAGAACCTCCATAACTGATCACCTCCCTATATTGTCCACCTTGAGTTGACCTAATTTTCATAGACTGGACATGCACCACATATACTCAGTGGAAGGTCTTATGTTGATCACTTCCATATGTTGTTACAGTCCCTTGGGTGGTCAACCTACAGAGGCTTTACTGAATTTTTTTTAGACATATTGACTTCCACCAAAGCAATCCCCCAGCACTCTAGAACATTCCCTTAAAAACTCTATAGAAGGGAAACAGAAGGAAAAAAATAGCTAATCAGTCCACATTATTAAGTCAAAGGTGAGATTTTAAAGCCCTAAATGCAGAGCACTTGGCTTATTTTCACGGACTGCAGATGCAGGTAGTTGAGGACAGAGAGAGGAGAGTGGGGCCGTCAGACCTTGGGAGGTTAATTCAGACCAGATGCTGGAGCACTAGACAGAAGGTGGCCATAGGGCAAGGGTAACACATGGAAATTAGTAAATAGTGAGGGGGGAGAATCCCTGTTGAAATTTAGAAACACTTGAAAATCAAAAACACAAGATGCAAACACACACACATGCACAAAAAAAAAAAAAACAAACAGAAAATTCCTGAAATCCTGTGATGATCACATATATAATAGTAAGTATCAGAGTATCCCTAAAAATGAAAGGGGATAAAGTCAAAGGCAATCTGTGCTGGAAATAGCATGGCCCTGGCAGGGGGGCCTGGAGGCCAGAGTTTGCATTCCTTGGGCAAATCACTCAGCCATGCCCGCTTCAGTTACTTCATCTGTGAAATCAAGAATCTCTTCCAGAAGAGATTGGTTCCCAGTGCACAGCTAGGACAGGGCTGAGCAGCATAGTCTTCCAGAGGTCACCACGTAAGTACAGGTGGTATAAAACACAACATAAACACAGCCACGCTCATAGGAACAAAACCTTTCATTAATAAGGGGAGAGTACAGGGAGATGGGGGAGGCAAGAGACAGACTGGCTGCTGACAGAGACGGCAAACAGATGAGATACTGAGGCAGAAAACCACAATCTCCACAGGCTTTCCTGGAGTGAGCCAGGCTGTCTTGTCCTCTTTACCTGGACAAGGAGAAGCAGAGTTCTGTCCAGGTCTCTCTTCATGGTGTTAAACCAGGTAAGCCCTGCTGTACCTATTCACACCGGAGGGTGAAGGGAGAAGCACAGTAGAATTTCCTGGGCAATAGATGCTTCCGAGGCCAGCCTGCACCATGCCCATGATTCCCAGGGAACTGGCTGGGTGTGCTCTCTAAATTCCTGTGTTGAAACCTAATCCCCAAGGTGGTTGTATGTGGAGGTGAATAGGCCATGAGGGCAGAGCCCTGCTGAATGGGATTAGTGCCCTTGTAGAAGAGGCCCAGGAGAGCCACCTTGCTCCTTCTCCCAGGTGAAGACCTAGCAAGAAGACTCATCTACAACCAGATCTTGGGCCCTGACCAAACACCAGATCTGTTGGCACCTTGATCTTGGCTTTTCCAGCTCTCAGAACTGTGAGAAATGAGTTGTTGTTGTTTATAAGCTGCCCAATTTATGGTCTCAATGGCAGCCCGCAGGTACTAGGACAGGACTTGAACGTCCCTTTCTGGCCTCACTGGACAACAGTGCCTGCTCTGAGGATTCACCATCTGGGCACTGCCTATTGAGCTCCAAATGTGTTCTACTAAGTGAAATGTGGAAAAGGAAAAATAGATTTGGGGCTTGACTAGACCTGCTGTGTACATGTTCCCTTCAGAAAAATCTTCCTTCAGTAGGAATGTAAATGATTTCCCAAGAAACCATCTGGTTCTCTTACAGCCGTGAATGCAGGTGACTTCCGGAGACCCATGCTGCCTTTCCCAGAGGCATTTCCTAATTGGACTTGAGCAAAGCATCCAGGGTTCTATAACCTGGCCTCCACTTTAAACCAAGCCTCTCCTTCCCTTTGAGAAGTGGAAGACATTAAACTAGGAGGCGGGCTGTAGATTCTTGGTCACCGTGCCTATGCTCTGCACACCAACGCAATGGCATAACGTAAAGTAGCTACTAGTCTACTGGGAGGGAGAACTTAGTTTGTCTCGTGCCAAACTTAGGAAGTCCACTCTCTGGGCTAAATGCTCACTCCGGATGCGGTGGAGGAAGTGTCCGTGCGTGGGCTTTGAGGTAGGACAGACCTAGGTTTGGATCCCTGCTCTGCTATTTGTCACAGGGTGGCGTGAGCCTCAGTGTCCTTGGCTGGGAACGGGGGACAGTCAGGAGTGGACGTGCTGGGGATGGGCTCCCAGGCATCCGCACGTGCGCGGGGCACCAGCAGCCGGTCCCTGCGAGCCCCTAAGGATGCCGGCGCTCGTCCTCAGCGTCGCGCCGGGCCTCCTCGGGGAGCCGCGCGGGTTGGGCGCGCTCCCAGGCGCATTCCTGGCCGGGCGGCCCCTCCTCCCTCGGCCTTGGCCAAGGGGCTGGCGCCTCCCCGCCTCGCCCGGACTGTCTCGTGCGGGCGGCTGCGGACGCTCCGGCCGCGGTGCTCCGGGGTCTGCGCGGCTCACCTGGACCCGAGCGAGGATTGGGCGACGCGGATCTCCGCGGCCGCGCAGCGCTCGAGGCCTCCCGCCACCCTCCCTGCCGGAGCCACTCCGGGGCCGCACGGCGTCCGCACCCTACAAGGGCAGCTGCGGCATCGCGGGGACCCACTGGACAAGGGAGGCAGAAGAAGTTATTTCTCCCTCCCCGGCTGCAAGATTCCGATGGGCAAGATGGTGCCCAACTCTCTGCGCGCGCTCTTCCTTTCGCTGCTGCTCCTCGCCTGCCCCGAGTCGCGGGCTTCCCAGGTCAGTGTCCCTCCCGCCACTTCCCTGTCCCGATCTCAGGACACCCAACACCAAGGCCAGAGGACCTGGGTTTGCCACAGTCCCCTGGGATGCTGAGGGTTGAGGGTTTGGAGCGCTGCCTGGCTGAGGTGCACTTTTCCGAGAGAGGTGCAGGGAGTCCCATCTGTCATCACAGATGCCCAGCGGACGAGGCGCCCGAGGGGACCCGGCCGATCTAGCCAAGCTGTTTGTGTGAAAGTGTGGGGCAGGCCACGGGGTGGGGAAGAGGGCTCTGCGCGTGAGAATCGCAGGTAGAAGGAGTACTCCTCCAGGGTTCATGAGACATGGGTCCTTCTGGGTTTCCAGGAGAGCTTAGAGTAACTCAATTAAGTAAAGAATGTCCCCACCTTCCAAACTCCAGAACTTAAATTTCCAACTGAAATATTCTTACCACCACTATCCCTTAATCTTTCACAGGACTTTCTTAGCAGTTTGTAGCATTTCCAAGGCAGAGGTGGCCCTGGAGGTTTCTGAACCTGTTACATCCAGAGGGTGCAGCCAGGCCTTGAATTTGGGACTAAATTTTCTTCCACACATACATGGGCAGCTTGCTGTTCAGTTTTTCTCTTCTTGCCATTAATATTTGTCTGAATTCCACTGGGTATATTTACTTGGCCAGATTCACTTTTATATAACCATTAAGAACTGATTTTTAGAAGTTAAGAACTGAAATGGCCAAGTTCAGAGCCAGCATCCACCAGAGTAACTCTGGGCAGCCAGGGACTCCTTCCCTGGGGTGGGGAGCCAGGCCTGTGGACAGCAACCAGCTACTCTAGCAGCAATGCCAGCAACAGCAATAGTAATCACAGGACTAGGAGGCCTGCACAGCTTACTAAGTGCCTGCTGTGTGTCAGGCTCCTTGTGAAGCATCTCCCAGGCACTTAATTCTCAGAGCAAGAATTGATGTTACTCCCATTTTGCAGATGAGGAAACTGAGGCCCAGGGAGGTTGCAATTTATTCAAGGTCACACAGCCAGGAAGGAGTGTGGAGTACATCTAGTCTCTCTTGCCTGCAGACACTTGTTCATACTCCCTTCCCTGGGACTAAATACCGGGACCACGTGGCCATGCCTGTGGTTAACTAGAAGTCCCTGGCATACAGAAAAGGATTCCATGCAGGGAGAATTGGCCTCAGACCAGACATGGCGCTGTTAGTGCAAAAGGTAGTGAGCAGACACCAGGGAAGCTACTCAGCCACAGGCAGCAGAAGCCCAATCTGGGGCCACCCTGATGCCACTCCACAGAGTTGGGATTGTCCACCAACTCTGCAGATTATAAATCAGAACAAACCTTGGGTCTAGAGCCCAGTGCTGGGAGCAGAGTGGGTGCCTCTACAAGCCAGCTCCCCAGCTGGGTTTCCAGGGAGCAGAGTAGACAGGACATCAGTGAGATGCTTGGGAACCTGGCCTTGCCATCTTGATCTTAGGTACTCAGAACCTGCGTCCAAATTTACTTAGAAAACAGGTGAAATGGCTCGGCGCCTGTGGCTCAAGTGGTTAAGGCGCCAGCCACATACACCTAAGGTGGCGGGTTCAAATCCAGCCCAGGCCCACCAAACAACAATGATGGCTGCAACCAAAAAATAGCCAGGCGTTGTGGCGGGCGCCTGTGGTCCCAGGTACTTGGGAGGCTGAGGCAGGAGACTCGCTTGAGCCCAGGAGTTGGAGGTTGCTGTGAGCTGTGATATCATAGCACTCTACCCAGGGGGATAGCTGGAGGCTCCTGTCTCAAAAAAAAAAAAAAAGAAAAGAAAAGAAAAGAAAACAGGTGAGATAGAGGCAGTGTCATGTGCTTGTGGCTGCTGCAAGGCCAGAGGTGAGCTCACTCAAGCTCTGTTTCTGGGACTTTGGGTTCAGTCCCTACCCTGCCACATCCAGGCTTTCTCAAATTGCTTATCCTCTAAACCTTGCTGTATTTACCTGCAAAATACCTGCCTCAGGTGCTGCATGAGGGGGAAGGGAGCAAAAGGGATTGTCTATAGTTGTTCATTTAAAATTTCAAGTGCAACTGGGGTCTCCTCTCTCCACCTTAGCCCTTGGGGCCTCTGTGCGTGCTGGAACAAGCTTACCTGACCCCTGCCATCCTTCGGGTCTCTGCTACGATAAGTGCTTCTTCCCAGAGGCCTTTCAGAAACCCACTCAACAAAGGTCCCCTTTCACCCCCCTCCATTTTTTTTCCTTTCTAAAAAATTTAACATATTAAGGAAGTACCAATGTCTGTTACATGGATAGATTTCATAATGCTTAAGGTCACGGCTGTGAGTGTGCTCTCACCTGGATTGTGTTCCCTGTACCTGATAGGTAGGTTTTCACTTTTTTCTTCCTTTCCTCCCCCCTTCTTGGTTTCCAGTGACTTTTATTTGTTTCTGTTGCTCTAAATTTTCTATTCAGGTTCCTTGAGGGGCTCTGGCATAGGACTGCTCACTGTTTGTCACACCGTGTTTTGGTAGGTTCCAGTTTTATTGACTGTCTTCCAACAAACTCCTGAGCCAGCTGGGAGTTTTATGTAAGGACCGGCACACAGTAGGCACTCAGAGGAATAACGGGCGCTGGTGCTGATCTGGACCATGGCTGCACATCACAACACCCAGAAGCTTCTAGAAATCCCAATGCTGGCCTTAACCCAGAGATTTAAATTTAATTGGTTTAGGATGAGTCTTGGGCACCAGTATTTTATTTTTTTTTACAAATATTTTTTTTTACACTTTATTGCCCTCAGTAGAGCGCTGTGGCATCACAGCTCACAGCAACCTCCAGCTCTTGGGCTTAGGTGATTCTCTTGCCTCAGCCTCCCTAGTAGCTGGGACTACAGGAGCCTGCCACAACGCCTGGCTATTTTTTTGTTGCAGTTTGGCTGGGGACAGGTTCAAACCCACCACCCTCAGTATATTGGGCCGGTGCCCTACTCGCTGAGCCACAGGCGCTGCCCAGGCACCAATATTTAAAAATTTCTGCTGGTGATCCTAGTAGAATGGGCACCTGAGACCCACGGGACCCCAGCTTTATAATTTAAAAGCTGTGGACCTAAGGGAGGGTTGAGGGGAAGGAAATTCACAATGGACACAGGATTAGACTCATGAGGGTCTGAGGTGTCCTGGTGTCTGGAGTTGACCTGAGCTAAAAATATTGTGAGTCCTGGGACTCTTGAATCCAGCGATCATGGGCGTTGGCTGGTGGAAATTCAGTGAGTGTTTGGAGAATGAACTATCCCTACAGGACTATCTCTTGCCCCAGAGGAGATGAGATAGGTCAGGCAAGAGGCACCAGGAAGGGGCTTCCCTGGCAATGGCCCAGTGGCACCATGACCCTAAGGCCCTCTAGGTAGAGGCAGCAGGAGCTCCTCATGTGAGCAGTCCACAGCTCTGTTCTCAGGGTTCTTCAGTTTTCAGGTAAGTGTGCTCACTTTGGCTGTTATGTAATAGCCCCAGGGTAACTTGATGGGTGTGTATCTGTGTGTTCGCGTGTGTCAGTGCATGGGTGTGTATGTGTGGGTGTGTGCCTGTGTCTGTGTGAATATGTGATGTTGTGTATGTCTCTGTAGTGCCTGTGATTGTGTGCATATGTCTTTGTGTATCGGGGCCTGTGCATGTGTCTTTGTGACTGTCTGTATGTGCTGCAGGATCCAGAGCAGTGACCCTGTGTGGATGGACAGTCTCCTCCTTCTCTCCTACTGTCTTCCATGGCTTTCTGCTGTGTCCCTCTTGTCACCATATCTGTCCTGAGTCACTTTACAGGATTTTTGTGACTGGCTGATGAAGAGCAGGTTGTCATGGAGAAGGAAGGGAGCTAAGCAGTGTGGAGGGCCTCTGCGGAGGAGCCCCTTCTTGTCACTGGCCTGCTTGGTGGCCTTCCCACTGGAATAGAAACAGCCTACCTGGGGAGACCAGAACACACATCCAACAGCCCTTGCGTCTCACCCCCTTCTGCCCAGAGTGGCTCCTGGTGAGGCAGGCCACAGACTCCCGGCCCATGAGGGGAGTGGTACTGGGGTTTCATCAGGCTTTCCGTCCCCAAACCTCTCCCTGTGATCAGACATCTTGGGGCTCCAAATTCCATCATCATCATTCCTTTAGTTGCCTCCTCCCATATGATATGTTGCTTTTTACACTCAAATAAAAATACCTGCTTTTGGTATACATGTCCACGATTTTAACCATAAAGCTATATTCTGTATGGGTGAACCACCACCATGATCAGAATACAGAAGAGTTCCACCACCCCCAAAATTATATTGTGCTGCCCTTTAAAGTTACACTATCTACCTACCCCTCCCCTGGAAACCCTGATCTATTCTTCAGCACTATAACTTTGTCTGCTCCTCAGTGTCCCGCAAATGGATTAAAGAGTATATACATAGCTTTGTGAGTGCGGCTTCTTTAACCTAGTAGAAAGCATCTGGGATTCAGCCAGGTCCTGGTTCCTTTTTATTGCTGAGTAGTGTTCCCTTGCGTGGATGTAGTTTATCAGTTCACCCTTGGAACAGCACCCATGGTGTCATTGCCGGTTTTTGACATTATGAACAGAGCTGCTATCAGCATTCATGTACAGCTTTTTGTGTGAATGAAATTTTTATTTCTTTGGAGAATATGCTCAGGAGTGAGATTGCTGGATCATATGGCAAATGTATACTTAGCTGTCTAAAAAACTGCCAAATTACATTCCATGTTAGTTTCATCACTTTACATTCCCACCAGCAGTGTAGGAAAGACTCGGTTACTCAGCATCCTCACCGGCACTTCCAAACCACTTCAGGTGGGTTTGTTTCCAAGTCGTTCTAATAAGTATGTAGTCGTATCTCATTGTGGTTGTAATTTCCATTTCCCTAATGACTAATGATGTTGGGCATCTTTTCATGTGCTTATTTGCCATATGACTAGTCTATTGGGCAAAGTCTATTCAAACCTTTTTCCGTTTTTTTAAGACAGAGTCTCACTCTGTTGCTTAGGCAAGAGGGCCATCATGTCACCCTAGCTCACAGAACCCTCAGACTTCTGTGCTGAAGAGATCCTCTTATCTCAGCCTCCCAAGTAGCTGAGACTATAGGTGTGTGCCCCCACACCCAGCTGATTTTTTTCTAATTTTTAAAGTAGAGTAGCAAGTACCTCCTGAGTAGCAAGAACTACAGGCATGTGCCACCATGCCCTCTAAGTTTTAACATTTTTGTAGAGGTAAGGTCTCACTATACTTAGGCTGGTCTTAAACTCTTGGCCTCAAGCGATCCTCCCATCTCAGTCTTCCCAAGTGCTGGGTTTGCAGATGTGAGCAAACATGCCCAACCTATAGCTTGTCTTAACAGTGTCTTTCACAGACCAAAAGTTTAACATTTTAACAAAGTCCAATTTATCTATTTTTTATTTTTTAAATTAAAAATACCACATGCATCAGGCATGATAAGGCATTTTTTATTTTTAAGGATCATGTTTTGGGTGTCAAGTCTAAGAATTCTTGACTTAACCCTAGGTAATGAAAATTTATTTCTAAAATTTTGCTTTTTTTTTTTTTTTTTTTTTTGGTAGAGACAGAGTCTCACTTTATCACCCTCAGTAGAGGGCTATGGCATCACACAGCTCATAGCAACCTCCAACTTCTGGGCTTAGGAGATTCTCTTGCCTCAGCCTCCCGAGTAGCTAGGACTACAGGCACCTGCCACAGCGCCGGGCTATTTTTTGTTGCAGTTTGGCCAGCGCTGCTGGGTTTGAATGCACCCACCCTTGTTATATGAGGCCAGCACCTCACCGACTGAGCCACAGGCGTCGCCCTAGTTTTGCATTTTTACTATGATCTCAGTTCCCTTTTTTTTTTTTTTTTAAATAAGGTGTTAGTTTTATGTTGAAGCTCACTTTTTGCTTGTGGATAACCAATTGTTCCAACATCTTTTGTTGAAAGGCTACTGATTTGCTATTGAATTATCTTAGCAACTTTGTTAAAGATCAACTCATTATACACACATGGGGTTATTGCTATCTTGATTATTGTAACATTATAGGAAGTCTTTTTTATTTATTTATTTATTTATTTATTTTTGAGACAGAGCCTCAAGCTGTCCCCCTGGGTAGAGGGCCGTGGCATTACAGCTCACAGCAACCTCCAACTCCTGGGCTCAAGCCAGTCTCCTGCCTCCGCCTCCCAAGTAGCTGGGACCACAGGCGCCCGCCACAATGCCCGGCTATTTTTTGGTTGCAGCCGTCATTGTTGTTTTGGCGGGTCCGGGCTGGGGATTCGAACCCGCCACCTTAGGTGTACGTGGCTGGCGCCTTAGCCGGTTGAGCTATAGGCGCGGAGCCTATAGGAAGTCTTAAAATCAAATAAAATGCGTCCTCCAACTTTATCATTCTTTTTCAAAATTCTTTGGCTAGTCTAGTTTCTTTGTCTTTTCACCAAAATTTTAGAATCTCGCTTGTCAATATCTACAAAAAAATCCTATTGGAATTTTGATTGAGATTGCATTAAATCTATAGATTAAAGGTGTTAAGTCTGTAAATATCATATATCTTTTCATTTATTTAGATCTTCTTTGATTTCTTTCATCAGTGGTTTTTGTTTTTTTTTAGTTCTCCACATAAAACAGACTTTGTTGTATTTACATCTCATTATTTCATTTTTGGAGCTATGTTAAATGGTATGTTTTGTTTTTTTTTGAAAAGTTTTTACTTCTGATTGGCTACTCCTAATATATGGAAATCCAACACACTTTTCTGTGTTGGCCTTGTATCTTGTGACCTTACAGAACTCAATTGTTAGTTATAGGGAATTTTAAAGGTAGATTTCCTCAGATTTTTAAATTTTAATTTATTTATTTTTAGAAAATGCGTCAGAATCTTTAATTGATGATACATTTTTATGGAAAATTGTTGCCTAATTATGAATTCTAATACCAAACTACAAATCACATAAAATAGCTAC
Source organism: Otolemur garnettii (assembly GCF_000181295.1). Classification (NCBI taxonomy): domain Eukaryota; kingdom Metazoa; phylum Chordata; class Mammalia; order Primates; family Galagidae; genus Otolemur; species Otolemur garnettii. The sequence goes on along the minus strand of NW_003852543.1, from coordinate 1,247,791 downwards.
AATTAGATGGATGAAATTGATTGTTATCCAGTTACTCAGATTTTTTTATATAGACAATCAAGTCATCTGTGTATAAGCACACTTTTATTTCTTCTTTTCTAATCTTTGTGTCATTTATTTATATAGCCTTATTATATTGATTAAAAATTCTCGTAGTATGTTTAGGAAAGTGGACATTCTTGACTTGTTCTAAAACTTAGGAAGTTTCTTTTCTTTTTTGTAGAGACAGAGTCTCACTTTATCGCCCTCAGTAGAGTACTGTGGAGTCACAGCTCACAACAACCTCCAGCTCTTGGGCTTAGGTGATTCTCTTGCCTCAGCCTCCCGAGTAGTTGGGACTATAGGCTCCCACCATAATGCCTGGCTGTTTTTTGTTGTTGTTGCAATATGGCTGGGGCCAAGTTTGAACCGGCTACTCTCGATATATGGGGCCAGAACCCCACCCAGTGAGCCACAAGTGCTGCCCAGGATTTGGTTTTCAGCATTAAGTATGATGCGAGCTATAGGCTGTTTGTAGGTCGCATTTGTTTAGTTAAGATTTCTCTCTTGTCCTAGTTTGATAGAATATTTATTATGAATGGAGGTTGAGGTTTTGTTTGCATGCTTTTCTCTGCTTCCATTGATCTGGTCCTGTGGTTTTTCTTTAGTCTATTAATAAGTTAGAATTTCTGTTTTGTGGAAGAGATCGTGTAGAATTGTGCCAGTTCTTGAAGTGTTTACCAATGAAACCATGTGGGCCTGGAGATTTCTTTTCTGGAAAGTTTTAACTATGATTTCTAGTTATAGAACTATTTCGGTTAGCGCTTTTTTTTCCTCCCTTGGTTGAGTTTTGGTAGTTTGTATCTTTCAAGAAACTGGTCCTTCTCTCTTGAAGCAATTACTTTTAAACACCCTGGAGACCACTGCACATTTCTAAACAAATTATCTCCTGTAATGCCAGATGAAAACGTCGTTCCATTGTTCCCTGCAGAGCCAAGTAGTCTGTGATTAACTTCCTTTCCTTGCGTAACTTTATTTTCCTAGAGTTTTTCCCCTTTTGCCCAGTCTGCCATCTACACAAGCACAATTGTTTCCCAAATCTACTTCCCAGCCCATGTTCTGCCAGGGCTGCCTGCCCTTGGAGCCCAGCCCTCTGCCCTGTCTGGCTGACCCCTCTGTGCTTATAGCCCTGTGGCTACCCAGGGAGAGATCCTCCCTGCTCTCCTGAGCTGCAGTCTGTGTTTTCTAGATCATATGTCTTCCTCTTTTTTTGGCTTACTCCTTTATTATTTTTTTAACATGTCCTTATGATTTTTAACCCATTATTGTTAGGCTGGTCAAACCATTTTCATGCTGTAGATATTATGCTTTTTCTATACTGAAACTTTAGAGCAGCCAACAGTAGTGTCATTATCCCCATGCTATAGATGAGGGTTCTGCTGTGGCCAACAGAGTGGTGGCTGAGTCCTGCCATTGGGAGCAGGGCCAGAGGAGGAAGTGAGAGGAGGAAAGCTGGCCCAGAGCACTCTCTCCTACCGACTAGACTCCAGCTCACCTTCCCACCAGCTTCCCACGGAAAACTAATACCCCTTGCTGGGGGCAGGATTTAAGACCTATTCCTTGGTCTAAGGACAAACGAGATAAATAAGGGTAGGAAAATGAAAACCAAAGCTTATTCTTCCACAGCAGAGTGTGACCTGGGAAGTCAGCCCATCACTGTCAACTTATCTGCCAATTCGGATCAATTGCCTGGGACTGCCTAAGTCCAGCTGAGATGAGTTGTCGGCCACTTTAGAGCTCAGCAGGAAAGGATGCCATGATTGGTTAGGGTGTGTGCCCTGGTCATAGCACAGGAGTGTTTGCCATCCCCACAGGAGGGATTTTTATACAACACATAGAGATATGCTTAAGTAGCAGGGGTTTGTAAATCATTCGCTCTAAAATGGGCTGCTTTAGAAAACAGATATTTGTTGCCTAACATGGCCCATTAACTAGGGAAAAAACAGACAAGGACACTGCTTTTGGTTTTGAAAGAGCAGTACTGAGCCTGGAGTTGGCAGACCAGGATAGCAATTTGAGCTGGGCTCAGCCGGTCAGGGCCAGACTCAGCTCATCTGGACTGGGCTTGCTCATTCATCTGTGGTCAGCTGCCAGGTTAGCTGGGGCTGGATCGTCCAGAGGCTTATCTGGTCATCTCAGATCTGCTCCATGAGGCTTCTCATCCCCTAGCAGCCTGGCCGAGGCTGTTCATGTGGCAGCAGTGGTGGTAGAGGGCCAGGACTGAACAGGCTTCTTGAAACCCAACCTTGGGACTGGTCCATTGCTTCCACTGTATTCTGTTGGCCAAAAAAGGTCACACAGCCATCACAGACCAGAAAGGTAGGGAAACAGACTTCCCTCTTGGTGGGAAGAGCAGCAATCTCCCTGTAAATAGTGTTGACACGGGGAGATAGAAGGACTGTGGCCACTTTTGCAAACCTTCCATCAGAGTAACCCAGAGACTTACCCCTTGCAGACACCTGTGTTTAGACGCATGGGTGCAGTCAGGGCACGGTGGTGGCAAGGAGGCTCTTCTGGCATCTGATGCTTTTCTTAGCAGCCTCCACCTCTCCCTGGCTCACTCTGGGATGGGACCCAGCACCTATAAAGAGCATCCCTGACTGCAGAGAAGAATGGAGACCACCTTCCTTCTATTTTTGGTCATGGGGCAGTGAGAGTTGAGGGTATAGACTGAGCCGTGGCTCCTGGGGAAGAAGGTGAGGCCAGCCAGGTTGGTGGCCTCCTGGGCTGTCCTGGGGCCTTTGAATCAGGAAGGGACATCCTCCCAGATCTGCCCACCCTGGAAGGTCCTACCTGATGCAGACTTGATTCCAGGAAAACCAAGTCAGATACCCGTGAAGTTGCTCCTCTCAGCCTTTGGGCACGGGCCCTCCATCCACACACCTGTTCAGACCTGCCTGCAAGCCAGCTACCCCCAGAGGAGTGTCCATTGTTTGGTCATAGCTGTTGACAGAGGCCTGACTGTACTGGTGACTCCCCTGGTCCATAGGGGTGACAGTGGGGCTACATAGCTTCCACCAACCTTCCTGAGGCTTGTGTAACTCCCAGGACCGAGAAATAACAGAGCAGATTCCTGGTAGAACTTTTTATGTCTTTTCAAATCCCCTCCAGGGCCTTCTATGCTTCTTAGTAACTGCCTGAAACCTACAATAAGGACATAACACACACACATTGACATTTAAAAATATATAAGTCAGGCATAGAGGCTCACACCTGTAATCCTAGCACTCGGAGAAGCTGAGGCAGGAGGATTGCCTGAGCTCACTCACAGGTTCGAGACCAGCCTGAGCCAGAGCAAGACCTTGTCTCTAAAAATAGCTAGGTGTTTTGGTGGGCACCTGTAGTCCCAGCTACTTGGAAGTTTGACACAGGAGAATTGCTTGAGCCCAAGAGTTACAGGTTGCTGTGAGCTATAATGCCACAGCACTCTACCAAGGGTAAGAAAGTGAGACTCTTGTCTCTCTCTCTCTATATATATATATTTGGGTATATATATATGGGTGCATATATATATATATATATATATGGGTATATATATATGGGTGCACCCATAATTTGATAGAACCCAAAGCCACCCATTTCAGTAAGTAAAATCTGTACTAAGGAAGTACTCCCACCACCAACCCCTGTGTGCCTCTTTGGCAGTCTGGGCACCAGAATCTCCCAAAGGAGGCAGCTGTGATGAAAAATAAGACCACACAAGGAACTCAGTCTGGGGCTGGGTTTTTAAGAACTAAGATTGAGACATGATAATAGTTTACATCAAAAGGAGGCATGGGGGGTGTTGTGACTGGGAGGGTACTGGGAAGTCCCCAAGCACCCTTGGCCCTACTCTTGCCATCCAGCTAGCCATTGACTCAGACATTGCCCTCTCTTCTGGAGATACTATTGCCTCTAGATCCTAGACAGAAGGGGAGGGCACTGTGAATCCTGAAAGAGCCCTTCTCTCTGCTCACCTGGCTGGTTTTCCCGTCTTGAAGGAGGGGTTGGGATGGGGAAGATGAGACATGCAACTGTGCACTGCCCAGGGGCAAAGAGCATCAGATATTTCCCAGGCTGATTTAAAGGAAAAGCCACTGAGCTCAAGGACAGGGGTATCTGTAGTATCAGAAACAAAAAGGAAAAAAAAATTGCTTCCAGAAGAGCCTCAGATCACTCATTCACACTGTAGTGTGAAAACATGCCAAACATGTTAGCAATGCCTCAGGACTCCTGCAATTTAGGCCTTTGCTCTGACTGCATGACAAAAGGGCTCTATTATATAAGATCAGGTGCTCATTCTACAACTATACTCTGAGAGCCCAGCATATGTCCTGCAGGACTGGTGCTGTTCTGGGTCCAAGATAGGTAACGGGTATTGAAGATGCCCAGAGCCTGCCCCATATCCTGGCTCAGACCCTTCCTGGCTAGTGGAGATAATAGACATTCCTATCTTGTAGGGTTGTAATAGGAGAAAATCAGGGACATTCAAAGAACAGGCCCATAGTAAATGCCCGATATATGTTGGGGAGAGAAAGAGGAGGCTCAGTCTCTACCATGTGGTTTACCAACCAGGAAGAGAAAACCCAGATAAACCAGAAAAGTATCAGGGGGCTGATGGCTGAAATGGGGTCAGTGTTGGAGGGTGACCAAGAGGTTTCCTTACATTAAGCAAGTAGATAGATGAGACTTCTCTGAGGAGGGGCTTCCAAGTGACTATGGAAAGATAGGAGCCTGACCTTCAAGGATCAGGGGTGGATTCTCTGGACAGAGGAACCAGCCAGTGCAAAGGCACTGACATGGAATGGGCTTGCTGAGGTGTGTGGAGAGAGGGCGCACGTGGCGGGTGGCGTGGGCAAACAGGAAAGAGAGGGGCAAAATGACTTTGTGTGCTTGGGCATGGCATGGGGGTTCTGAGCCTTGGACTCCTAATTCTTGGAGTAACAAACCCAGTTGGTGGTGGAGGCTAAATAAGATGCTGGCTGTGCTTTTGGGGTTTGCTGCACTCTCTAGGGAAAAATCCCATGTTTCTGGCTGGGTAGGCAATGGTGCGACTGAAATTGTCCTCTCCTGGGCCACAGGCCTCAAGTCCCACCTCTTCTCCTTGTGTCCTCACTTGCTTTCCTACAATCTAAGTTTCCCAAAGACAGGGTGGGGGCCAGACTGCATCTCTCCCCTGCTTACGCCACACCAAATAGCATCCCCCATGAGAATAAAGGGAAACTCCTCACCATGGAGCTGACTGATATATTAGACTCTCTTTCTGTCTTCATCGATTCCTTTTTATTTCCTAAACTTTTTCTCTCCTTCTATATTCAAATTGAATTAAGTCCCAAAAGGAAATAACCAAAACATACTGTCATTTTTTCTGTTAGGAGGTCCTCAAGTTTTGTGATGAGAGGACGCCTCAGATACCAAGCTTGTGTGCCTAATAGTGGATTGCCACTGCGGACACCACGTATGTGGAACCCTGCTTCCCGCTCAGTGTGGGCACCAGAGGAACTCAGGTGTTGGCTGAAGATAATGCCAGTGCCTTAGGGCACAACCTGGTCTGCTTGTGACTGTGGCATCTGGACAAAGGTTAGTTAGGTATCCAGATATTTTGTCCAGGGAAGGAATTGTTTACATGTGATTAGCATTTAAGTCAGCAACGTCTGAGTAAAGCAGATTCATCTCCATATTGGGAGTGGGCCTCCTCCAAAAGACTGAGTTCCCTGAGGAGGAAGGAATGCCAGACTGCCTTTGGACTTGACCAGCAACATCAACCCTTCCCTGGGTCTCCAGCCTGCTGGCCTATTCTGCAGGTTTTGGACTTGCCAGTCCCCACAAGTGCATGAGCCAACTCCTTTAAATTTCTCTCTCTCTCTAATGTATGTGTGATGTTGTGATGTATATTAATAAACAGGGTGGCCATAAAGTTCCAATTTTAAATTGCACGCTATTTTAAATTGCAAATGAATTTTGTAGCTGCCCTGTATTTGTTACGTATTACATAGTGTGTGTGTGTGTGTGTGTGTGTGTGTGTGTGTGTCCTATGGCTTCTCTTTCTATGGAGACCCCTGACTAATTACAAGGGCGTTGGGCAACTCCCCGAGTGAAATTCTCTTACTTCCCCAGAAGCTCCCACTTTCCCTCCTCCTCTATGTGGATGCTAAGCAGAGATCACGGGGATGAGGAGACGTAGAGCAGTTATAACCTGCCTCTGGCTTGGTCCGAAATAAAAATAAGTTCTGGAGAAAGCACATGAACAGATTGGACATGACTCAGACGCTGAGGGCTCCGGGCCTTGGCCAGCAGGCACACATTTGGCAAGTGTGCTGGGTCCTCTCATAGACCTAAGGCATCAAAACATCTGTGTTCCCATTAACAAAATGCTGACGGGACGCATAGCTGTGGCTTAGGAGAAACCAGCGTGAGAGACGGCCCCTCCAAGTCTGAGGGGTCATCTGTGGCCACCGAAGGGATCAGGGCTCTCCTGTCACCAAGGTGGCTTTTGGGAGTTGTCCCTGTGCCACGACTGTGAGGAAGTCTATCAAGCCAGGTCACAGGAGAACAAAAGCCTCAAGTACCACCCCCTCCATTCCCCTCATTCTCCTGAACCTTCTTCCAGAGCCCCTCAGTGCCATGATAACAGGCTGTGTCTTGAACTTCAGTTGCAGTGTGGATGGAATAGGAGGGCTCAGGCTTACTGGGCCTGAGAATGGAGACAGGGTGAGCTGTGGGGGGACATATGCCCATCTTCAGCTGTGTGCACCCCTAGGCCAGCAGGCAGTGTCTGGGATCAAAAATATCTCTGGAAGCCCATCTTTCTCTCAGAGAAAGAGGAGTGTTGTGAGCTCTGAGGAGTCTCCAGTAGACCCACCAGAGCAAATATTGAGAGAGGATGGATTGGAGGGAAGATGGACAGGAATTCCCAAGGTGGGCAGGAGAAGATGGGGTGTTCGTGGGGCTTTCTTGATCCCACAAGCCTCAGGACCAGCCACCTCTGACCTCTTAGCTCTCAGCACTGGCCTATGTATTCCAGAACCATCCCTGCCACCACTCTGGCTTGGGAAGACCCGGACAGGGTAACATCTGTTGCTACTTCTCTAACTGGTTCACATCTTCTCTGCAGATAGTGGTGTCAAGTGAGATGAGGTGCCTGCCCCTTTAAAGAGTTTCATAACAGAAGCAGTAAATCTTCATCTTTCTCTTCTCTTAAGATGGAAGAATTTCACTGAATGTCTTTTCTTGGTTTCATTTCAAATAAGTTATTAACTCAAAGAAATGGAAAGTATTTTTCATTGTTTATTGTCAATGGCATAAGCTGGGCGAATAGCCTGGGTTTGAAGGGATGAAAACTTAAATCTTTTGAGGGGATCTTTTTTAAAAAATGTCTTAAAGGAAGGGCCCCTCAAGAGCCTTGAATAGGTCTGGGAAATGAGCTTCATGGTACCAGCCTCTGGGATATGCCCTTTTCTTCTGCCCTGTCCAGATTTGACCTTGGCATGATCAGAGCCTTGGTGAGCTTTTGCACGGAGCAGGAGGTCAGCTCTGGAAGGGTGTGTACCCTGAGGTAGGAAAGAAGTACCCAAAGCCAGTCCTTCACTGAAACACAGGTGGACAGCCACTGAGGGTCTGGCCAGTTTCCTGCTCCACAGCCCCTGGCAGCCTCTTCAGGTAGACCTCAGCAGGGGCTACATTTACGAAGAAGAAAATAATTTGTTCCCGTGCTGGCTCCTCTTGGCCCAGTACAGGGGGTGGCTGTGGGTGTGAGTGTGGGTGGGGAGTGGGCAGCTAGTTGTGAGTGTGGGCAAGGAGTCCCCTTTTGAGACTGAAAAGAGCACCCCAAGGGACAGAAGTGAACTTGAGACCCAAGGGTCAAGTGGGTTGCTCTGCTCATGGACATGCAAAGGACGCTGGAGCCAGTGTCGAGCCCACAGCCAGCAGAAAGGGCAGACGTCCTCCAGTCCTATGCAGCGTGCATCTGCGTGTGACCCCAAGGTGAAAACTGAATGAAAAGTTAACAGCGGCTATTTCTGTCATGGAACTTGCTCTATGTTTTCATATGTTTTTCTGTATTTTGAATTGTTGTGTAAGGAATATGCTTTTTCTTGTAATCCAACAAAATAAGAAAGGTTTCTCAGTTTAAACAGGGGTAGCACATGGGTTCTTAGTCCCCCTCCCATGGCCCCATTTGTCCCCACGGTGCAGGTCTCTTGAGCATCTGCCTCAGTCTGTAGGGATTCCAGCCCATCACGCAGCTCTGCAAATGAGCTCAGAGATGTCTATGCTGATGACACATGACAGACTCTGAGCATAGCATGGTGTCCAAAGGCTCCGTTTCTAGCACTTTGGGATTAGGGACCCACCCTGTTAGGAGCAGCTGCAGCCCAGGCCCTCAAGCCTCGTGTTGAAGGCACTCACTTTCTCTGTTTCCCTGGCACCCTGGCTCTGACCCCAGCACACTGGCTTGCTGAGAGCACCAAGGACCTTCCTTGCACTGTGCTTTGTCCCAGCAAAGTGGGCCCCAGGGCGAAACCAGAGCCTCCAGACCTATGGTCAGCAAGTCAGCCTGCAACTTTCTGTCTCCCTGCCTTCCTGGCATGTGGCCTTCATTTGCTTGGTCTTGAAGGTTTCTAAGGTTTTTTGGCTGTAGCTGGCAGGGCGAGCACATCTCACCTCCAGAGAGCACCTAGTGCCTGCTGCTGCCTGATGGTGAAGGAAGTATCGCTGGGAGCAGTGGGCAGTTGTGCCTGAAGCCAGCCACACTGAGTTTAGATAGAAACACCTGGCTACCCAGCGGGCAACTGGAGAACTGGTCCCTTTCCCTCCCCATACGCTCCCTGCTTTCTCTACTTTCTGACATCCTAGGCTGCCACCCCTAGGTTCTTGGCAGTGTGCTTGCCCCTCCCAGCCTTGGCACAGATCTCTCCCAGCTTCAAAACTGAGCCCTCCTGTCTGCTTCAAGTCCTTTCCCAGCTGCCACGGACCAGGCCAGCATGTGGCACAGGGGGGCAGCTGCTCATGTGGCTCATGGTGGTCTCAGATGTTTCCTCCCTGCCCTCTCCCCACGCCCTGCCCCACCGCTCAGGCTGCCCAACCTGACATGTGCAGGGGAGTTAGAAATCCACTGTGGGACGTTCTGGTTCAGTCCTATCAATCCCAAGTGCAAATTCTTTTTTTTTGAGACGGAGCCTCAAGCTATCCCCCTGGGTAGAGTGTCATGGCATCACAGCTCACAGCAACCTCCAACTCCTGGGCTCAAGCGAGTTTCCTGCCTCAGCCTCCCAAGTAGTTGGGACTACAGGCGCCCGCCACAACGCCCAGCCGTTTTTTGGTTGCAGCCATCATTGTTGTTTGGCGGGCCCAGGCTGGGGATTCGAACCCGCCACCTTAGGTGTATGTGGCTGGCGCCTTAGCCGCTTGAGCTACAGGCGCTGAGCCCCAAGTGCAAATTCATCCGTAAGACCATTCACCACACAGGAGCCTGTGAGTGTGAGGACAAGCGAGACAGTCAACCAGGGTGCCCGGGGGCGCAGATTGGAGTCACAGGGCTCCTAGCTGCCTTATTGCTCTAATCCCCATGCCCCATGACTTTGGGGCAAGTCATTTGACTTTCAGCCTCCTTATCTTCATCTACGAAACAGAAACAAGCCTTCTCCACAGCGTTGCTGCCAGCCAGTAGTGAAGCACACTTCCAGGCAGCACAGAAGCCCTGTGTGCACTGAGAGGCACGTCACAGATGTGACTGACATATGAGCCCCATCCCTCTTTTTTATTTATTTATTTATTTTTTATTTTGGAGACAGTCTTACTTTGTCTTCTGGGTAGACTACCATGGCATCATTATAGCTCACAGCAACCTCAAACTCCTGGGCTAAAGTGATCCTCCTGCCTCAGTCTCCCAGGTAGCTCGAACTACAGGTACTTACCAGCACGCCTGGCTAATTTTTGTATTTTTGGTAGAGACAGGGTCTTGCTTTTGCTCATGCTGGTCTTGAACTCCTGAGCTCAAGCATTCCTCCCTCCTTAACCTCCCACAGTGCTAGATTTACAGCTATGGGCCCTTCTTTTTTCCCAAAAGGAGGGGATGTGGGTGTGGGAAATCAGGGCTGAATGGGATGGACTTGTGGTGCTGGGCAGGTAGGGGATTACAGGAGGTTGCCCCTCAGGTGCCCCAGGACCTGTGTGGGAAGACCACAGTGGGGGAGGAGGAAGGAAAACAAGCCAAACTTCTCTTCCCAGCAATTGCCTTTGGGACTATGCCCTGTGAAGCCTGGGTCATGGTGGAGGCCAAGGAGCTCTCATGGATTAACGAGTTCCAGGGGCAATTGGGGATTCAACTTTGTCAAAAGCGTTCATTGAATCTGGCCAGTGAGTCATCTGTTTGGTGAAATCGCCAAGGCTCAGCGGCCTGGCAGGCTCCCCAGGAGAGTGGCTGTGGCTCATTTCCACTGTGGTGGTGGTGACGCTGCGCTGGTGAGATGGGAAGCCACCCAGGCTGTGGAGGCCACATGCCTTTCAGCCACCTAGCCATTCTACTGGCTTTTAGACAATTTTTGCAAATTATAAAATTAATATTCATATAAAAACTTAAGTATAAGAAATAAAATTTAAAATGATCTATAAACTCATCCCTAAAGATAACCGTTGCCATTGTCAAGGTGTACCTCCTTTCTTCCACAGGTAATCCAGAGCCAACGTTGTGCTATTGTAACACATGGCCCTGCAGGTGAATGTGAATGACCTTGGCCAAGGTCCTATCACTCCCCGGTGGATTTACCTTCCTAACTCTTTTTCATGTCCCAGCTCTTAAAGGCAATTGAGATTGGGAAGCTTGAGGTTTTTATCATTAAGTATGATGCGGGGTGCTGCTTGAAGTTAGATAGCCTTTATCACGATGAGCATGACCCTCCTTTTCCTGTTTCATGTGGCTTTTAAAAAAATCATCAGAACTGAATGGTGAGTTTCCTTGACTGCCTCTTTAACACCATTGAGTTTTTTTCTCATTTGTCTTGTTACATGTTTAAAAGTGTAAGGACCACTGGGCATTCCTGTTTGGCCTATTCTGTGTGCACTATCATTCTTTTGCTTTAAAAAACGTACAAGGTGGGGGAAGTTCACACTAAGACCAGATCTTAGAGTTAAGGATTAAAGAGTGTGTCTTTTGGAGTAACAGAATAGTGCTTGGAAAGCACGCTGGATTCAAACAATTGTTCAACCACCCAGTCACGTAGAGTCTTTAGTTCTGCCTATGTTTTTGTTTTTGTTGAAGGGTGAACTAGGGCTATGTATGGCTCATGTGACTGAGCAGCTGGAGGTCACTTTCACATCGTGCTTAGTGAGCCCCTAGACAGCTTGGACTCTGCGGCTTGGGGGACTTCTGGAGCCCCAGAGTGAGTGTGTGCAACCGAGCCAGTCACATGGGTGTGGTGGTGGTGGTGGTGGTGTCTTCTCTCCCCAGAACTGTCTCAACAAACAGCAGCTACTCTCGGCCATCCGCCAGCTGCAGCAGCTGCTGAAGGGCCAGGAGACGCGCTTCGCCGAGGGCATCCGCCACATGAAGAGCCGGCTGGCCGCGCTGCAGAGCTCTGTGAGCAGGGTGGCCCCGGATGCGCCGCCAGGTGGGTCCCCAAGTCAGCACTGCTGGGGCCTCCGGAGGACACTCGAGCACTTCGCCTGGGTGCTCTCCCAGCCCAGTCCACCCTGCCCGAGGTCCTGACCGTACTCACCCTCCCCACCTCACCTTCCATCTGCCGCCCATTTTCAACCCTGGCTGGGAGAGTGGGGCAGGGGCAGCTGCCTTCTCTGTTCTCCCCCAGGCAGAAAGGCACCCCGCTTCCTCTCACATTCAGCAGCCATCAGGTCTTCACGTCAGCCTGACAGATTGTTGAGAGGCACATGTTTTAGCCATGGCTGTTCTTCCCCACCACCCCTACCCATGGAGACAGCAGTTGGCACCAGTTTTGTCTTTGTTTTTATTTTTGCTTTTAATTTAACAGACTATTTTTAGAGCAGTTTTAAGTTCACACCAAAACTGAGTGGAAAGTACAGAGAGTTCTCACACACACTCTCTCCGCATGCACACACCCCATCCCCACCATCCCTGGCCCGCGCCAGGACCATATACTTGTCACAGTCCACAAACCAACCCTGGCTCCAGTTTTTCAGGCAGGAAAGTACATCCTCCAGTGAGACCCATTAATGCCAGGGGATGGGAGAGAGGGACTGCCAAGGACAAGTTCCATTTGTCTGGTGAGGTTACGGTAGACACCTAGACTCCGTCTTCTGAGGGTAGGTCTCTGACAGACACTGGAGGATTTTTTCCTGGTTGTCCTGGTAATGACTTTCATGCTGCCAGGGCCCAGAGGTGTGCGGCTGGTTTTCCTCCGGCCTCTCCTCGGGGTGTTGGGGGGCAGAGGGCAGTCATCATGTTTGCTCTAAGTCATGAGCCTGTGGAATATCTGACATCATTTGCTCACTGCAGACACATTTATCAAGGGCCTTCTTTGTTGTATGAGATGAAGTTTCCTGGGGAAGTTGTTGGATTTCCTACCTTGTCAGAGGTTATGGTACCAAATCCAGATCTCAGCGGCACTGAGTCGACTCCTTGTTTTCCTTGGCTCCACTGGTGCCGAACTAGACGTCCCAGCCAAACCGCACACTTTCTAAGGCACCGTGAGGCCCGAGCCCTCAGTGGGGCTCGACAGACCCAAACTCCATGAGGCAGGCAGAGTGTCTTTCCTTCCTGCTACCAGTGGGGAAACTGAGGCCAAGAGACATGCATGAGTAGCCAGAGGGCCCTGACACAGTGATTTCTTTTTCCTGCTGAAGGCGTGACTCCATAAAGCCTTCTTTTATTCACAGGATCAGGGCTGTCTATGGTTCTGGGAGTTTTGGTGAAGAGCCTGTAGGGAATCATTTATATAACTGCCCTGCTCATATTAGAGACTCCTGTCCACTAGACAGACAGAAAGAAAGCTATTGTTACGTTATTATCTCTTCCCCAAATTTGGGGTCTCTCATCCCTGAAATTTGCTAGATTTTAAAAAGTGGCAAATTATCTTCTTAAAAAATTGTCACCAGGTATTGCGTCTCTCACAGTATGTATCAGACACTGTGCTGAGTACGTCACTGGCACAGAGGCTAATCCTGTGATGACCCTGCAGAGGGTGGGCAGCTGTCAGGATCCCCCTGCAGAGAGCGGTGGCTGGCAGGGCCTGCAGCTAGGGGAAGGCCAGAAGCATGCCCAGATGTTTCCTTTTTTTTTTTTTTTAAAGGGCCTTTGCTGGTGTTAAGGACAATTCTTACTTCTAGAGAATTCTTTGTCTTCCTCCTTCTGGGTTCTATGCTGGGTACCTTTCTCCTATTTTCCTGGCCTTTCTTTCCTGAGAGTATCACCAGCTGATCAGCCAGGCCAATGTTGATCCCATTCCTTACACATTAAGCTCATTCAGGAAGATTTGGGGAGATTCGCTGTGGCTCTGTAGACTCCCGGGATGTGCTTAGCGTGAAAGGAGTCAACCAAGATAGAGGTCCTCAGCCTTTCACTGGAGCAAGGGTCAGCAGCTCCTGTTGGGAATGTGAGGACACCTTGCTATTTAATGAATTTGTATGCAGCCATTCATCCCACTCACATTAGTAAGCACCTGTTACGTTCAGATACTGTTTGATCTCTTCAGGGACAATTTACTTGTGAGTTGCCCCAGCAGGTATTTTTCTTTCTTTGTGGTTTTTAAAGATTTTTCATTCCAAAGAGATCTTTTAAACACAATGAAATACTAGAATTATAAAAGGAACTGTAAAGTTTCGGAGAACAACACAGCACTCTGTGAGCAGCATGTGTTGGGGCACGAGCTCTCTCACCACCTTCTCAGGAGGTTTTTACCACTCAGTGCCAACCTGGGGCTTTGCTCAAGGAAGGCACCGAAGCAATGTGTGGACATTTCCCAATCACCATGGGCCTCTGAGTGTCCTGCTGGGCGAGGCTGCGTGGCTGCTCCATAAGGGACCCCAGGCTGGGACTGACCCGGCCACTGCAGCCAGCTGCTCTCCAGGACAGGGAGGCTCGTCGTGTTCCTGAGCAGCCTCAGGTCCAGGGACCCCCTGGTAAACATGTTGGCAGACGTGCCCCTCACTTGTTTCAACCTGCACAGCTCAAAGAACAGTTTTGTTTTCACCTATTTAAAATCCTAAAATGACAAATGACACTTAGAATTTAACTGAAAGCATTTTAGAAGTGGTACCCAATTTTCATCTAAACTGAATCCAAGTTCAAGCTGTGTCAACCTTGGGCACTCGCTCATTAAATAGAGGTTGCCTGAGCTGCCTGTGGGTGAGATGCTCTGCCTCGGACAGAAGAGGGGTGGGCAAGCTGCCCTTGTCTCTCTACAGCCATGCTAGTCCCTTAGGAAATTTGGCTAGTTCTGCTCTAACAGCTGGGGCTCCAACCATCTCTCCATGCCGGGCTACCACTGTGGCCTAAGCCACCCCCATCTCCTCCCTCACATTGCCACTTCCTGCTCAAGCTGCAGCTGTACTGATGCTTGGAGCCAGGTCGCTTCATGCCTCAGCTCGCAGTTGCAATGGCCTAGTCTCATGCAGAGAACAAATTGTATGGCCTTCTCCTCCCACCTCGTTGCCTAACTCATCCCCAACCACTTTCTGCCCCACTCACTCCTCTCCATCCTGGTGGCCTCCTTGTCACACCACAGGCTTGCTGGGCACAAGCCCACCTCAGGGCCTTTGCACTGACGGCTTCCTCTGCTCTCCCCAGCTATCTTCGTGGCTGCACCTTCACTTTCAGCCCTGTTCCAGTGAGGCCAACTCTGACCACCAGAGTCTCTACTTTCATTTCCTACATGACACAATTGTGCCATTGCGTATTGATACCGTATTGATTGTCTCCACTGCTAGATGGAGGGCTTACTGAGGACTGAAAATCTCACTTTGTTGCCCTCAGTAGAGTGCAATGGCGTCATAGCTCGTGACAACCTGAAAGTCTTGGGCTCAAGTGATTGCCTTGCCTCAGTTCTTCATTTTCAGTTGAGATAGGATCTTAGTCTTGCTCTGGCTAGTCTAGAACTCCTGAGCTCAAGCAATCCACTCACCTCGGCCTCCCAGAGTGCTGGGATTATAGGCATGAGCCACTGTGCCTGGCCAGAGGGCTGGATTTCATCACTGATAATATCCTAAGTTTCTGGCACAACGTAGTAAATAATGTTCCGTGCATTCATTTAAGAATGTTTTTATTGAACACTCACTATGTGCTAGCACTCGACTAGTACTGGGGAACACAGCAGGAACACAGGCCAGACGCATTCTGACAACAAACGTGTAAAGAAGCAATATGAAAATTCCAGGGGTTACAAATGCTAAGAAGAAAGCAAAATGAGCTCAGCAGGTGGAGAGCATGTGGGGAAGTCTTGGCTAGGCCTGGTGGCAAGGGATCACTCTGGGAGGTGGGAGCGTTTGAGTGGAGAAGGGAAGAGTGAGAAGGAGCCAGTTATAGAAGTTCTGGGGAAGCAACATTCCAGGTAGAGAAGAGCAAAAGCCAGGCCTGGAAGTGGGTCTGAGCCCCACCTGTACAGAAGACCTGAAAAAAGCTTGGAGCTCCAAGGAAACGGGGGTGGGGGTGGGGGGGTGAACAAGCCACGGTGGGACATGTGACCCTCCCATGCTGTAAGGCCCTGTGCACAATGTCTCTGAGGCTATCACTACATTGCCCATCCTCAAGAGAGTTTTGAGAGCTCCATGAGATGCAGCACTCAGAATGGGCAACAAAGTGCATGGCCTGGAGCGGGCATCCAACAGAGGGGCACTTAAAGATGGGACATCATGTAATTCAAAAGTGATACCTAAATGGTGGTGGTCCAGGAGGAGGGGCTCCTAATCCTTCTGTTGCTCTTTACAGTTTCCTGCCCAGCTCTGAATGCCCCTCCAGATGGCAAAAAGTTTGGAAGCAAGTACCTAGTGGATCATGAAGTCCATTTTACCTGCAACCCCGGGTTCCGGCTGGTTGGGCCCGGCAGCGTGGTGTGTCTTCCCAATGGCACCTGGACAGGGGAGCAGCCCCACTGTAGAGGTATTGCCCCTTCTTCCCATTCCTCTGGACTGGATCCAGCACCACACAGCAGGGGGCTACTGGATAGAAAGTGTCATTCCTTGGGATGCTTTCTGCCTGATCCTTTAGTCAATCCTCAACCGCAGACAGCAGCCAGCGTGTCTGATGGTTTGCTCCCATGCTAGGCCTGGGCTGGCTGCATCTGCTGAGCTCACTATACCCTCACAACAATTTAGCCTTGTTTTGCTATGAGGAAGTTGAGGCACCCAGAGGTTAAGGACTTTGCCCAAGGTCATGCAGATGGCTAGCGGGTGCATGTTGAGCTGATTCATACCTGGGCACTGTGCCGCTCAACACCACACTCTGCTGTGCACTCTGGTGACTGGTTCTTATCAACGTGAGGGTAAGAAGCCACCTATGGGGTGGGGACAGGAACAAGAGGAAGGTACTACAGGGAAGTGCTCCTGTGGCTGTTCCCCATTCAGGCTGGGATGGCACTTGGTGTCCACAGCCTCCAGGAGAGTCCACTGGAGTGAAGGAAGGCATGAAGGAGTTTCTCTTCTCTCTGCACTAGGTTTGAAAACAGTACTTTTTTGATATAGAGGAAAATCAGACTTGGCACACTACTAACTTGTTGGCTTTTCCAAAGCCTATGTTCAGAAAAAAAATCATGGACACCAATCATTTTCAGAGCAAGGTTCATGAACATCTGCTGGGGCAGAATGTCTACAACTTTTGCCCGAGAGTTTAAGGGGAAACACAAATTTTATATCAATGGGTTGCAAAGAATGGTGGAGAGAGGATTTTAGATGCATAAATAAACAAAACCCCAGAAAATATGCCGTCTCTAAAAATGAGTATGGGTTGCCAGGACAAGCTTGGAGCAACAAGAATCACACTTCGGATTTAGGCTTCTCTTTCCTGACTCTTTGGAAGATGATGGTTCAAAGGTTGATCACAGGTACCGGCTCTCAGTCTTATCTGGGAAATACATCGTGCAACATGCGGACACACAGGGAAATGAAATATCTGCTATTTACTCTTGTCCCTTAATCCAGGTTAAATACAGGGGTGGTTACACAGACACATTTTATTCTCATTGTGTTGGGTATCAGTATTTTTAGCTTAGAGGTTGCAGTTACAGACCCCAGCTGGTTTCTTCCTCTGTTCACTCAGCACTTGCAGGACCCAGCAGTTTCCTGAGTTCTCCCCCTTTTAAAAATGGTACTGCTTTTCTTAAAATCAGATGTCAGTTTGATTATATATAAAATACCCACCTCACATTTTTTTCCCTTTAGTATCTTAAATATTTTACATTATATTTTCTGTTTTAAACTGATGCTAGGGCCAGGCACAGTAGCTAACGCCTGTAATCCTAGCACTCTGGGAGGCTGAGGTAGGTAGATTGCCTGAGCTCACAGACTGGAGAACAGCCTGAGCCAGAGCGAGACCTCATCTCTAAAAATAGCTGGGCGTTGTGGCAGGTGCCTATAGTCCCAACTACTTGGGAGGCTGAGGCAAGAGAACCACTTAAACCCAAGAGTTTGAGGTTGCTGTGAGCTGTGATGCCACAGCACTCTACCCAGGGCAACAAAGTGAGACTCTGTCTCCAAAAAGTAAAATAAAATAAAATAAAGCTGTTGTTTCCACCATAAGTTTCTCAGTCTTTTGTTGAAAGGCCCAAAAGATATTTTTCTTTTTCTTTAAAATTCAGTTCCTTGACTTGGATCCATCTCATGGCCAACCTTTCTGGGTCAGGTTTCTCAGGTATGGGGTTCACTTTTTCAATAGAAAGTTTCATCTGATGCAGTGGTCAGGCCTAAAGGAAGCTTCAGAACTTTCCAGGTCAAAACCTTAATATTGAGGAGACTCTAATGGAAGGAATATGCAAACTGGTGATAACAGGGAAAACAAGTGCAAATGGAAGAGATTGCCATCCAGCTAAAAGAGCAAATGAGGCAGAGCTGAGAACATGTGAGCGCTGTGTCTGATCACGTTGAAAAAACAACAGAACTGGGAATTTCAGAGTCATGAAATTAGCAGAGCTAATTCATGGGAAACTTACTTCCCTTAAATATGAGCAATAGAAAGGGACTTTTATCAGATCCTAGCCAAACTATAAGATAAAAGAGAATAAAGTCTTCAAAGATGATAAATGCCTGTGCAACAGATAAAAAGTATAACTGAATATTTCAAAACAAGCTGAAAAAAATTAAAGATAAAACCTACAAAAGAGGCTCGGTGCCTATAGCTCAACGGGTTAAGGCGCCAGCCATGTACACCTAAGGTGGCGGGTTCGAATCCCCAGCCTGGACCCGCCAAAAAACAACAATGATGGCTGCAACCCAAAAAAAAATAGCCGGGTGTTGTGGCAGGCGCCTGTGGTTCCAGCTACTTGGGAGGCGGAGGCAGGAGACTCGCTTGAGCCCAGGAGTTGGAGGTTGCTGTGAGCTGTGATGCCACAGCACTCTACCCAGGGGGACAGCTTGAGGCTCTGTCTCAAAACAAAACAAAACAAAAAACCTACGAAAGAACAGTGTAAATAAAAATGAAAAAAACCTCAGAAATGAGATGATAAGACAAAAACAGAAAATTTGAAACGAGATGACAGAACCCAGGAAAGAATTAGAAATAAAAGAAAAAAAGATCATGCATGTAAAACACTTAGTTTGGTTTTATGAAAACAGTAAAGCGTTTACTAAACAGTGGATTAAAATAGGGTGATCGTCAGTGTTTTGGCTTGCCAGCCTCTCCTGCAACCTCTGCCGTGCACTTAATGCCATAACCTGGGACACATGTGAATGCAATGACAATAGTACTTTGATGGGGATGTGCATGGGGTGCCAGGCTGGGCCACTGAATGCCTCTGATCAAATATCAAAGTAAGCAAGAGTGTCTGTGTGGAGCCTGTCTAGAAATGAACATCCCGGGCACCTGCAGAGGAGGAGACAGAGTCCATAGTCCTCTGGAATGAATTTTTCTGTGGAGTTGAGTCGCTGCCCCAGCGCCCCCCTCCAATACACGGATCAGGTGCAGGCAGCCTCAGCGCCTTTCTGTACTAGAGGCCCAGAGGAGAGACCATGGTGCTGGTCCCCCTGGGGCCGGGCTGAAAGATACTAGTGTTCAGAGTATTTGGCTCTCATCCCACAAATTCACAACCTGGTGACCTGCCTACTTTCAGACTGTGCTGGTGAACAATGATAGGGCCAGACAATAGGTAGAAACAGAAATACCAAGCTCTGTGGAAATTGTGTACAGTGTCATTTCAGACACATTCCTGGAAACCAGTCATCTGAAAACAGAATGTACGAAGGAGAGCACAACCAGGCTGAGGTTACTGAGAAACAGAAATGGCTCCTTCTCGGGATGAGCAGCGTGTGGACAGTCTGGGTCCATTTACAATGAATAGAACCCACATAATTGTCTATGTAACACCCCAATCACAGGGAAGGGTGACTGTGCTCTAAAGCAGTGGTTCTCAACCTGTGGGTCATGACCCCTTTTTAACAATGAAAATACCTTGTGGCATTAGGAAGGCTGAGAACCACTGCCTGAAAGGAAGCCAAAGTCCCTTCCAATCCACCCCCAACAGGGCCATTGCTCTCATTAGAAGCAAAGCACCTGTTTCTTTCTCTTACTAGGCACAGCAGGAAGCATTACTCTGATGCCAGCAAGATGTTTTCAGTTTTCTTTCCCAAGATGCTGTCTGTGGTCAAGACAGTTAACTAACAAATCTCTCTCTGGTGGAAATGGCGTGTGTCTCACTAAACCTGGACTTAAAGAAGCCTAATAAGCACATGGGGCTTCAGGGTTTTAAAAAGTCATTTTTCTAATTAAAAAATGTATAAACCTTTATTGTGGAAAAATAGCATATAAAAAAGTATAAATAAGCAAAGAATAATCATCTATAAGCCTAAAATACAGGGAAAAAAGCTATCAAGCTTTTAAAATATGTATCTCTCTCCATATACCTTTTCCACAGAACTGTCGTGTATATGAGCAAGGAATATCTTCCTTTATCAACATTAAGGACATGTGAAAAGAAACTGCTACTTGGTTCAGCATAGGAGGGCTCCTGGAAGGGAATTTGGAGAATTCATTTTCCCCATCTCTGGACATTCCAATGAGCTATCCCTCCTCTTTATAACTCCCCTGACTTTAGTTCCTGTTTAAAAGGTGTTCTTCACAGGTGCTGGGTGATGGAGTAGAGTTGGTGGGCAAGAGGGCCTGACTCAAAGGCACTGTAGGCAGATACCTGCAGGTAGCCACCTCTGCCTGGCTATAGCGATCTACACTGAATCTTTGAAAATCAGAAAACAGTGCCTCTGGGTGGAGCATGGCCAGGCAATGGGCCATCTCCTGCACACAGAGTCCCAGGTGGGCACAGTGCATCCCAGAATGCAAGGCCTGCCGAATGCAATGGGGCTGCATCTCAGCTCTGCAGGACCCCTTGCAGCTTATGCTGGTGGAGAGGATGACAAGGGTGGCTTGGTGGGGAGTAAGTGGGAGGTATTCTACTTCTAAAGAAAGTCAACCCATCAGGTTTCCTTTGTTTTAGAGTAGAACTCATATACTTGTATTGGAAAATTATTTATTTTCCTAGATATCAGTGAATGCTCCAGCCAGCCTTGCCAAAATGGTGGCACATGTGTAGAAGGAGTCAACCAGTACAGATGCATTTGTCCTCCAGGAAGGACAGGGAGCCGCTGTCAGCACCAGGCCCAGACCGGTATGTAGCTGCTGTGGGCTGGGTGAGGACCCTAGCCAGGGGTCACTAAATGTAGACACGTCGGGAGCTCAGCCCAATCCCCACCCCCCAAGATGTGCGCTTTTCCTCTCTGTTTTGTATCCCTTGATCCCTCTCGGTCACTTGGCTGGAGCTTACCTCTTTTGTGCAGCCAGGGTTTTTGTTCCTTATTATGTAGGGAAACACGGGTAGGAGAACTGACTCCCAACCTAAATGCCTTGAGAAATTTCACTGTTGGCACCTTTGCTTGATCAGCATTTCTCCTGCCAGCAGAATTGCCTTGCCTTTCAAATGTCCCCATCATGTCCTATAAAATTAGCAGCTATTGATACAGGCTCTAGTATTTTGAGAGCTGGATAACTGGACATTTGACTGGAGATGAGGTTATTATTCACATCCTGAGTCCCAACCAGAAGGTCTAAGAATCACACAGTGACTGGTTGCCTGTAGTGAGAAAGTCTAACGATCAGGAATCCATGGAGGATGGACAGGTCTTCCCACACAATGCTGCAACCAAGGTTTCATCCATAAAATAGTCCAACCCTAGAGATGTCCTACTTCTTCACCAGAAAACCCTAGTGTGCTCTGTCTGGTTATCTTCATCACTGGAGTCTCTGTGGAGGGAGGGGACATTAGTGGTTAATGCAGTGTCTAGAGAATAGGAGCTTTATCAATACTTGATATTCTCATATTGGACCCAGCCCAAGGTCAGGATTAAATAGTGCCCCAGGAGATTTGCTACTAATGTGCAAATTAGCTCATTCAGTTCAGCTGAGCAGCAGCTGGGCAGTTTATCAGAGTGAGGAGCCCTCACTTCCCAGCCCCAGGGAGCCCAGAGGTCCCCTTAGAGCTCCTGTCCCTGGGGCTGCTTTCTGTGGAAACAGAGGCCAGAGGCAGGCCTTCCTGGAAACTCCACTGCCTCTCCCCTTGATTACAAACAAGTGGGAAAAAGAAATGTGCTCCTTTTCACCCCAAATAGGTGTGTTCTAAATCCCTCTTCAGGCAATTGTTGCTCAGGTCCAGGGCACTGTAGAAAGTACCCATGACCTGACCCTTCACCAGGAAGGGTAAGGAGGGGGAGTGAGTAGGTTAGCGGAAGCCAGATCCAGGTCCCTCAGGGAAGCTACCTTCCCACCAGCTGACCTGTGTCCTTCCTGCTCCATGGTGGAGCCTCCTTCCAATTACTTTTTGAAAAATCCACTTTATATTTTAATGTGGTAAAATATAATAACATAAAAATGGTTAAGGTGGTCATTCGTAAGTGTTCAGTTCAGTGGCATTAAGCTCATTCACATTGTTGTAGGCCCATCACCACCATCCAACCCCAGAACTCTTTCCATCTTACAAAACTGAAATTCTGTCCCTAGGACACAACTCCCCACTGCTCTCCGGGGCCAAACCCTGGTGACCAACCATTCTACCTTCTTCCTCCAGGAGTAGGGCCCCATCTGTGTGCAATCAGGTGATATTTGTTCTGTCGCGCCTCTGGTTCTTTTTCCTACTGATTCCCCCTGAATCTCCCCCAACCATGTGAGAGCTCTATAATCCTTTGAAAACTTTCAAAAACATTTTTACTTCTGATTAGGAAATAAAATAAAAGTATTTCTGCCTTTGGCCTATCAGTAAAAAACAAACCAAAACATAGACACTTTAGAAAAGTACAAATAATCCCCCACCCGACCCCCAAATAGTGACCCATAGTTTTAAACTGTTGTAGTCACTGTTAGTATCTGGGGGTTGTTTAAATCTTTTCAAGTGACAGTGTGGACCTGCCATAGAGGCCGTTCGTGGTGCACAGCATCATTGGTCTGCTTTTTCCTGAAAATTCTATTTGGGTCCACTCTGACCTCTGCCCCCTTTGGGTGGTCTCGGACTGGTCTGTGGGGTTTATGGTTAATTACTTATCTTTCTTTTCCCTACTTTAGAGTAAGCTCTTTGAAAAGAGGCCATGGTCCATCTGGATTCCAGGACCCTACGCAAGTGGTGTGCGCCAGGGTCCCCCAACCCCAGTCAGCACCCCGGCAATGAGAATGTCTTCTCCCTGCAGGTGCCCCAGAGGGCGGCGTGGCCGGAGATTCTGCCTTTAGCCGCGCACCGCGCTGTGCGCAGGTGGAGCGGGCCCAGCACTGCAGCTGCGAGGCCGGATTCCACCTGAGCGGCACCACCGGTGACAGCGTGTGCCAGGGTAGGCGTGGGTTCCGCTGGGGGTCAGCAATGGAGGATGGTGGGGGAGGAGGTTCCCACTGCTGCCCTCCTGCCTGCACAGCGCACCCAGCCCGCACCAGGGTACAAACGGGCAAGCAGGTGGCTTCCTGGGCGGATCTCAGACATCCAGGCCCCTTTGCATTATGGGCAAGTAAGCGTTGGCCCAATGTTTGCCGGGATGGATGTAGTTTATGTGTAGACGTCAGGGGCCACATAAGAATGCAAGACTGTAGTCAGGCTGTGCAAGTTTAAGCACCAGTCATATGCATATATGTCTATATGCATATATACTTCTGTATAACTAACTCAACACCATCTCACAAGTGATTTTAAAAAGAAGAAAAGAAAAAAAAAAAAA